>NC_045770.1:65992389-66294689 GCF_008692025.1 Phocoena sinus
GTGTGTGTACATTTATTTTATTTTTACTTTATTTTATTTTTTTTTATTTACTCACTTGATTCTTATAGCAACCTAATGAGATAAGATGATCTTCCCCATTTTCCAGATGAGAAAATCAAGTCACAGGCAGTATAAGGAACTTCCGCAAATCACACAGCAAGTGACAGCCAGGATGTGTACCAAGACAGGCTGCTCTGGAGTATACACTCTTAACTGCCATGCTCCACTACCTTTGTGATAGATTATTGCAATAAGCCATGCTTAAGAAGATTGGATGTTATCATGGAGGGCAAAGGGACCCACTGAAGAATTTTATACAGAGAGAGGGACCATCACACACAGAGTAGAGGGGGCAGATTTGAGGGTAGGAGTAGCCCTTAGAAGATTGATAGTAGAACGAGAGAAATAGAGTCTGAACCAGGGCCATTGTACTAAGGGTGGAAAGGAGAAGATGAACTTGAGGAAAATTCTGGCATTTGAATTAACAGGATTTTGTGATTGTTCAGAATTGGGCATATGGGGTGGAGTCAAGAATGTCACCCAGAGTTCTAATTTGGATGGAAAACAGAGTTAAGGGGGAGGGATGATAGTCAGTTTTGGACAGGCTGAGTTTGGGGTGTCTGTGGGCACCAGCGGGGATGGAGGGCAGGCAGCTGGACGTGTGGACACTTCTACAGTGGCAGTGTGGTCAACAGCTTTGTGTGTGTGGAATGGAGGAGGGGGTGAGGATAAGTGCTACAGTAAGTCCCATAGCCTATGTATCCCCATACCTCTGAGTACCTCTCCACAAAATGGGTTGTCAGCATCTATCACTTGTCAGCCTCTCCAAGGCACTGATACATTCATTTTTTAGCCGACATTCAGCTATTTCTCTACAAGCAGGCAAAGTTAGATTTTCACTTATCAAACTCTATTCATTATTCTAATTTAACTTCTCTGCAACCAGAGTTAGAATATGTTTTTAAGTGGAAGGTTATCCTGATCTGAAAGACACAATTGCTTCATACCATCTTGACAGGTCAATTTAAGAATGTAAGGGGCTGATAGCATAACTTCCAGGCTCATTTCTGAGAGCTCAAACTCATTCCAGTGGTTTAGGGAGGTCCTCTCAGGCAGTTTGCTTAAGTAGCAAAACTCCTTTGACTGCTGTTGCAGATTCAGGTCAGGGCATCTTAGCCAAAGAAATGGCCCCCAAATACTGATTACCTCCCAGTGTTCTCTATAGGTTTCCCCATTTCAGTGGAAGACAGGAAAAGTGGCTTCTCTGCAGTAGACAGGGCTGTCCATGTGCTCCATTCCCAAAGCCAATCAGAAGGAAGCCACCTCCTTCTGAGTCGGCCTCCAATCAGCTCAGCCACTCCATCTCATCTCCGTCTGTCACCCTTTTAGTCCCCACTCATCACACTGGCAAAACAAATCAACATTAACCCTGCCACTGAA
This sequence comes from Phocoena sinus, assembly GCF_008692025.1. Lineage (NCBI taxonomy): Eukaryota > Metazoa > Chordata > Mammalia > Artiodactyla > Phocoenidae > Phocoena > Phocoena sinus. Next base: position 65,993,830 of record NC_045770.1, read on the forward strand.
AACCATGGTATCTCATCTTGTACCACAAAACTTTGTCATTGGTTCAGCCTGACCACTCCCTCACCCATCTTTATTTTTAAACAGATGTAGGAACACTCGAGGTGGTGGGAAGACGGTAACATTCTATCAGGTGTATGTTACAATGATTGCTAGTATTCCATACAGTAAGCACTCTCCCTTCCTGTTCTGTAGGGGGCAGCAAAATGCCCAGCTAGCAGACTGGAGGGCTCTCAACAAGATGTTAAGTGGCCATGGTTTCTTACTCAGCTGATAGTAAATACCTTTTGTCCCTTCATCCTTTCTCTTCTTCCTGCTGGAATATTGAGGTAACAGCTGGAGCTCCCCAGCCCTAGCTGCTGACCTCCAGACTTCTTCTACAAGTCAGAAAACCACCTGATAATGTGTTTAAGCCAGTGTATTTGAGTTTTGGTTCCTAGCAGCTCTGCTACTATGAGTCCCTCTGAGACCATGGAAAATAAGGAGACCTAGAATGGCCTTCCCCAGCCTTGGCAGATGTTTCTTTGAGAAGAGCCGCTAGAGCACTGCATTGTCATTACCATTATGTGAGCTTGTCTTCCATCCTAAATAGTGAGTTCCTTGAAGGCAAACACATTCACAATTATGTAGCAGCACCTTGCAAGGTGAGAAGTCTGCAAATGTATGTTGAATGAACAAGTGGAAACTGCACTGGGGTCTTGTACTGATGACTGGATCCCGGGAATTGGCTAATTGAAGACGCTATGCACCATCAGCCTTGTATGCAGGATGCTGCCATTGTTACCAAAATGCGAAAGCCACCAGGCCCATTATCTCCACACAGTGGTTGTTGAATCAATACATCCTTGGGATGAGAAGAAACCCTTCTTAGGCATTCAAATATTCTGCCATGGTTAATCAACTCAACAAAAATGCATTATATATCTTTGCAGACTAGTCCACTTTTTTCATTAAATTTTTATGGAGGATCTTCCAGCACATGATAATTAAGCTTAACATCTGCTTTGTGAGTTAAATGTCCTCATTGCCCCCATTTTACTGATGAGAAGGCTGAGATCCAGAGGTTGAAATGACTCGCCCAAGGTCATGTGCCATTCCAGGTAAGGCAGGGATCTGAACCCAGCTCTGCCCACACTATTCCTAGTTACCTTGCTGCCTTTCTACTTCATAACCGTTTTAGATCTGAGGCTGGGATGGTCTCAGTTCCAAAAGGGAAAACATGGGGCATGGAAGGAGACCTTTGCTTCTGGCCCTGTGATCTCTAGGCTCTTCCAGCTCCAAGTGGAGAAACAGGGGTGGGAAGGAGAAAGGCCATGAGCCACTGGCAGTCCAAAGCCTCCGAGTCCCTCCTAAGACCTGAAAATGTATGCAACTGCCCAAATTAAAATCAATATGCTGCTTGGCTGGAAGGCTGCACAATTGTTTTTGAAGCTGGCTATATTATGTTCTAAATGTTTAATCTGGCAGAGGCCACAAACGATGAGTTCCAGGCCATTTGGAGCGTATATTGCCAACAAGATGGTCTAGAAGGCAGCTAAAACCAATAAAAATGACAGCAATCCCAACAGAGTGGCACAGACAAATTGATCTGGTTCAGACATGGATGCTAGGCAGCAATTTGGGGTGAAAGAGACTCCTTCTTTGACAGGAGAAAGGCAGTGATAAAAGCAAAATTGTCGGCCATCAGAGGTCGCTTCCTGACGCTTGGGGAGGCTTCCCTGAGATGGCAAGAAAACTCAATATAGCCAAGGCAGACATGTTGATTTGTGGCACCAGACAATCAAGAAAGGCAATCCTACCCTCCAGATATTAAGAGATGACCACTTAGCTTATATAAGTCTGATGCACGGCATGCCCCAGGCGGCACATCCTCCCAACCCGAAACCTGCAGCTGAAATAAACACATATATATTCCCAGCCAGGGATTCTCCTCTCAAGGGGGAATGTATAGTATGGTGGCTAAATGCTCAGGCCTAAGTGTCAGAGAGATGTGGATTCAAATCCCAGCTTTTCTACCTACTGAGCACATGCCTCTTTGTACTCTGTCTAGGCCTCTGTTTCCTCATCTAGTCTATTCCTCTGAGGAACAGAAGGAGTACTGGTCTACCAGCACTGCGGTGAGAATTAAATCCATAATTGGCACCATCGATGGTATAGAGTAAGTGTTGAATAAGTGTGAGCTGTTCATATTGTTTCTCAGCGCACCGAAGAGCATGGACCAGGCATAACAATATTTAAATGCCAGGCAAGGTCACAACCCAGCTTCTCCTTTCTGTACTGCAGGAATTAGGCACATTCTTGGCAATGGACTGTGTCTGGCATCTCTCAGTTACTATTATGCCAAGGGTGTGGCCTGAGGGCTTCAGAGCAGGGCGGAACTTGAGCTTGAAACAAGCTCACTGAAATGTACCCAGGGTTCATCAGATTGAATCCTCCTTCCGGAAATATCCTCAGGGGATGAAGACAATCACAGACTGTACCCTCATTACACGCCAGACACTATATCAAGCACTTCACAGCTATTTACACTGATTTCTCACAGCACTGTGAACTAACTGAGGCACAGAGAGGGTAGGAAATTTGCCCACGGTCACACAGCAGCCTTGGAAGTAGGCAGAAACCACGGGTTTTCCAAATTTGGATTCCTAAATCCAGTATTCATTCCACCACGTCACAGCTGTGCCTTTATTTATAGAAGCATAAATAGGATTGCAAAGGAAATGTTTAGCTTGCTTAAGAAAGCCAACAGTGTTTGAGTCTATAAAATTAATTTAACCCATCTGTCTACAGAAACTTACTCCATTAATTACAAATGTTGTTACCTGTTCAATTAAAAAGAACAAATATGTAAAACTGCTACTTGTAATGTGATATTATGTCAATAGTGCACATCACCTAGTTTTTCTCACTGAGAGATATCACTGTGTAGCAGAAAATATGGGAGCTTTGAAGTCTGAGAAATAGGTTCAAATCCTGGCTCTACCACACACCAGTTCTGTGGTTTTGGACAAGCTCCTTAACGTCACAAAACCTCAATTTCCTCATTCATAAAAGGCAGTTATTCGCCATGAGACTAGATATCAATTACAGGAAAAGATCTGTAAAAAATACAAACACATGGAGGCTAAACAATACACTACTTAATAATGAAGTGATCACTGAAGAAATCAAAGAGGAAATAAAAAAATACCTAGAAACAAATGACAATGGAGACACAACGACCCAAAACCTATGGGATGCAGCAAAAGCAGTTCTAAGGGGGAAGTTTATAGCAATACAAGCCCACCTTAAGAAGCAGGAAACATCTCGAATAAACAACCTAACCTTGCACCTCAAGCAATTAGAGAAAGAAGAACAAAAAAACCCCAAAGCTAGCAGAAGGAAAGAAATCATAAAAATCAGATCAGAAATAAATGAAAAAGAAATGAAGGAAACAATAGCAAAGATCAATAAAACTAAAAGCTGGTTCTTTGAGAAGATAAACAAAATAGATAAACCACTAGCCAGACTCATCAAGAAAAAAAGGGAGAAGACTCAAATCAATAGAATTAGAAATGAAAAAGGAGAAGTAACAACTGACACTGCAGAAATAAAAAAAATCATGAGAGATTACTACAAGCAACTCTATGCCAATAAAATGGACAATCTGGAAGAAATGGACAAATTCTTAGAAATGCACAACCTGCCAAGACTGAATCAGGAAGAAATAGAAAATATGAACAGACCAATCACAAGCACTGAAATTGAAACTGTGATTAAAAACCTTCCAACAAACAAAAGCCCAGGACCAGATGGCTTCACAGGTGAATTCTATCAAACGTTTAGAGAAGAGCTAACACCTATCCTTCTCAAACTCTTCCAAAATATAGCAGAGGGAGGAACACTCCCAAATTCCTTCTACGAAGCCACCATCACCTTGATACCAAAACCAGACAAGGATGTCACAAAGAAAGAAAACTACAGGCCAATATCACTGATGAACATAGATGCAAAAATCCTCAACAAAATACTAGCAAACAGAATCCAACAGCACATTAAAAGGATCATACACCATGATCAAGTGGGGTTTATTCCAGGAATGCAAGGATTCTTCAATATACGCAAATCTATCAATGTGATAAGCCATATTAACAAATTGAAGGAGAAAAACCATATGATCATCTCAATAGATGCAGAGAAAGCTTTCGACAAAATTCAACACCCATTTATGATAAAAACCCTCCAGAAAGTAGGCATAGAGGGAACTTTCCTAAACATAATAAAAGCCATATATGACAAGCCCACAGCAAACATCATCCTCAATGGTGAAAAACTGAAAGCATTTCCACTAAGATCAGGAACAAGACAAGGTTGCCCACTCTCACCACTCTTATTCAACATAGTTTTGGAAGTTTTAGCCACAGCAATCAGAGAAGAAAAGGAAATAAAAGGAATCCAAATCGGAAAAGAAGAAGTAAAGCTGTCGCTGTTTGCAGATGACATGATACTATACATAGAGAATCCTAAAGATGCTACCAGAAAACTACTAGAGCTAATCAATGAATTTGGTAAAGTAGCAGGATACAAAATTAATGCACAGAAATCTCTGGCATTCCTATATACTAATGATGAAAAATCTGAAAGTGAAATCAAGAAAACACTCCCATTTACCATTGCAACAAAAAGAATAAAATATCTAGGAATAAACCTACCTAAGGATACGAAAGACCTGTATGCAGAAAATTATAAGACACTGATGAAAGAAATTAAAGATGATACAAATAGATGGAGAGATATACCATGTTCTTGGATGGGAAGAATCAACATTGTGAAAATGACTCTACTACCCAAAGCAATCTACAGATTCAATGCAATCCCTATCAAACTACCACTGGCATTTTTCACAGAACTAGAACAAAAAATTTCGCAATTTGTATGGAAACACAAAAGACCCCGAATAGCCAAAGCAATCTTGAGAACGAAAAAAGGAGCTGGAGGAATAAGGCTCCCTGACTTTAGACTATATTACAAAGCAACAGTAATCAAGACAGTATGGTACTGGCACAAAAACAGAAAGATAGATCAGTGGAACAGGATAGAAAGCCCAGAGATAAACCCACGCACATATGGACACCTTATCTTTGATAAAGGAGGCAGGAATGTACAGTGGAGAAAGGACAGCCTCTTCAATAAATGGTGCTGGGAAAACTGGACAGGTACATGTAAAAGTATGAGATTAGATCACTCCCTAACACCATACACAAAAATAAGCTCAAAATGGATTAAAGACCTAAATGTAAGGCCAGAAACTATCAAACTCTTAGAAGAAAACATAGGAAGAACACTCTATGACATAAATCACAGCAAGATCCTTTCTGACCCACCTCCTAGAGTAATGGAAATAAAAACAAAAATAAACAAATGGGACCTAATGAAACTTCAAAGCTTTTGCACAGCAAAGGAAACCATAACCAAGACCAAAAGACAACCCTCAGAATGGGAGAAAACATTTGCAAATGAAGCAACTGACAAAGGATTAATCTCCAAAATTTACAAGCAGCTCATGCAGCTCAATAACAAAAAAACAAACAACCCCATCCAAAAATGGGCAGAAGACCTAAATAGACATTTCTCCAAAGAAGATATACAGAATGCCAACAAACACATGAAAGAATGCTCAACATCATTAATCATTAGAGAAATGCAAATCAAAACTACAATGAGATATCATCTCACACCAGTCAGAATGGCCATCATCAAAAAATCTAGAAACAATAAATGCTGGAGAGGGTGTGGAGAAAAGGGGACACTCTTGCACTGCTGGTGGGAATGTGAATTGGTTCAGCCACTGTGGAGAACAGTATGGAGGTTCCTTAAAAAACTACAAATAGAATTACCATATGACCCAGCAATCCCACTACTTGGCATATACCCTGAGAAAACCAAAATTCAAAAAGAGTCATGTACCAAAATGTTCATTGCAGCTCTATTTACAATAGCCAGGACATGGAAACAACCTAAGCGCCCATCATCGGATGAATGGATAAAGAAGATGTGGCACATATACACAATGGAATATTACTCAGCCTTAAAAAGAAATGAAATTGAGCTATTTGTAATGAGATGGATAGACCTAGAGTCTGTCATACAGAGTGAAGTAAGTCAGAAAGAAAAAGACAAATACCGTATGCTAACACATATATATGGAATTTAAGGGAAAAAAATGTCATGAAGAACCTAGGGGTAAGATAGGAATAAAGACGCAGACCTACTGGAGAACGGACTTGAGGGTATGGGGAGGGGGAGGGGTGAGTTTTGACAGGGCGAGAGAGAGTCATGGACATACACACACTAACAAACGTAGTAAGGTAGATAGCTGGGGGGAAGCAGCCGCAAGGCACAGGGATATTAGCTCGGTGCTTTGTGACAGCCTGGAAGGGTGGGATGGGGAGAGTGGGAGGGAGGGAGACGCAAGAGGGAAGACATATGGGAACATATGTATATGTATAGCTGATTCACTTTGTTACAAAGCAGAAACTAACACACCATTGTAAAGCAATTATACCCCAAAAAAGATGTTTAAAAAAAAAAAAAAAAAAAAAAAGGCAGTTATTAACACCAGTTTCAGTGTTGCTTGGAGGATTAAATGAGATAGTACACCTAATTAAATAAGGCACCTAATACGATGCCTGGTACCTAGCTGATTCTAAATAATGGGAATATATCATTATTCCTAAGAAATAACAATACTTCTGTAAAATATCCTCCAATTCAGACATAGTACTAGTTCAAATAAGCAAGTTTCACTAAAAGCAGCCTTCTGATAAGCCAGAAATTCCACTTCCAAGAAGCCAAAGAAGATGATCACATCTGCAGAGAAAGATATGTGTGTGATGATATTAATTACACATGGTTTATAATAGTGGGAAAATGGGAAACAACCTATATATGTATCAAAAGAGGAATGGTTAAACAAATTTTGATTTATCTGTATCAGAGCAAACTTTTCCTATAAAGAGCCATAAACAGTATTAGCCTTTGTGGGCCATATAGCCTATGTCACAATTACTCAGCTCTGTTGTTGTAGCACTAATCACTCAGAAAATGCGTAAAAGAATGCACATGGCCATGTCTTTAAAAAAAAAACAAAACTTTATTTACAAAAACATATGGAAGGCCAGATTTGACTTGAGTGTTTGCTGGCCTCTGATGTGTATGATTGAATACTATGCACCATTAAAAAATAAACAAAGTAGAACTGCATGTATTTAGACAGAAAGATATTCACGAGGACTCCTAAAAATCATAAGAAAAAGGTAAAAATGCAATAAAAATTGGGGGAAGAATATGAACAGGAAATTCATAAAGGAGAAAATTCAAGTAGCCAGCTTGAAAAGTTGTTCAACCATCTAATTGATTAACTTTTCCAAATGCAAACTAAAATAAGAAGATTCTATTTTTCACTCATCAAATCTGCAAGAATTAAAACACTGACAAAATCAAGTGTTGATGATACTGTAGAGAAAAGAGTACTCTCATACACCACTGGGAGATATATAAAGAGGACAGTCACTTTGGATAGATCCTTGGCAGTCTATTAAAAACTGCAAATGTGTATATCCCATGATCCAGCATTTCCTCTTCCTGGGTCTCTACCCACAGGGAACCAGTTTCACATGTATGCAAGAAGACTGGATAAGAAAACTAAATGAAACATTATAATAGCAAGAAAGTGAAAGTGACCTAAAGGTCCACCAGTAATGGAATGGATAAATATGCAATGCACTCATGTGACAGAATGCAATTCAGCAGTTAAAAGGGATAAACCAAATCTATGTTCATGAATGTTGCTAGATCTCAGAAATACAATACCAAGTTTCAGAACAGTCCTTGCAATATGACACAAATTGTTTAAGCACATGGACACAAACAGCAAACAACACTACACATTTACCATGGGTACATGTGCATGTGTGCAAATGTATTTAAAATCTGGAAAGATACACACTGACGCAGTGGTTATCTCAAGCCATAGAGAAGATCAGGATTAAAAGTGGTGGTCAAAGGAGACTTTAGCTTTACCTATAATGTTCAAACTTTTTGAAAAGAATGAATCTATGTATTATTTTATAATTAAAATAAATTTAACAAAAACGTTGTTCATGATATATTACATGAGTAGCAAGTTACAAAACCATTTTTTTTTTTTTTTTTTCTGTACGTGGGCCTCTCACTGTTGTGGCCTCTCCCATTGCGGAGCACAGGCTCCGGACGCGCAGGCCCAGCGGCCATGTCTCACGGGCCCAGCCGCTCTGCCGCATGTGGGATCTTCCCGGACCAGGGCACAAACCCGTGTCCCCTGCATCGGCAGGCGGACTCTCAACCACTGCGCCACCAGGGAAGCCCAAAACCATATATATTTTATGATGGCATTTTATTTTTAAAAGTATTATGAATTGTGTTTGTGTGTATGTGTCTGTTTGTCTGTCTGTCTGGACGGGTATATACCGAATAGTTAACAGGTCGTATGGTTGTGGAATGGGAATTGGGGTCTGGGGAAGGAGAATATATTAGTCGTTTTGCTCAGGCTGCTATAACAAAACACCACAGACTGAGTAGCTTAAACAACAGAGATTTATTTCTCACAGTTCTAGAAGCTGGAAGTCCAAGATCTAGGTGCCAGTAAATGTGGTTTCTGGTGAGGGTTCTCTTCCTGGCAGGTAGGTGGCTGTCTTCTTGCTATGTTCTTACATGGCCTTTTCCTCATTGCATGCTCCCAGCGGAGTGAGGGGTGAAACAGGCAGAAGGATGGAGCTCTGAGGACACTAATCCTATCTGATTAGGGGCCCACCCTTATTACCTCATTTTAACCTTAATTAACCTTGGAGGTCCATCTCCAAATACAGCTATGCTAAGGATTGGGGCTCCAACATATGAATTTTTGAGGGAACACAAACATTCAGTCCATGATAGATACTTTCCCTCTATGGATGAGAGTACAGTGTGGAAACCTACTGCCCCTGGATTGGCTAGGACCTAACCCCAGCTGTGCCACTTCAGAGCTGCATGGCCATGGGAAAGTCAACCTCAGTTTCTTCATCTGACAAATCAGGATAATAACATTATCTAATATGGTGCTTACTATGTGCCAGGTACTCGTGTATATATGTATTACCTCATTTAACCCTCACTTTAACCGTATGAGGTGGGATCATATCCCCATTTTAGAGATGAGGAAACTGAAGTTCAGTGACTTACCCAAGTCACAATGCTAGAACATGGCAGAGCTGGCTCCAGAGACCACAATCTTGAGTCATAATCAGTACTCTAAGTGTAACTTATTGCTATTTTCACTTTATAAAATATATACAAACATGTATAACTTTTCTAATCCCTGAATTTTATAACTTAGAGGATATGTGTATACTGTGTATGTATACATATATGTATGGAGTATTAGTTTCCTATTGCTGCTGTAATAAATTGCCACAAACAGTGCTTAAAACAATAAAAATTTATTTTCTACAGTTATGAAGGTCAGAAGGTCACCACCTCGGTGGTGACATCACTGTTTTCCTTCTGGGGACTTTAGAGGAGAATCCATCTCTTTGCCTCTTCCAGCTTCTAGAGGACACCTACATTCCTGACGCATGGTCTCTTTCTCCATCTTCAAAGCGCATCACTCCACCCTCTGGCTCCATCACCACATCTCCTTTTCCTGACTCTGACTCCTCCTGCATCCCTCTTGTAAGGACTTTATCAATACATTGGGCCTACCTGGATAGTCCAAGATCATCTCCCTACCTTGAGATCCTTAAATTAAACATCTACAAAGTCCCTTTTGCCATGTAAGGTTACATGTTCACAGATTTCAGGGATTAGGAAGTGATCATCTTTGGGGGCCATTATACTGTCTAATATTTCTCTATATATACATATACACACATACATATATATATACAATTTAATGGAGGAAATCTGACATATAATCCACATTATATAATATATACTGATTGGGGCTTCCCTGGTGGCGCAGTGGTTGAGAGTCCGCCTGCCGATGCAGGGGACATGGGTTCGTGCCCCAGTCCGGGAAGATCCCACATGCCGCAGAGAGGCTGAGCCCATGAGCCATGGCCACTGAGCCTGCGCGTCCGGAGCCTGTGCTCCGCAACGGGAGAGGCCACAGCAGTGAGAGGCCCGCGTACTGCAAAAAAAAAAAAAAAAAAAAAAAAAAAAAATATATATATATATATATATATATATATATACTGATTAACAGCACATATGCCTTCACAGCACATTAGACATAAACTATATTTCCATATATATTTTTTTTAATGGAAGAAATGTGAGTTCAAGAAAAGAGAATCTGGCTGAACCTCCTGCCCAGGAGATAGGGAGCCCAAGGAGCTCAGGTCTCATGTCTGCCCATGTGGTTGGGAATCACTGATCTAACCCAACATAGCAAGTCAGAAAAAAGTGGTGACTCACTGAACACACAAGTCTCCTGGCCCCAAAGCACTGCAGATGTTTGATCTGGGACAATAGGAGTCCACCTCCAGCAGTAGGTCCGGCAAGCAGATGCAGATAGAGTCCAAGGGCTGTTTGTCCAGACTGGTTCCAGGGCTGGATCTGCATCAATTCTGACACAGCTCTCCGACGCCTCGCTGCTCAAGCTTTGGCAATATCTCCTAAAATAGCTTTACTCTAACCAACCTAAGCCCTAAACCTTCTGCTCTAGAACAGAAGAGAGCTTTGCGGTTTCCTTGAAAAATCCTTGCATCTGGCATTCGGCTGTAAGAGACTGAATGGTGTCCCTAAGTCGATTCTATTTCTTCCTGAAAACACTCCCCATGCAATCCCATGCATTTTAATTTCCAATCAGCAATGCTTTGTCAAGGTAACTGTGGTGCTGTTGAGTGACAAGTCTCAGCAGCTGCTGTACAGACCCTCAATTACCTCCCAGCTGAGTCTGTTTCAAGAGACCGTCTACAGTTCTGAGTTATACACACCCCCCCCACCCCATGCTGTGTTACCTGGACTGACCCAGCTCCCTCCATGCATGAGCCCCACCAGGATATTCCTTTGCTTTGATTTTCAGTCTCTGCCAGACCCTTTTCCAGTAGTTAAAGAGATAAATATGGTAGATCGGTAAACATGGTCAACTCACAATCCGTCACTCTAGCTGCAGTGGGCAGATGAATCCAGGCCACAACAGGAGGGCAGGGGGGAAGGTCAGAAGCCAGAGAAGCCAATCTTCATGCATGCCCTGCTGCTGCCAACTGGTCAAGAGAGAGGCAGGTGACACCCAAGTGCCATCTGGGCCATGAGGCTTGAGCAGACTGAGACAATGTCCCTGTCACTAACCCTCTCGCCACACCTTGAGCAAGCCACTCCTACTTACTGAGTCTGAGTTTCCTTATTAGATCAGTTTATGGGGCAATTAACATCCCGAGTAACAGCCCATGGCACTGTCACTTGCATTTATTATAGATCATCATTAAGATTTCTTCCAGCTCGAAGAATCTACAACATTTTATTGAGGTAGCTCTAAATTATGCATGGAAAAAAAAAAAGAACCTAGACCATGACTTTTTTAATCAAAATTGTTCAAAATGAGAAGTTTGCACCACTGACAATTTTCAGTGTTGGTCAAGAATGTGATTGTTTAAACATGTTTTCCATTCCTTCATTCTTATGCAAACCTTTTAAAGGAAATGGGTGTTGAAAACTGACAAACAGTATATTCTATCTGAAGTCAACTTGGAATTCCTGTCTTGTAAGACATAACACACCTCTGGATACTATAAGCCATGTGACTGAGGGTTTTTCTTCCTTATTTTAAATATGATTTGTATCTATCAAATGTAACAGTTTTTCACAGGGCCCAAGACATAGCAGCATAGAAAAGAGAAGGAAGGGCCATGTATTAAGAAAAGAGAAATGGCTACTGCAGGGGTCCCCAGCCCTTGGGCCAGGGAACAGTACTCATTCGCGGCCTGTTAGGAACCAGGCCGCATGGCAGGAGGTGAGTGGCAGGTGAGTGAGCTGCTCCCCACCGCTCCCCATTGCTCGCATTACCGCCTGGACCATGCCCCCAACCCCGTCTGTGGAAAAACTGTCTTCCACAAAACCAGTCCCTGGTGCCAAAAAGGTTGGGTGGGGACCGCTGGCCTACTGAACGCCTCTTGTGTGTCAGGTGCTATACCAGACACTTCCTATGAGACAGATGTTACCCTTAAATCCAAAATGATGAAACACACTCAGAGATATTAAGTGACCCAGGTCACACAGCTAATTATGCAGATGTGGGATTGATAATCTATCTCTAAATTCCATGCTATTCTTTTTATATCATGCTGTCTCTCCAGCATGTTAAAGCTGGATAAGTTTTCAAACAACCACAGAGAAGATGATGTTGGACGTGACCATAAAATCTGCAAGTGAGCAATATAAAAGATTATGACAGATAGTTAGTTAATCATAAAACTGAACTTCAGTTCTCTCAGCATTTAACTGAACATTTATATTACCCAAGGGAGAGAGTCCAAAGTTGTAAGACTATTCTTGGAATTGGGCTGTGGAAACGAGGTCAAAATTCAATTTTTTTTCCCCAAAATACCCAGAGGTTTTCGGGGTTTTTTTTTGCGGTTCGCGGGCCTCTCACTGTTGCGGCCTCTCTCATTGCGGGGCACAGGCTCCGGATGCGCAGGCTCAGCGGCCATAGCTCACGGGCCCAGCCGCTCCGCGGCATGTGGGATCTTCCCAGACCGGGGCACGAACCCGTGTCCCCTGCATCAGCAGGCGGACTCTCAACCACTGTGCCACCAGGGAAGCCCTACCCAGAGGTTTTTAATGCCTCCCATAAGTCTGTTTCTCCACCTCCATCTTTTTCCCCAAACAGCACAGGCTCAGCCTATACCTTTCAGAGTCTTGACAGCTGAAGAGCTGGAGGTATCACAGGCGACAGTGAGAGGAGCTTTGCAATGACTTGCGACTGAGTAGCATTATCCCCAAGGTGCCAAGAGGTGGAAGAAGCAGGGTTTGTGCTCCATTTCACTGCATCATCCACACTTGCACTGCTGCCTTCCCAGGGATTACAGGACTACAAAGAACTCAGCATTGCAAAGAATGGCCCTACTCTCTTTTCCATACTACTATGTCTTAGATTCTGTCCAAAAAATTGTTATGTTTGATGAATACAGAACATATTTTAAATGAGGAAGCAAAAATTCATTCAAATATCTTATGGTATCAAAAGGGATGCTAGCTCTCAGACAGGAATTGACTCTAGATTGAGGTGTACTAACCTTGTGATTAGTGACATTTTAAGCCAGATAATTCTTTGTGAGAATTACAAAGTGGAATGGTCTGTATGCCTCAATCCCAACCCCCTTTCCCTGGTTAACTCCTACTCATCCTTTAAGTTTCTGCTTAAATATCACTTCCTCTGGGTGGCTTTCCCAGCCTTTCTGAAATTTGGATGACATACCCCTCCAATGTGCTCCCAAAACACCTTGAACTTCCCCCACATGTTGTAATGGTCTGTTTACTTAGATGATACCGCAGAGAATTTATATAATGTTCTGATCCATGGTCTTCTGTTTGTCGCTTTCCCAATCTAATTCTTCATTCATTGGTTTTGTCCTCCTATAGCATCTTTGCCAAATTGTCATCAAGCCTCTACCTCCATACCTTTGATAATGGAGAACCCACTACTTTTCAAGACCTCCATCTTATGCTGAAGAGTTAAAAGTGTGTCCTTATAGTAACCCCCAGTCTTTCTTTTTTTCAATCTCTTCTTGATCCTAGCTTTACCCCTAGGGGCCACCACTTTCAGAATGGCTCGGGTCACCATCAGCCCACCTTCATACACACAGGCTGCTCAAGTAAACAGATTTCTCTCTCCAAATGACAGTCCCCCTGGTACTGTGCAAGGCTCTTTGCTTTCCCTGAAGCCAACTTCAGACCTTCCAGCACCCTGCACCCCAGAGATCACCACCATTTCTCAGAACAGAGCAGTTAGATGTGCATCTGGCCGGCGGCAACCATATTACTTTAGATGCAATTTCAGGGTTTCGTGGAAGAAAACCTTACCTTCCCCAGGGGCTCCTGTCTTCATTTTTCCTCCCTCTAAATTATTCTCCACACTGCTGCCAAAAGGGTCTTTCTAGAACACGAATCTGATCTTGCTACTGCCCTGCTTAAAGCCCTTTGAATGACTGCCCACTACATTTAGGGTAAAATACAAACTTCATTATCAAATTCCTTTGTACTCTCCCTGCCCTCTTCCTGGGGGGGAGGGGTCACAGCTGGGGGGGCGGGTCACAGCTGACCACTCACCATGTGTACCCTATATTACACGTCTCACCCACCTGGAAATCCCCTAGAGGTCCATGCTACCTAGTACTGTTGTACCCTGGTCTGTGCCAGTCGCCCTGTCTGGGATGACACCCTCCCCGCATCCTCATCACCTGGAAGAATCCTTACTGGTCCTTTAAGAATCAGCTCCACTTCTCTGGGAAGTATTCTGCGACCTGTCCACCCCACTTCCTACCCACCAGGCTGAATTTGTTGCCTCTCCTCTATATTCCCACAGCTCGTATGCTTCCCCTAATATAAAAACACATCACAAACTTCTGTATCTGTCTTTTAATCTGCTCATTTCTCCACCTCACCTTGAAACCCGGACAATGATTAGTCTCTATTTATAGCCCTCATGTTCAGTGCAGAGCCTGGAACATAGTACGTGCTCAATATATCGGTTTTGAATGAATGAATGATGACTGAGATAATGAATAGTCTCACCATTACGATAATTCCTGCACCCTGACCACAATCTGGTTAACACTATATTAACACCTCTTGTATATCCCCTTCCAACTGAATTATGCCCCTATACCCAAAGGGGGTGGATAATCATCATCACCATCATTATCATAATGATAACCACTAACACTTAGGTAGCATTACTATATACCAGCCACTGCTCTAAGCCATAAGCCATATACATATGACTCATTAATCAATTACTTGACAAATATGACAGCATTTCCCAGTGACCTAACACTAGTATTTCTGTTCCAGAATTAGGGTACCTTGGAAACCTGCTTTAGAAGTCCAGAGGTTGCTTGGAGGGCACTGACTGCTATAGTGGACATCCATGGGGTATCCAGTACTCCCACATCACCTTATCCAATTTACATAGTTCCTACGGCAACTGCTGAGCTCTTGCGTTTACACACCGTGCTCGCTTTCTCCTCAGGACTTTACTGTTTTTTCTTTTTAAATTAATTTTTATTGGAATACAGTTGATTTACAATGCTGTGTTAGTTTCAGGTGTACAGCAAAGTGAGTCAGTTATACATATACATGTATCCCCTCTTTTTTTACATTCCTTTCCCTATAGGTCATTACAGAGTGTTGAGTAGAGTTCCCTGTGCTACACAGTTCCTCAGGACTTTCTAGAACAACTCTCTGATTTTCTGCTCAACTGAATGGTCAATGATGGAAGGGGCTGTGTCTGTTTTCTTCACTTCTTTATTCCCAGGGACTAGCAAAGCATATGCCATACAGTTGGCGCCCAATAAATATTTATGGAATGAATTCATGAGTCAGCACATCAACAGAAATGGTAGAGTTCTGAAGAACTTTCCACCCAACCACCGTGAGCATCTGCGAAACATTCCAGCCTACGACAGAAGGGCTTCTCTGGGGCAAGAATACTCTGTCTGCCTGGTTTTCGGACCCTCTTCCTCTGACGATGCTGGGCACTCAGTGACAAATCTGGTCATAAGGGGCTCCCCGCTGCAAGCTCATTGCAGACCAGCTTTCCCTATTAGCAAGATCCAGCTGCCATTAGGTTTCAGCTGCAGCCAAACTAATGCACGTAAGGATGTGAGATTCTCCAGCCTGACTGAGGCTTGATAGACTCGGTACTCCGAAACTCCTCTTTACTGACTGCCTTTTACTAGGCATTTAGTAAAATGCCCATTTTATGAACTCTCGGGACATTTCTAGAGAGTGTAGGTCTCATTCCATGACATATTTATTCTTCTTAATTTCACTCATAGAAGGTAATCTTGACTTAAAGCTCTAAGGTTTCCGTGCCTGTACTCACTCATCATTGGAATCCCCATAATTGAAATAACTACACCAGCAGCAGCAGCGGAGGCGGCCACAGCCCCAGTGATGGCGTCAAGACCATCAATAGCCCTTCTTCCACAGCGGCAGTAGCAAAAGCAAACTCAGGATAGGGTGGAAACTAACAGTTTGTTGAGATCTTTTGTCTTCTTCATCATTTAAATCCATGCAGACTTCTTTTATCTACCCTCCTCCTCTTTGTCCCCTGCCCTGCCCTCTCTTCACTTCCCTGTGCTCTCAAGATCACCGCTAAGGTGGCATTGGAGGCTGTTGGGGATCAGAGGAGAGGAAGGACAGGTCACAAGAGAAAGTGCTCGAATCTCTCCTCCTCTCTCCTGTACTCAAGTGTTCTCTTTCCCCAGGTCCCACTACTCCCCTGCCCCCGCTCGCCCCCCACCCCAACCCTCCTTCAGCAAGTTGGCACATGGCTTCTGGCTCCACTGGCCCCAGCCCAACTTCCAATGTCCTGCTTTGATGCCAGATTCCTGGGCTTTGCAGCTGACAGTTTGGAGTCCTTGGCTGGCAGCCAGGGTGCTCCACTTCTCAATACTTTTCTCACTGCAATTCATTTCCTTGTGATTGGAGACAATTAGGATGCCAACAAACGGCTGGCCCAGCCCTGGTTGGCAGTTACATAACCACAAACATGTGTGCCCTGCCCCAACGGAAGCAGGGGAGTTGCTAATGAGGAGGGTTAATTACGAAGTGTGGGTCACCCCAGCACAGCCCCTCACTGAATTTCACACAGTGTTGGAGAGAGGCCAGGCACTGAAGCCTCGGCTGCAAGGACCAAAATAACTGAACAGTGGTCCTTTTGAGGAGAGAATTGCCGAGCCCTGTTTATGGAGGCAGAAATGGGTGGCGAGGGGCACAGCTCTCTAACATGCCCTGTCCCTGAGAACCCTGTGGCATAATCGCCCAAGGTGACACCAACAGCTGTAGAACCACAGGCTTTGGACCCCTTGGCCTGCTTGCTATACTCTTCCTCTTTATGCTCCCCTGAATGACTCATGGCTTTGAGTCCCTACTTTTGTTTCCCGCTTCAAGACACTGAAATACATCCTGGGGTGTCTTTGATGTTGTTCAATTCTCCCACACCTCTTAGTAAACTGTGCCCTAATGAATCACTAGCCAGCCATACTGAGTGTCCTGAAACAACAATGTAAGGGCATCTCCATTCAACACCATCTGTGGACTCCTAGCCAGATCTTTTCCAGCCAGCCATATCTATGCATAAAGTTTTCCCTTTCACACCTTTCTATAAAAACCTAAACAAGAGCAACTTCTTTGATTCCTTACTTTCTCCCGCTCCAAGCTGCCACAAGTTGTGTCAACCATCACTTTTGACATCAAAAATGGAAGGCATGTCCCAACATCAGAAGTTGAAAGAATTAGGGGAATTCCCTGGTCATCCTGTGGTTAGGACTCCATGCTTCCACTTCCAGGGGCCCGGGTTCAATCTCTGATTGGGGAGCCAAGATCCTGCAAGCCATGAAGTGCAAAGAAAGGAAGGAAGGAAGGAAGGAAGGAAGGAAGGGAGGGAGGGAGGGGGAGAGAGAGAGAGAGAGAGAGAGAGAGAGAGAGAGAGAGAGAGAGAGAAAGGAAGGAAGGAAGGAAGGAAGGAAAGAAAGAAAGAAAGAAAGAAAGAAAGAAAGAAAGAAAAAGAAAGAAAGAAAGAAAGAAAGAATTAGCAGAAAATCTTTGTTCTGGGCATGTGGCTCAGAGTTGAGGCTGTAAACAATGTGAATCGACTGGAAGCTCCCACTTTGTAATGGGGAGCAATTCTGATGGCCGCAGGAATCTACCAGACCTTGGTTCCTATTTGCATCACTTGAGAGTTTTCGTATGATAGCAAAAATCTTCTTCTCCAGTTCATTTTTGTCCATTTCCCCCTCACCCATGGACAAGGTGAGACTAATCCCTCCACGACTTCTTTCTTAGCCTCCAGAACTATCCCATTTTCCAATGTGTTTGCTGTACTTTTGATTGACTAATAATGTACCAGTAAATGTTTTCAGATTTATTATTATGACTGTGTCTATTTTTATCAAATGCTAAGAAATATACTTTTCTAAAATACTATAAATGTTATCTATTAGCAGGAATCTGATGGTCCCACCATATTCCCTTCGGCTCTTCATTTTCAGTTTACAATATGGACTTGGTTCCTTCTCCCACAAGGACATGACCTCTGGCCTTGTAAGAAAAATATTTATATATTTCAGTTATCTATGACTCAAATGCTTCTAATGGTGGGAAGTTAAATCAGTTTTAAAGGTAAGGATCAGATCGTGTACTGTGAAAGGCAGGGAGTGGCAGAGAATGAGCTTGATGGGGTAAGTGGAGGCCAAATGATGAAGGCTAAAAAATGTGTACCCTATCTTGTAGACAAGTAGAATGCTTAACATTTTTTTTCTGTAGACAAATTATGACACTGTTCAGATGCACAATGCCAAAGGCATACCCAGATTTACACACGATTCCCCAACTACTAGCTATAAATCCCCCCTTCCGCTCCCCATCAAGGAGCACCTCACTGCCCAAGTGATTTAGCATAAAGTTATTGTAGAAATAAACATGTATCCACTATAATATTCAAACAGATAAATCATTCACAATCTTCAGGACTTTAACTCTTATTACTAACAAGTTTCTGACAACATGCAGAGATTTTTGTCTATTTTGTTTATTGATGTACTCCCCAAATACCTACAACAGTAACTGACATATAGTAGATGCTCAATAAATATTTGTTAGATAGATGGATGAGTCTGCCTTACAACTGACGTGACAAACTGGTGTGTTATGACACCAGAGGCTGAGAATACTGCCACTGAAGGCTTTTAAGTAAAGGGTTGACAGAATCATATGCATGCTTTCGAAAAATCACTCTGCCTGCTGTGTAGACGAAGAGCCCAGCATCAGGAAAACCCATTAGGAGGTGATGCAGTGATGCATGTAGAAAATGATGAATTCCTGAACCATGACAGTGGTGATGGTGCTGGAGAGGAAGGAATGGATTCAAGAAATATTTAATAAAACTGAACAAAACTTAATCAAAGAATCTCTTTCCCACTGTGTCTTTGAACAGGACCAATTATGTAGTCCAGAGCCAAGCACCAGTAATGCTCATCATACTGAAATCATAATGACAAAGTCAAATACCATTATGTGTAGATAGAGTAGGGAGTCACCTCTATATTATAATGTCAGGAACACATGGAGGAGCCACAATCCAAAAATATCTATTCCACCCACTGCCTGAAATTACACCGTGAAAGCTGCATTCCTTGGTTTTAATCCTTACCTCTGCAGATGATTTTAAACATGTTAATATACTTGAGAAGGGGGAAAAGGAAAGTTTATTGAGCGCAAACAATATGCAAGGCACTCTGCATACTTTTAGTGAATCCTCACAAGGATCTTGTGATTTTAATATTGTTAAGGGGAGACTGAAGCTCAGAGATACACAGGTAGTAAGCGATGAAGCTGA
This sequence comes from Phocoena sinus, assembly GCF_008692025.1. Lineage (NCBI taxonomy): Eukaryota > Metazoa > Chordata > Mammalia > Artiodactyla > Phocoenidae > Phocoena > Phocoena sinus. The sequence goes on from NC_045770.1 coordinate 66,013,442, forward strand.
GATTTGAACCCATGTCTTTGTAGTTTCTTTTCTTGGCTGAATCCTAACCAATACCATCATTATTATTAATTAGCTATTTCGATTTTGTTTCTTTTACAAATATGAGAGTAAAGGGCCTAAGAGAAGAGAAAGTGGTGGAGACTCTGAGAGGTGTGTATGATGCAGACGAGATAGAATCAGTTCGTAGATAACAAACTTGTTCAGCTTCACAACTTTCCCTCAGACTACACTTGGGTGCAGGCCTGGATTGGGAAGTATCCAGAAACAATCAGAGCCAGACAGACTGGTGTGGTCTGGGATCCTGAGTACACTCATTCTCATGAGCTACAAGCTCGCAAATCATAGCAAAATCTCTCAGTAGAAGATTCCCGTGATCATCAATAATAATAATAAACCCAGACCAGGGAGCTGAAAATGGAGACAAAGAAGAGTAATTTCCTCCATTTTACCAGAATAACGGAGGGAAACTAGCTGGCTCTGACTCTAAGAGGGATACTCCCTGCATTTAGAAATTTACTTTTCTTTTGCAGATCTTCTCATTTTATTAATTCTACCTTACTTCTCTCCTCCAGAACTCAGTATTCTTCTACATCTGAGCAGTCCTCCAGTCCCACTTCAAAGCTCCCAGAATTTTGCTTTCTTCTTATTTTTTCACCTGGACACCTATAATATCTAAAAGAGTTGGACTGTAATATCACACTTCACCAGCAGGAGCTGCCAACTATGCTGACATAAGGTTGTCCGCAATGTCAGCAAACCTGAAATAAATTAATTTCAGTTTATTGACACGAAGATGTACCCTTAATGGTTCTTACGTTTGAAATCTGTGCATTGAGTTTACTACGTCAAGGCACAGAATGAGAAAAAGGGAGATGGGACACTAAGCTGAGAGAGAGGAAGGGCCAAGGTCAGAAAGTGGAGAGAAAGTAGGCAGGACCAGCTGAGTATCCTGAGTGAGAGCAGAGTGAGAGCTGGGTCAGAGTCAAACAATGGACTGAGGGTCAGTGAGAGACCAAGGTGCATCAGACACTCAGCTGGTTAAATCTGTCAGCTCTCGCAGAACTGATCAGGTTCAAGAGCTCTAATTCATGCCAACCAAACTTATGAGACACTGATTGATAAACCAAGTGCTACGCCAGTAATTTTCAGAGAAAAATGTAAGTGATAATTGGTCTGGAACCCAGGACCTCCCGTGGACAGTGCTAGAGATAAGCTGACAGTATCTTGGTCTTTGGCTCTCAATTTTTCTAGATCCTTTAAAACTCTTTCCCGCTGTGAGCAATACTAAACAGACGCTGCATGCTGGTATGGTGGCAAGGTTAATGCCCTTTCTAGCCAACGCATTCTAGAAAAACCTTCCTGAGACTAACCTGAGTTCTCATAGCAGTTACATCCATCCTTTCTTTCTGTCATTCAGTTAAAACTTAGCAATGACTGCTATATGACCAGCAATGTGCTAGAAGCGGGGGATATAACGTAAATGAGAGGTGTGGCCACAGTTCTCATGAAACTTGCATGAGTACAAGAAGACAGACTACCAACAGGGAAACAAAATCACCACGAAGTGTGTGAGGGGTATGAAGGCATTAGATATTGCAGAAAAGGATAATGGAGGGCCTCCTTAGATAGGATGTAAACGTAAATTTTAACTGGAGACCTGAAGAAGCCAATTTTACAAAGAAAGACAGAGAACATGGGGTAGGGGCCAGGATTCCAGGCAGGGATAAGGCATGTGCAAGGCCTCTGAGCTGGGGAAGAACTTGGTGTGAAAGGTGATCAGTGTTACTGGAATACCATGAGCAAGGCGGGGAGAGTCGCATGAGATGAAGCTGGAGAGAAAGTTGGGGACGGATCATTCAGAGCCTCGTGTGCTCTGATAAGGAGTTTGGCATTTATCTGAAGTGAACTGGAAGTCGTGGAAGAATTTTAAGAAGTAGGGTGATGTGATATGAGTTGAATATTTAAAAGATCCCCCTGGCTGCTCCATGGAGAATGCATTTTGCCTTAGGTGAGTGTGGTGTCAGTCTAGATGGAGGAAAGTAAATTGAACTGAGAGACTGTTGGGAAGGAGAATTGACAGACTTATGCGTGGATTGGATGTAGAGGAGGAAGAAAAGATAAAAATGACTCTTAGGTTTCTAGTAGGTGGTGGTACCTAAGAGAAAGACAAATTATTTTCTAGGAAATGTTTCTTCTACTAAGGTCAATACTTTATGCTCTCAAAATTCTGGAGGCAAGCCTCTGTGTACTACTAGAGATTCTCCCTAAAGAATCTCTGGGTCTGTTAAAATCAACTGAAAGAGCCTGTAGCTAGTAAGTGGCGATCGTGATCTTCCTAAAGAAACATCATCTCGAACAACAATGTTAAGGACCAACTCATTCCCATTTTAACCTCTTAAGTATGATGGAGCAATGCAGCACGTTTTTAATTTACCGTCTCAATTAAATCATATTAAGGTCACTCTTTAGACACTCAGACACATTATTAAATCCTATCCACTTATCATTATTATTGTTGCTGTCATTAAAACTTTATACATGTCTCTGGAGACCTTTGAATGAACAGCAAATTCAGAGGAAATTAAATCTTATTTTTATGAAAATAAATTTTGCTATTCAAGAACCAGAATTGGATAAATTAACTATAAAGAATAATTTTCAATAGTTTTCTTTACTTATCCACCATTTACTGATTTCCTACTGTGTTCCAAGCACTACTAGACCTTTACAATTCCTCCCTGAAATATCATTGTTCTTACTTGAAGCTTGAGAAAATTGAGGCCCACAGAGGACATGACTGGGCCAAAGTCACGAGCAGCGATTACACTAGGGTACCTTGGACACAATAGCCATGCTCTTTTTCACTATGATCTTCTGAACATACTTCTATTTATGATTTCCTCAGGATTATCAGCAACCTCATGCATAAATGACATCATTATAAGTATCAGGAAGAAGGAAGCCATATGCCAGGGATAGCAAAGTCAGGTGCCTACTGGACTCAGGCAGATGCTATTAATTAGTGAACAGGCCTGATAGAAGGAAACACTGGGAATCCCAAGTACTGTGGCAAACTGGGCAGTAAAAACCCCTTCCAAGGAGAGCAGCCCCTTCCCATCCCCACACGATGGCCTCTGCTGGGAATGTGGCCCATGCAGCCAGACCTTCTGCCTTATCAAGGAAGCAAGAAATCCAGATTTCCATGTGAGCTCTATCGAGTTGTAAAAGTTTGCAACAAAACTCAAATATTCTTTAAAATACTGGTGTGCCAACGTCAAACAAGCCTAATCAAATGGGTATGTGGGCAGAATCCAGTCTACAGGCTGCCAACTTCTGACTCTACTGTACAGATTATTGAAGCACTATTTGTGATCTGGAAGAATTTTAAACAATCTTAATGTCCAGCGATGTGAGTTGGCTCAGGTATCTGTGATACAGCCAGCTGATTGAATTTTTAAAGCCTTTAATAGTCAGCAGTATGAAGACCATACAGCATACTAAAAAAATTCTTAGGATAAACAGCAGGGCAGCATGATTCTGATATGACATTAAATTTAAAAAGCAAACTAAAAAATGCTACCCAGTCAAGTGTTTCATATCTTGAACTGGGGTGTGGTTACAAAAGTGAGCACATGAAAAGTCATCAAGGTATACAGTTATGGGCACTTCACAGCACGGATGTCATACCTCAATAAAAAAATTAATGATGCCTGAGTTATGATTACCCTTCTGTACATTTTTGCATGAATATGAACAAGAATTTCTAGGAAACATGGGTAAAGAAAACAATTTGATTGTGTTGTTTCTGGGATAAGGGAACACTCTTTTTGCTCTTTCCTACATGTTGATTTCTATCTCTATTACTGTAATACAGTATTTCTTTGGTTGTGGGGTCCTCAAAATATATTATTTAAGAAGAGTAAGAGTAGAACATAAACTGATTAAAAATAAACAAGTCAGTAAGTAAACTTTCCCATTTCAATGTAAGTTGAAAGCCCAAAAGAGAAATTCACGGTTTACTGTTTGATATGGGCATTCTCCATCCTTTCCCAACTAGACATACTGAGGACCCCACCTGCTGCCTCAGCTGCATCCCTGAGCAGGTCAGAAGGTAAAACTGGAGCCCCAGCCCTACAAAGTAACTAAGGGACATGATGTTACCTGCCCACAGGCCCTTACTGGAAAGCCTCCAGCAAGCCAGAGGCACCTCTATATCCACTGAGCATCCACTGTATCCCCTGTATCAAGGATGATATCTGCTGCAAGTAATAGAAAATGCAACCAAATGGCTTAAATATTGGAAAAAGTTCATTATTTCATGTACTCAGAATTCCAGGTACGGTACAACCCAAAGAACCACAACGAGCAACTCAATGATGTCAGCAAGCACTCAGGTTCTTTCCATGTCTCTGTATTTTCATGGCTGTTCCCTCCAATCTCACAGCAGTAGTAGTCAGACATACAAGTAGTCCGAAAGACAGCAGCCAAAGAACAAGTTCTTTGTTCACAACCAGCCAAAGGAGTGATGTTTCCCTCTGTGGTTCTCTATTTAAGAGGGAATTGGGGCTTCCCTGGTGGTGCAGTGGTTGAGAACCTGCCTGCCAATGCAGGGGACATGGGTTCAAGCCCTGGTCCGGGAATAACCCACATGCTGTTGAGCAGCTGGGCCCCTGTGCCACTGCTGCTGAGCCTGCACTCTGGAGCCCATGAGCCACAACTACTGAGCCCACGTACTACAATTACCAAAGCCTGCATGCCTAGAGCCCATGCTCCACAACAAGAGAAGCCACCCAATGAGAGGCCTGCTCATCGCAGTGAAGAGTAGCCCCCGCTCGCCGTAACTAGAGAAAGCCTGTGAGCAGCAACGAAGACCCAATGCAGCCAAAAATAATAAATAAAATAAATAAATTTATTTTTTTAAAAAAGAGGGAATTGGTATTGGTTCAAGATGGCAGAGTAGAAGGATGTGCACTCACTCCCTCTTGCGAGAGCACCGGAATCACAACTAACTGCTGAACAACCATCAACAGGAAGACACTGGAACTCACCAAAAACGATACCCCACATCCAAAGACAAAGGAGAAGCCACAATGAGATGGTAGAAGGGGTGCAACACAATAAAATCAAATCCCATAACTGCTGGGCGGGTGACTCACAAACTGCAGAACACTTATACCACAGAAGTCCACCCACTGCAGTGAAGGTCCTGAGCCCCACGTCAGGCTTTCCAACCTGGGGGTCCGGCAATGGAAGGAGGAATTCCTAGAGAATCAGACTTTGAAGGCTAGGGGGATTTCATTGCAGGACTTTGACAGGACTGGGGGAAACACAGACTTCACTCTTGGAGGGCACACACAAAGCAGTGTGTGCATCAGGACTCAGGGTAAGGGGGAGTGACCCATAGGAGACTGAACCAGACCTACCTGCTAGTGTTGGAGGGTTTCCTGCAGAGGCAGGGAGGGTGGCTGTGGCTCACCACAGGGACAAGGACAATGGCAGCAGAAATTCTGGGAAGTACTCCTTGGCATGAGCCCTCCCAGAGTCTGCCATGAGCCCCACCAAAGAGCCCGTAGGCTCCAGTGCTGGATCACTTCAGGCCAAACAACCAACAGAGAGGGAGGGAACCCAGCCCCACCCAACAGCAGTCAAGCGGATTAAAGTTTTACTGAGCTCTGCCCACCAGAGCAACAACCAGCTCTACCCACCACCAGTCCCTCCCATCAGGAAGCTTGCACAACCCTCTTAGATAGCCTCATCCACCAGAGGGCAGACAGCAGAAGCAAGAAGAGCTACAATTCTGCACCCTGTGGAACAAAAACCACATTCACAGAAAGATAGACAAAATAAAAAGGCAGAGGACTATGTACCAGATGAAGGAACAAGATAAAACCCCAGAAAAACAATAAAATGAAATGGGGATAGGCAACATTCCAGAAAAAGAATTCAGAATAATGATAGTGAAGATGATCCAGGATTTCAGAAAAAGAATGGAGGCAAAGACCGAGAAGACGCAAGAAATGTTTAACAAAGACCTAGAAGAACTAAAGAACAAACAAACAGAGATGAAGAATACAATAACTGAAATGAAAAACACACTAAAAGGAATCAATAGCAGAATAACTGAGGCAGAAGAATGGATAAGTGGCCTGGAAGACAGAATGGTGGAATTCACTGCCATGGAACAGAATAAAGAAACAAGAGTGAAAAGAAATGAAGACAGCCTAATAGACCTCTGGGACAACACTAAATGCAACGTTTGCACTACAGGGGTCCCAGTAGGAGAAGAGAGAGAGAAAGAACCAGAGAAAATATTTGATGAGATTATAGTCGAAAATTTCCCTAACATGGGAAAGGAAATAGCCACCTAAGTCCAGGAAGTGCAGAGAGTCCCATACGGGATAAACCCAAGGAGAAACACACTGAGACACGTAGTAATCAAACCGACAAAAATTAAAGACAAAGAAAAATTATTGAAAGCAACAAGGGAAAAACGACAAATAACATACAAGGCAACTCCCATAAGGTTAACAAAGATTTCTCAGCAGGAACTCTACAAGCCAAAAGGGAGTGGCACTATATATTTAAAGTGATGAAAGGGAAGAACCTACAACCAAGATTATTCTACCCAGTAAGGATCTCATTCAGATTCAACAGAAAATCAAAAGCTTTACAGACAAGCAAAGGCTAAGAGAATTCAGTACCACCAAACTAACTCTACAACAAATATTAAAGGAACTTCTCTAAGTGGGCAACACAAGAGAAGAAAAGGACCTACAAAAACAAACCCATAACAATTAAGAAAATGGTAACAGGAACATACATATCGATAATTATCTTAAACGTGAATGGATTACATGCTCTTACCAAAAGACACAGGCTTGTTGAATGTATACAAAAACAAGACCCATATATTTGCTGTCTACAAGAGACCCACTTCAGACTTAGGGACACATACATACTGAAAGTGAGGGGATGGAAAAAGATATTCCATGCAAATGGAATTCAAAAGAAAGCTGGAGTAGCAATCCTCATATCAGATAAAGTAGACTTTAAAATAAAGAATGTTACAAGACACAAGGAAGGACATTACGTAATGATCAAGGGATCAATCCAAGAAGAAGATATAACAATTATAAATATATATGCACCAAACACAGGAGCACGTCAATACATAAGGCAACTGCTAACAGCTATAAAAGAGGAAATCGACAGTAACACAATAATAGTGGGGGACTTTAACACCTCACTTACACGAATGGACAGATCATCCAGACAGAAAATTAATAAGGAAACACAAGCTTTAAATGAAACAATAGACCAGATAGATTTAATTGATATTTATAGGACATTCCTTCCAAAAACAGCAGATTACACTTTCTTCTCAAGTGCACACAGAACATTCTCCAGGATAGATCACATCTTGGGTCACAAATCAAGCCTTAGTAAATTTAAGAAAACTGAAATCATATCAAGCATCTTTTCCAATCACAACGCTATGAGATTAGAAATCAAATACACGGAAAAAAACGTAAAAAACACAAACACATGGAGACTAAACAATACGTTACTAAATAATCAAGAGATCACTGAAGAAATCAAAGAGCAAATCAAAAAATACCTAGAGACAAATGACAATGAAAACACGATGATCCAAAATGTATGGGATGCAGCAAAAGCAGTTCTAAGAGGGAAGTTTATAGCAATACAAGCCTACCTCAAGAAACAAAAAAAATCTTAAATAAACAATCTAACCTTACAGCGAAAGGAACTAGAGAAAGAAGAACAACAAAAACGCAAAGTCAGTAGAAGGTAAGAAATCATAAAGATGAGAGCAGAAATAAATGAAATAGAAACAAACAAAAAAAACAGTAGCAAAGATCAATAAAACTAAAAGCTGGTTCTTTGAGAAGGTAAACAAAATTGATAAACCTTTAGCCAGACTCATCAAGAAAAGGAGGGCGAGAACTCAAATCAATAAAATTAGAAATGAGAAAGGAGAAGTTACAACGGACACTGAAGAAATACAAAGCATCATAAGAGACTACTACAAACAACTGTATGCCAATAAAATGGACAACCAGGAAGAAATGGACAAATTCTTAGAAAGGTATAACCTTCTAAGGCTGAACCAGGAAGAAACAGAAAATATGAACAGACCAATCATAAGGAATGAAACTGAAACGGTGATTAAAAATCTTCCAACAAACAAAAGTCCAGGACCAGATGGCTTCACATGTGAATTCTATCAAACTATTAGAGAAGAGCTAACACCTATCCTTCTCAAACTCTTCCAAAATATAGCAGAGGAAGGAACACTCCCAGACTCATTCTATGAGGCCACCATCACCCTGATACCAAAACCAGACAAAGATACTACAAAAAAAGAAAATTACAGACGAATATCACTGAGGAATATAAATGCAAAAATCCTGAACAAAATACTAGCAAACAGAATCCAACAGCACATTAAAAGGATCACACACCATGATCAAGTGGGATTTATCCCAGGGATGCAAGGATTCTTCAATATATGCAAATCAATCAATGTGATACACCATATAGACAAACTGAAGAATAAAAACCATATGATTTTCTCAATAGATGCAGAAAAAGCTTTTGACAAAATTCAACACCCATTTATGATAAAAACTGTCCAGACAGTGGGCACAGAGGGAACCTACCTGAACATCATAAATGCCATATATGACAAACCCAAAGCAAACATCATTCTCAGTGGTGAAAAACTGAAAGCATTTCCTCTAAGATCAGGAACAAGACAAGGATGTCCACTCTTACCACTATTATTCAACATAGTTTTGAAGTCTTAGCAACAGCAATCAGAGAAGAAAAAGAAATAAAAGGAATACAAATTGGAAAAGAAGAAGTAAACCGTCCCTGTTTGCAGATGACATGATACTACACATAGAGAATCCTAAAGATGTCACCAGAAAACCACTAATCAATGGATTTGGTAAAGTTGCAGGATACAAAATTAATGCACAGAAATCTCTTGCATTCCTATACACTAACAACAAAAGATCAGAAAGAGAAAGAAAGGAAACAATCCCATGTACCATTGTAACAAAAAGAATAAAATACCTAGGAATAAACCTACATAAGGAGGTAAAAGACCTGTACTCGAAAACTATAAGACATTGATGAAAGAAATTAAAAATGACACAAACAAATGGAGAGATATACTATGTTCTTGGACTGGAAGAATCAATATTGTGATGATGACTATACTACCCAAAGCAATCTACAGATTCAATGCAATCCCTATCAAATTATCAGTGGCATTTTTTACAGAACTAGAACAAAAAATCTTAAAATTTGTATGGAGACACAAAAGACACCGAATAGCCAAAGCAGTCTTGAGGGAAAAAAACGGAGCTGGAGAAATCAGACTCCCTGACTTCAGACTATACTACAAAGTTACAGTAATCAAGACAATATGGTACTGGCACAAAAACAGAAAGATAGATCAATGGAACAGGATAAAAAGCCCAGAGATAAACCCACACACCTATGGTCAACTAATCTATGACAAAGGAGGCAAGGATATGCAATGGAGAAAAGACAGTCTCTTCAATAAGTGGTGCTGGAACCGGACAGCTACAAAAGAATGAAATTACAACACTCTCTAACACCATACACAAAAATAAACTCAAAATTGATTAGATACCTAAATGTAAGACCGGGCACTATAAAACTCTTAGAGGAAAACATAGGAAGAACACTCTTTGACATAAGTCACAGCAAGATATTTTTTGATCCACCTCCTAGAGTAATGGAAATAAAAACAAAAATAAACAAATGCAACCTAATGATACTTAAAAGCTTTTGCACAGCAAAGGACACTACAAACAAGATGAAAAGACAGCCCTCAGAATGGGAGAAAATATTTGCAAATGAATCATCGGACAAAGGATTAATCTCCAAAATATATAAACAGCCCATGCAGTTCAATATTAAAAAAGCAAACAACCCAATCCACAAATGGGCAGAACACCTAAGTAGACATTTCTCCAAAGAAGACATACAGATGGCCAAGAAGCACATGAAAAGCTGCTCAACATCACTAATTATTACAGAAAAGCAAATCAAACCTACAATGAGGTATCACCTCACACCAGTTAGAATGGGCATCATTAGAAAATCTACAAACAACCAATGCTGGAGGGGGTGTGGAGAAAAGGGAACCCTCTTGCACTGCTGGTGGGAATGTAAATTGATACAGCCATTATGGAGAACAGTATGGAGGTTCCTTAAAAAACTAAAAGTAGAATTACCATATGACCGAGCAATCCCACTACTGGGCATATACCCAGAGAAAACCATAATTCAAAAACATACATGCACCGCAATGTTCATTGCAGCACTATTTACAATAGCCAGGTCATGGAAGCAACCTAAATGCCCATCGGTAGACGAATGGATAAAGAAGATGTGGTACATATATAGAATGGAATATTACTCAACCATAAAAAGGAACGAAATTGGGTCATTTGTAGAGATATGGATGGATCTAGAGACTGTCATACAGAGTGAAGTAAGTCAGAAAGAGAAAAATAAATATCGTATATTAGTGCATATATGTGGAACATAGAAAAATGGTACAGATTAACTGGTTTGCAAGGCAGAAATAGAGACACAGATGTAGAGAACAGTGTATGGACACCAAGGGGGGAAAGTGGTGGTGGGGGGATGAATTGGGAGATTAGGATTGACATATATACACTAATGTGTATAAAATAGATAACTAATAAGAACCTGCTGTATAAAAAATAAATAACATAAAATTCAAAAATTAAAAAAAAGAATCCACCTGCCAATGCTTGGGACACGAGTTCGAGCCCTGGTCTGGGAAGATTCCACATGCTGCGCAGCAACTGAGCCTGTGCCCCACAACTACTGAGCCTGTGCTCTAGAGCCCGTGATTCACAAATACTGAGCCCACATGCCACAACTGAAGCCCTCATGCCTAGAGCCATGCTCCGCAACAAGAGAAGCCACCGCAATGAGAAGCCCACGCACCACAACAAAGAGTAGCCCCCGCTCACTGCAACTAGAGAAAGCCCGCAGACAGCAATGAAGACCCAATGCAGCCCAAAACAAAAAGAAATTAAATAAATAAAATTTTTAGAAAAACCTTAGTATAATAGGTCCCAAACATTTGGCAATCAATAGTATCTATTTCTAATAAAAATATAATTCCTTAATAAAATTTTTTTTAAAAAGAGGGAATTAATTTTTCCCCCAAATCTCCCACTGAACTTCTCCTCATTCTCAGAATCAAATAGGATTGTCACATGACCATTTAAAAATGCATCCCCAGAAAATATGATGATGAAATTTCCATGAACATCTTGCAATAATCATCTAGATTGGGGCTGATGTGGGATATCAACCCCAATGTCCTTGATACCCCTTATCAGTTTACCTCCTAAAAATACCTTAAATGTGTCCAGCGCATAGGTTTCCAAGTTACCGTAATCTCTTACCGGGACTATATCAAGAACCTCCTAAATAATCAACCCATCCTCATGGGTAGGGACTGTCATTGTACACCCAACTCAATCAATCTGCCTAATAAAACACAGGAAGTGGAGGATCAGGGCAGAGACAGAAAATGAACTGGAAATGACAGAAAACTTTATTTTAGTGTTGAGTCCTGCTTCTCTGCATGTGACACTGCACCAAGATTAGGCTGTGTGGTACCTTGGCTCACATATAGGTTATAATGTGATTCTCAGGACCTAATGTACTTAGCAATCAGCAAGTGTCTCCTGGAAGTGACAAGTTTAAGTTCAGAAAGAACCCCAAGGCAGAAAAAAAAACAAGAAGGATATTCATTCATCCAATATACTTTTGAGGACTTATTCTACCCGAGGCACAGTGTTCGCGACACTGTTGATACAAAGGTGAATAAGACTGATACAGTCCGCTCTCTCAAGGCTAACAGTATAGTGGGAAAGGAAGTCATTAAACAAATAATTACAGACTAATTATTTAATTGCAGTTTTGACAAATGATATTAATAGAAAAATATAGGAGACTGATATCGTATAATGGTTTGAGGTGGGAGGCATATAATCAGAAAATGCATCTCCCAAGGAACTGACATTTAAACTGAGTGAAATTTAGCCCAGAGAAAAGGCAAGGGACATGTATTCAAGGCAGAGGAAACTGTGTGTACAAAGACCCTGGGTCAGAATGAGATAGGGTAGGACTAAAAGTCAGTGTGTCTAGAATATAGAGAATAAAGAGAAGACAGGTACACACTGAGCTGCGGGAGGCAGGGCTGGAGGGGATTGCAAGCAGAAAAAGAACAAAAGGATCTTTTGCACTAGAAGTTTAAGTGAGCGATGTGATCAAAAGCCAGAAGGTGAAACCACAAGCAATTGAAAAGAGACCGTCGGAAACAAGATAAACAAGCTGTTTCCAGAATTCTGGGAGAAACAGGGCTCTCTGGTGGGTCGATGGAGCTCTGATTAATCTAGCTTGTTTGTGTCTAATTCACTCTCCTAGCCAGCTGTCACACCACAGTCACTAGAAAGCCACAGATCTCAGTGAAAGACAGGATGTTCCCTTTCCAATGTCCTTAGGGCTAATGTGGCCCAAGGGCAGGCTGGAGATATTCCTAGAAACCTAGGACAGGGGTCTCCCCCTTGCCCTGGCCCTATAGCCAGCCTCCTTCTTACGCCAAGATTTTGCATTCTGAACAGGAGCCTATTCCTCCAGCCTGGGCTGTGCAGAGGGGTTAATTTGCCTGTTAATTTTCCATGTGAAGTAATATGCACAATGAAGCACAAAGGAGAAGCAGGACATCAACACCGTCTCCAGCTGAGAAATCGATTCATACTTTAAATTACTCTGGGTAATACCACTCACCACTGGGTTCCTAACTTCATCTATCCTGATTTGTAGAAAGTTGTCCTCCTGGAGCGTGCAGCCCCCTAGAGTGCCCTGGGAGGTTTTGCGCTGCACCCCCGTGGCACGCTAATGGCCCAGGGAGGAGGAGCACAAAAATTGACAGCAGAGCAACCCCAGGGCAGGCAGGCAGCACACACTCCACAGCTCAGTGACAAGGCCTGCTGGGCCTGTGCCATTGCTCTCAGTCAGAAGCAGCATACGCAAGCCTGAGGTCTGGCAGGCAGATACTCGGAATTCAGAGCCTACTCCCCTCTCCCCGACACCTGATATCTCAGCTGATTAACTACCTGGACCATTCATCCATTTCCTAAACATATACGTGAGTGAGTGTCAGATACTCTGCTTTGTTCAGAGGAGAAAGATGAGAAAGATCCCCGTGTATTTTAACACTGGAGATTAGAAGAAAACAACAAAAAGCAACCTGGGTGTAAGTCCCAGCTCTTCCATTTGATATATATATGACCTTAGGCCAGCTATATAACCTCTCTGCTTTAGGTTCCTCACCTATGAAACAGAGACTATGTCTATTTCCTGAGTGGTCATAAAGGTACACGTATAATAGAACTAAGTTTCCATGCACTCGCTTGTCACTGCATGACATAAAATAGGCAGCATGGCTCGTCACCAGATGTGGAGATTGTAACTGGCATGGTCTCACATAAAATATAAGCCATGTGAGAAGGCCACATATTGTATGATTCCATTTATATGAAATATCCAGACTAGGCAAATCCACAGATACAGAAAGCATATTAGTGGTTGCCAGGAGCTGATGGGAAGGATGAATGAGAAGTAACTGGAATGGGTACAGGGTTTCTTTGGGGGGTGATAAGAATGCTTTGGAGTTAGATCATGATGATGGTTGTACAACTCTCTGAATATACTAAAAATCACAGAATTGTATACGTACTTTATTTTTTTTAATTTTTACTTTATATTGGAGTGTAGTTGATTTACAATGTTGTGTTAGTTTCAGGTGTCCAGCAAAGTGATTCAGTTATACATATATATATATATATATATATATATGTATCTTTTTACAGGTTCTTTTCCCATATATGTTATTAGATTTGTATACATACTTTAAAGAGATGAAGTTTATGGTATACAAATTATATCTCAATAAAGCTATTTTTTTTTTAAAAAATGTGTGGGTGTGTGTGCACACCATGTGGCTTATATAAAATTCACTTTGGAGATATCTCAGGAGGAGATACATGCAATATGAATCAAGATGACGTAGATGGAAAAAACAAACAGTGGATTTGAACATGAGCCAGAGCAAAAGTTTCAAGAACAAGCAATAGTGCTCACAGGTGTTAACACACAACCATGATGTTTCTCACATAGGCAGCCCATCTCAAATTGGACGGCCTGCATTTCAAGTCTCGGTAGCCACCTGTGGCTAATGGCTATCATATTGGACAGCACAGTTTAAGAAGGAAGACTGAAAAGAGAGGAAGGAAAGACACACATGCTAATCCAAACCATGCTCTCCAATTCTACCTCTTCTGCCTCACCAAGCCCAGCCAGGTTGATGGCACGAACTCCATTTTGATATTTGAGCAGCTGAGGCTTAAAGAAATTAAGCAAGCTTAAGGAGAAGGGTGTTTTATTTTTAAGTTGAGAAGAAGGTACCTGAAGAGAGGGGACAGCTAAAGTAAAGAAAAGAGGGAAAAGGCGATGGGCAGAGGAAAGTCCCATGTGGAAGGTCACTTAAGAAGGACAAAATCCCACAGGATAGATGTATTTTACACATCATGGCAGAAGGTGTGGAGTTAGTTTCACGTTGCAGAATTCCCCCATGCCAGAAACATAAGGGCAGGTGGAGAGCTGATCCATCATCAGCTGGGGTCGACTTGAACAGCAGCATCAACCTGTCTCCACTGAGCAGAAACTGAGATCCTAGCTGCAAGGCTTTGTCCTGATCACAGGAAGCAGCCCACACCGTTCACCTGGCATCTCCTGTCTGCCTTCTCCTCCTGACCTTACCAACACCCCAGAGATGTGGCACCATGGTTACAGAGTGCTGACTGTAAAGTTATAGGCAGATTTTCAACTGCATGGAGGGTCAGCGCCTCTAACCCCTACATTGTTCAAGGGTCGACTGTATAGCCATCCCCACTCTCTCTTTTGGTTACCATCTCTGCAGATGGTAACCAAAACATCTTTTTCCATCCCTCCACTTTCAGTGTCTGTGTATCCTTAAATCTAAAGCAAATCTCTTATAGACAGCATATATTAGTATATTGGTTTTTTATCCATTCAGCCACTCTATATCTTTTGATTGGTGAGTTTAATCTGTTTATATTTATAGTAACTTTTCATAGGTAAAGACTTACTATTACCACTTTGTTAACTGTTTTCTGTTTTGTAGTTCTTCATTCCAGTTTTATTGAGAAATAATTAACATACATCACTGTATAAGTTTAAGGTATAAATCATGATGGTTTGATATACATATATTGTGAAATGGTGACCACAATAGGTTTAGTTAACAGCTATCATCTCATATAGATAAAACAAAAAGAAATGAAAAAATTTCTCCTTGTGATGAGAATTCTTAGGATCTACTCTCTTACAACTTTCCTATACATCATATAGCAGTGTTAACTGTAGTCACCATGTGGTACGTTACATTTCTAGTACTTATTTATCTTATAACTGGAAGTTTGTACATTTTGTTCACCTTACTCCAATTCCCCTTCCCCCTGCCTCTGGTAACCACAAATCTAATTTCTTTTTCTGTGAGTTTGGTGTTTGTTTTGTACTTCTTTTTTTCCTCTCTTCCTCTCTTTCTGTCTTCTTCTGTGATTTTATATATTTATAGGTAGATAGATATATAGATATAAATATTAAATATATATAATGTTATTTGATGTTTTATATATATATATATGTAGTGATATACTTTGATTCTTTTCTGTTCATCTTTTTTGTATCTACTGTAGGTATTTTCTTTGTGGTTACCATGAGGTTTGCATAAAACTTCTTATAGTTATAAGTCTGTTTTAAACTGATCACAAGTTAACTTCAATCATATGCAAAAACTCTACACTTTTACTGCTTTGATTTTTTTTTTTTTGCAGTACACGGGCCTCTCACTATTGGGGCCTCTCCCGTCGCGGAGTACAGGCTCCGGACATGCAGGCTCAGCAGCCATGGCTCACGGGCCCAGCCACTCCGCGGCATGTGGGACCTTCCCGGACCGGGGCACGAACCCGTGTCCCCTGCATCGGCAGGCGGACTCTCAACCACTGCGCCACCAGGGAAGCCCCAAAACTCTACACTTTTACTACCCACACAGACACATACTTTGTTATTAATCTCAGAATTTACTTCTTTTATATTGTGTATCCATCAACAAATTTTTTTGGTCATAGTTATTTTATTTTATTTTTTTATTTTTTTTGTGGTACGCAGGCCTCTCACTGTTGTGGCCTCTCCCGTTGTGGAGCACAGGCTTCAGACACGCAGACTCAGCAGCCATGGCTCACGGGCCTAGCCGCTCTGCGGCATGTGGGATCTTCCCAGACCAGGGCACAAACCCGTGTCCCCTGCATCAGCAGGCCCGGTTATAGTTATTTTTAATACTTTTGCTTTGTAATTTTTATCCTGGGGTTCAAAGTGATTTATGCACCACCATTACAATATTACATTATTCTGCATTTGTCTATACATTTGCCTTTATCATTGAGATTTATACTTTCATCTGTATTCCTGTTGCTGTTTAGCATATTTTCATTTCAACTTGAAGAACTTCTTTTAGCACTTCTTGGAAGGCAGGTCTACTGATGATGAACTCCCTCAGTTTTTGTTTGTCTGGAAAAAACTTTATTTCTTCTTCATTTTTAAAGGACAGTTTTGTGAGTATAATATTCTGAGTTGGCAGGGGTTTTTTTCTTTTTTTAATGATTTTCTAAACACATTAAAGTTGAAAATCTCTGATTTAAGTCACTTTAAGGACAGTAAGATTAATTTAACAGATAAAACAACACCTCACTGAAGTTTTTATTTTTTAATATTTATTTATTTATTTTCCCTGTCGGCCATCCATTTTATACACATCAGTGTATACATGTCAATCCCAATCTCCCAATTCATCCCACCACATCCCCCACCTGCCTCTGCTTTCCCCCCCTTGGTACCCATATGTTTGTTCTCTACATCTGTGTCTCAATTTCTGCTCTGCAAACCAGTTCATCTGTACCATTTTCTACGTTCCACATATATGCGTTAAGATATTTTTCTCTTTCTGACTTCCTTCACTCTCTATGATAGTCTCTAGATGCATCCATGTCTCTACAAATGACCCAATTTCATTCCTTTTTATGGCTGAGTAATATTCCATTGTATATATGTACCACATCTTCTTTATCCATTCATCTGTCAATGGGCATTTAGGTTGCTTCCATGTCCTGGTTATTGTAAATAGTGCTGCAATGAACATTGCGGTGCATGTATGTTTTTGAATTATGGTTTTCTCTGGGTATATGCCCAGTAGTGGGATTGCTCGGTCATATGGTAATTCTATTTTTAATTTTTTAAGGAACCTCTATACTGTTCTCCATAGTGCCTGTATCAACTTACACTCCCACCAGCAGTGCAAGAGGGTTCCCATTTCTCCACACCCTCTCCTGCATTTGTTCTTCATAGATTTTCTGATGATGCCCATTCTAACTGGTGTGAGGTGATATCTCATTGTAGTTTTGATTTGCATTTCTGTAATAATTAGTGATGTTGAGCAGCTTTTCATGTGCTTCTTGGCCATCTGTATATCTTCTTTGCAAAAATGTCTATTTAGGTCATCTGCCCATTTTTGGATTGGGTTGTTTTTTTAATATTGACCTGTATGAGCTGTTTATATATTCTGGAGATTAATCCTTTGTCCCTTGATTCGTTTGCAAATATTTTCTCCCATTCTGAGGGTTGTCTTTTCATCTTGTTTGTAGTTTCCTTTGCTGTGCAAAACGCTTTAAGTTTCATTAGGTTCCGTTTGTTTATTTTTGTTTTTATTTCCATTTCTCTAGGAGGTGGGTCAAAAAGGATCTTGCTGCGATTTATGTCAAAGAGTGTTCTTCCTATGTTCTCCTCTAAGAGTTTTATAGTGTCCGGTCTTACATTTAGCTCTCTAATCCATTTTGAGTTTATTTTTGTGTATGGTGTTAGGGAGTGTTCTAATTTCATTCTTTTACATGTAGCTGTCCTGTTTTCCCAGCACCACTTATTGAAGAGACTGTCTTTTCTCCATTGCATATCCTTGCCTCCTTTGTCATAGATTAGTTGACCATAAGTGCGTGGGTTTACCTCTGGGCTTTCTATCCTGTTCCACTGATCTAAATTTCTGCTTTTGTGCCAGTACCATATTGTCTTGATTACTGTAACTTTGTAGTATAGTCTGAAGTCAGGGAGTCTGATTCCTCCAGCTCCGTTTTTTTCCCTCAAGACTGCTTTGGCTATTTGGGGTCTTTTGTGTCTCCACACAAATTTTAAGATTTTTTGTTCTAGTTCTGTAAAAAATGCCACTGATAATTTGAAAGGGATTGCATTGAATCTGTAGATTGCTTTGGGTAGTATAGTCATCGTCACAATATTGATTCTTCCAGTCCAAGAACACGGTATATCTCTCCATTTGTTTGTGTCATCTTTGATTTCTTTCATCAGTGTCTTATAGTTTTCTGAGTACAGGTCTTTTACCTCCTTATGTAGGTTTATTCCTAGGTATTTTATTCTTTTTGTTACAATGGTACATGGGATTGTTTCCTTTCTTTCTCTTTCTGATCTTTTGTTGTTAGTGTATAGGAATGCAAGAGATTTCTGTGCATTAATTTTGTATCCTGCAGCTTTACCAAATTCATTGATTAGCTCTAGTGGTGTTCTGGTGACATCTTTAGGAATCTCTATGTATAGTATCATGTCATCTGCAAACAGTGACGGTTTACTTCTTCTTTTCCAATTTGTATTCTGTTTATTTCTTTTTCTTCTCTGATTGCCGTGGCTAAGACTTCAAAACTATGTTGAATAATAGTGGTGAGAGTGGACATCCTTGTCTTGTTCCCAATCTTAGAGGAAATGCTTTCAGTTTTTCACCATTGAGAATGATGTTTGCTTTGGGTTTGTCATATATGGCATTTATGATGTTCAGGTAGGTTCCCTCTGTGCCCACTGTCTGGACAGTTTTTATCGTAAATGGGTGTTGAATTTTGTCAAAAGCTTTTTCTGCATCTATTGAGACAATCATACAGTTATTATTCTTCAATTTGTTCATACGGTGTATCACATTGATTGATTTGCATATATTGAAGAATCCTTGCATCCCTGGGATAAATCCCACTTGATCATGGTGTGTGATCCTTTTAAGGTGCTCTTGGATTCTGTTTGCTAGTATTTTGTTCAGGATTTTTGCATTTATATTCCTCAGTGATATTCATCTGTAATTTTCTTTTTTTGTAGTATTTTTGTCTCGTTTCGGTATCAGGGTGATGGTGGCCTCATAGAATGAGTCTGGGAGTGTTCCTTCCTCTGCTATATTTTGGAAGAGTTTGAGAAGGATAGGTGTTAGCTCTTCTCTAATAGTTTGATAGAATTCACCTGTGAAGCCATCTGGTCCTGGACTTTTGTTTGTTGGAAGATTTTTAATCACAGTTTCAATTTCATTCCTTGTGATTGGTCTGTTCATATTTTCTGTTTCTTCCTGGTTCAGTCTTGGAAGGTTATAGCTTTCTAAGAATTTGTCCGTTTCTTCCAGGTTGTCCATTTTATTGGCATACAGGTGCTTGTAGTAGTTTCTTAGGATGCTTTGTATTTCTGTGGTGTCTGTTGTAACTTCTCCTTTTTCACTTCTAATTTTATTGATTTGAGTCTTCTCCCTCTTTTTCTTGATGGTTTATCAATTTTGTTTACCTTCTCAAAGAACCAGCTTTTAGTTTTATTGATCTTTGCTATTGTTTTCTTTGTTTCTATTTCATTTATTTCTGCTCTGATCTTTATGATTTCTTTTCTTCTGTTAACTTTGGATTTTGTTTGTTCTTCTTTCTCTAGTTCCTTTAGGTGTAAGCTTAGATTGTTTATTTGAGATGTTTGTTGTTTCTTGAGGTAGGCTTGTATAGCTATAAACTTCCCTCATAGAACTGCTTTTGCTGCATCCCATAGGTTTTGGATTGCCATGTTTTCATTGTCATTTGTCTCTAGGTATTTTTTGATTTCTCCTTTGATTTCTTCAGTGATCTCTTGGTTATTTAGTAACGTATTGTTTAGCCTCCATGTGTTTGTGTTTTTACATTTTTTCCCTGTAATTGATTTCTAACCTCATAGCATTGTGGTCGGCAAAGATGCTTGATATGATTTCAATTCTCTTAAATTTACTGAGGCTTGATTTGTGACCAATGAAGAGATTTATCCTGGAGGATGTTCCATGTGCACTTGAGAAGAAAGTGTAATCTGCTGTTTTTGGATGGAATGTCCTATAAACATCAATTAAATGTATCTGGTCTATTGTGTCATTTAAAGCTTGTGTTTTCTTATGAATTTTCTGTTTGGATGATCTGTCCATTGGTGTTAGTGAGGTATTAAAGCCCCCCACTATTATTGTGTTACTGTTGATTTCCTCTTTTATAGCTGTTAGCAGTTGCCTTATGTATTGAGGTGCTCCTATGTTGGATGCATATATATTTATAATTGTTATATCTTCTTCTTGGACTGATCCCTTGATCATTATGTAGTGTCTTTCCTTGTCTCTTGTAACATTCTTTATTTTAAAGTCTATTTTATCTGATATGAGTATTGCTACTCCAGCTTTCTTTTGATTTCCATTTGCATGGAATATCTTTTTCCATCCCCTCACTTTCAGTCTGTATGTGTCCCTAGGTCTGAAGTGGGTCTCTTATAGACAGCATATATATGGGTCTTGTTTTTGTACCCATTCAGCAAGCCTGTGTCTTTTGTTTAGAGCATTTAATCCATTTATGTTTAAGGTGATGATTGAGAGGTATGTTCCTATTACCATTTTCTTAATTGTTTTGGGTTTGTTTTTGTAGGTCCTTTTCTTCTCTTGTGTTTCTCACTTAGAGAAGTTCCTTTATCATTTGTTGTAGAGCTGGTTTGGTGGTGCTGAATTCTCTTAGCTCTTGCTTGTCTGTAAAGCTTTTGATTTCTCCATCAAATCTGAATGAGATCCTTGCTGGGTAGAGTAATCTTGGTTGGTTGTAGGTTCTTCCCTTTCAACACTTTAAGTATATCATGCCACTCCATTTTGGCTTGTAGAGTTTCTGCTGAGAAATCAGCTGTTAACCTTATGGGAGTTGCCTTGTATGTTATTTGTTGTTTTTCCCTTGCTACTTTCAATAATTTTTCTTTGTTTTTAATTTTTGCCAATCTGATTACGATGTGTCTCAGTGTGTTTCTCCTTGGGTTTATCCTGTATGGGACTCTCTGCACTTCCTGGACTTGGGTGGCTATTTCCTTTCCCATGTTAGGGAAGTTTTCGACTATAATCTCTTCAAATATTTTCTCGAATCCTTTCTCTCTTCTCCTTCTGGGACCCCTATAATGCAAACGTTGTTGCGTTTAATGTTGTCCCAGAGGTGTCTCATGCTGTCTTCATTTCTTTTCATTCCTTTTTCTTTATTCTGTTCTGTGGCAGTGAATTCCACCATTCTGTCTTCCAGGCCACTTATCTATTCTTCTGACTCAGTTATTCTGCTATTGATTCCTTCGAGTGTAGTTTTCATTTCAGTTATTGTATTGTTCATCTCTGTTTGTTTGTTCTTTAATTCTTCTAGGTGTTTGTTCTTTAATTCTTCTTGGTCTTTGTTATACATTTCTTGCATCTTCTCGATCTTTGCCTCCATTCTTTTTCTGAAATCCTGGATCATCTTCACTATTATTATTCTGAATTTTTTTCTGGAAGATTGCCTATCTCCATTTCATTTTATTGTTTTTCCGGGGATTTATCTTGTTCCTTCATCTGGTACATAGCCCTCTGCCTTTTCATCTTGTCTATCTTTCTGTGAATGTGGTTTTTGTTCCACAGGCTGCAGGACTGTAGTTCTTCTTGCTTCTGCTGTCTGCCCTCTGGTGGATGAGGCTATCCAGTTTTTTTCTTTTAGCACTTTAAATGTATCTTTCCACTCTTTTCCTGGTCTGCAAGATTTCTGCCGAGAAATCCACCCATAGCCTTGTGAGGGTTCCTTTGTATATGATGAGTCAGTTTTCTTTTGCTTTTTTGATATTTTTTCTTTGTCTTTGTTTTTGACAATTTCACTACAATATGTCTCAGTGTAGGCCTCTTTAGTTCAATCTATTTGGGGTTCTTTGGGCTTCATGAATCTGGATATCCATTTCTGGGAATTTTTCAGCCATATTTCTTTAAATAAATTTTCTGCTCCTTTCTATTTGTCTTTTACTCCTGGGACTCCTATAGTGCATGTTTTTCTTTAGTTGATGGCAGCCCATGAGTCCTGTAGGTTTTCTTCATTCTTTTTCATTCTTTAATCTTTATGTTCCTTTGACTGAATAATTGTGAATGACCTGTCTTCTACTTCACTGATTACTTTTTCAGCTTGATTAAGTTTATCATTGACATTCTCTATTGAATTTTTTAGTTCAGCCATTGTCTTCTTCAGTTTCAGAATTTCTGTTTGGTTCCTTTCAATGGTTTCTATCTCTTCGTTAAACTTCTCATTTTATTCATGTATTGTTTTCCTAATTTCATTTAGTTTTCTCTCTGTGTGTTCTTATAGCTCACTGAGTGAGTTCCTTTAAGGTGATTATTTTGAATTCTTTGTCAGGCAGTTCATAGATCTCCACTTCTTTCAGGTAGGAGTTTTATTTTGTTTCTTTTTTTGTTCATTTGTTTTGTTTTATGTTTTTCCTTTTGGTCCTAGCTTGTGGTGTCATGTTTTCCTGATTCTTCATGATCTTTGTAGCCTTGCATTTGTGTCTGCACATTTGAAGAAGCAGTCACATCCTCCAGTCTTTACAGACTGGCTTTGGCAGTGAACACCCTCCACCATTCAGCTTTGCCAGAGATTCTAGGAGGGCCAGGTGCCAGGATCCACTGCAGGAAGGTCTACCAGGGGCTGCCGGCTGACAACTGAGATCCATACCTACTGGTTGTTGAAAATTCCCACCCCTTTTCTTTGTTCTGATTCCTTCCATGTTCTGAGTGAGGCATGACAGAGGTGGGACTCTTGGGTAGTACCCCAAAGGTCTGAAAAAGCTGGATATTCACTTTGCTCTCCATCTTTCCCTCTTGGAAGAACTTATGGACTGAAGGGATTTCTCTCAATGCTGCACTGTGCTAGCTTGGAGTAGGTGTGACATAGGTCAGCAGTCCCCAACCTTTTTGGGACCAGGGTCCAGTTTTGTGGAAGACAAGTTTTCCACAGACCAGGGGTGGGGGGATGGTTCAGGTGGTAATACAAGCGAAAGGGGGTGGGGGGTTCAGGCAGTAATGCAAGCAATGGGGAGCGATGGGGAGCAGCAGATGAAGCTTTGGTAGCTCACCTGACGCTCACCTCCTGCTGTGCGGCCCGGTTCCTAACAGGTCGCAGACTCATACCAGTCCATGGCCCAGGGGTTGGGGACCCCTGACGTAGGTAAAGTAAAGCTGTTCTTCTTACCCTTTTCATTATGTTTTTTCTCATTTTTGTGCTCCCCTGGGGTGCTGTAACCTCTCACCTGGGTTCTGAATTTCTTGTGAAGGTATTTTTGACTGTGGATGGTTGTTAAATTGGTGTTTCTGTGGGGACATAAGGGCTGAAATCACATCACTCCCATTCTTATTCAACACAGTACTAAGTCCTATCCAGCACAATAAGGTAAGAAAATTAGATAAAAAGGAAAAATAGATAAAAGTATACAGATTGGAAAGGATAAAATAAGTGTCCCTATTTTCAGATGTAATGATTATTTGTATGGAAAATCTCAAAGAACCTACAAAGAAAATCCTTTAATAAGTGAGTTCAGCAAGGTCACAAGATACAAGATGAACATGCAAAAATCAGTTGTATTTCTATATATTAGATATAAAAACGTTGAACATAAACTTTTACATAAAGTATCATTTGCAACGATTAAAAAGTAAAATAAAATACTTCGGTATAAAACACATATAGGACTTATATGCTAAAGACTACAAAAAGGAGATGTAAATAAATGGAGAGAGATATTGCACTCACAGGTTTAAAAACTCAACAAAAGACATCAATGCTCCACAACATAACCTACATAGGTTTAATGCAGTTCTTATCAAAATTCCAGCAAGGTTTTTGAGAACATAGACAAGCTCATTCTAAAATTCATATGGATGGGCAAAGGAACTAGAATGACTAAAAAAGATTTTGGAAAAGATGAATAAAGAGGAAGGAATCGCTCTACCCAATTTTAATACCTATTAGGTAGTGACAATAATCAAGACTATGTGGTATGGGTAGAGGAAAAGACACAAAGATCAATGGGACAGAACAAAGAGCCCAGATATAAACCCACAGAAATATACCCAATTGATTTTCAATAAATGTAAAAATCAACTCAATGCAGGAGTTATCTTTTCAACAAATCATGATGGAGCAACTAGATATTCACAGGCAAAAAAATAAAAACAAACAAAACAACAACAAAAAAAACCTCCACCTAAACCTCATGCCTTATACAGAAAATAATTCAAAATGGATCACAAATTTAAAAGTAAAATGTAAAACTATAACACTTTTAGAATAAAACACAGGAGAAAATCTTCAGGGCCTATGTTTTCCTAAAAGTTTATTAGTTTTACATTTGATCGAATAACTGGGAGAATTTAGCTGGAAGAATACTACGAAATGGACATTGCCTCCCATCTGTGCTTCAATTTTCATGAGACAATGTCCTTTGTAGCCCACCCTAGCTGGAAACATATCAGAAAAGAAATTCTGGGAAATTATATTTCAGGCTAGCCAAATTAACACATCAAAAGCCATCACGGATTATATATATATATGGAAAAAATTATGGCGACACCATACAGTACATTACCACACCACACACAATACCAAAAAATCAATTCTGAATGTATTATATATGTAAATATTAAAGACACAGCAATAAATCTTCTAGAAGAGAACATAGAAAAATATCTTCATGACCCTGAGGTTGCCAAATATTTCTTAAACAGGGCACAAAAATTACTAATCACAAAGGAAATGACTGACAATTTAACTACATTAAAATTTGGGAGTTCCACGTATGGAAAGACAAGACACAGACTGGGAGATTTAAGAGTATGAAAGCAGGCCTCAGGCTAGTAAAATATATTTTCAAGATGTATATATAACCTACAAAGAACTGTATCAATAATAGATAAAAAGAATGTCTAAAAAACTGAGAAAAAGGCAGAAAAGTAGAAAAAGAGGATTTCCAAATCACCAATAAACATATGAAAAGATGTTCTTAAAGAAATGCCAATTAATATATCCAGAGAAAACCATAATTCAAAAAGATACATGCACCCCAATGTTCATTGCAGCACTATTTACAATAGCCAGGACATGGAAGCAACCTAAATGTCCATCAACGGAGGAATGGATAAAGAAGACATGGTACATATAAACAGTGGAATATTAGCCATAAAAAAGAACGAAATAATGCCATTTGCAGCAACATGGATGGACCTAGAGATTGTCATACTGAGTGAAGTAAGTCAGACAGAGAAAGACAAATATATGATATCACTTATATGTGGAATCTAAAAAATGGGCACAAATAAACTAATCTAAAAACCAGAAATAAAGTTACAGACGTAGAAAATAAACTTATGGTTACCAGGGGGTAGGGGGAGGGAGGGATAAACTGGAAGATTGGGACTGACATATACACACTACTATATATAAAATAGATAACTAATAAGGACCTACTGTATAGCACAGGCAACTCTACTCAATACTCTGTAATGGCCTATATGGGAAAAGATTCTAAAAAAGAGTGGATATATGTATATGTATAACAGATTCACTTTGCTGTACAGCAGAAACTAACACAACATTGTAAATCAACTATACTCCAATGAAAATTTTAGAAAAGGGCTTTCCTCGTGGCGCAGTGGTTAAGAATCCGCCTGCCAATGCAGGGGACACGGGTTCGAGCCCTGGTCCGGGAAGTTCCCACATGCCACGGAGCAACTAAACCCGTGCGCCACAACTACTGAGCCTGCGCTCTAGAGCCCGCGAGCCACAACTACTGAGCCCGCGTGCCACAAATACTGAAGCCCACGTGCCTAGAGCCCGTGCTCTGCAACAACAGAAGCCACCGCAATGAGAAGCCCGCGCACCACAACGAAGAGTAGCCCCCGCTCGCCACAACTGGAGAAAGCCCGCGTGCAGCAACGAAGACCCAACGCAGCCAAAAATAAGTAAATACATTTATATATATTTTAAAAAGCTGAAAAAATCTTCACCTTCAAAGGTGAAGGAAGTGGTGCCCAAGTGAGCATTCAAATAATGCCAGCTCAGGCATTACTGAGCAATGAGATCATCTGAAATAGTGACTTGTTTAACCTTTTATCCTAATTATTTTTTAGTCTTACTGTCTTGGTTCCCAACTGACACAGGTCACCTTGCAATCTTAGATTATAGAACTTAATTTCTATTTGACAATACTCAAAGGATTTCAGTGGAGGAGGGGAAGGGAGTTCTCACTATGATATATACTAAATATCCAAAACCACCCTTTCTCTGTCTCTCCTTGGTCTTTGAAAAGCCAAGAATGTTTATAACACAATAATGAAATAAAAATAAAGTCATTCATCAAGAACCCTGTATTTATTTTCTTTACGTCTGAAGGTTGTTAAATCCTAATTATCCTGAACTATTTTCATACTGCTAAGCAGCCTCCACTTATGATGTCAGTAATTAATATTCAATTTGCCTAGAGCTTTCAGATTTGCATGTTAATTATTGATTTCTTAATCACCATGATGGGTATTTGAGAGCTTTTAGAGAACAATGACATTTCAGTAAATGTTACAGAGTGATCATCTCTGTAGACTGGGGTTTTTAAGAAAATATTTTGCAATTTTCAGATTTCCTCTCCACCTGCAGCTCTGATTCTTTTCCTGAGGCATCAGCGTAAGCTTTGCACTGGTGTTATTGATAGAATTATGAGTATGAATCTGGAAAGGGGCAATGTTATCCTTTATGGTCTCAGCCTAACCATCCTTCTACTATTGTCCTATCTCTAGCAGGCGCAGATTTGGGAAAGTTAATTATAGCTAGTAGCTTTTAAATTACCTACATGAATCCACTTTTTAAACAACTTTAAACAACATTTTAAACTTATTTATTTATTTATTTTTGGCTGTGTTTGGTCTTTGCTGCGCGCAGGCTTTCTCTAGCTGCTGCGGCGAGCGGGGGCTACTCTTGGTTGCGGTGTGCGTGCTTCTCATTGCGTTGGCTTCTCTTGCTGCGGAGCACGGGCTCTAGGCACGTGGGCTTCAGTAGTTGTGGCACACGGGCTTAGCTGCTCCACAGCATGTGGGATCTTCCTGGACCAGGGATCGAACCTGTGCCCCCTGCATTGGCAGGCAGATTCTTAACCACTGCGCCACCAGGAAAGTTCTTAAACATTTTAAACTGAGGGCATCATGCCTGCAGTTTTCCCAACTCAAGAGGAAGCCAGACGCTTGACCGTGTATACCTCCATTATCAGCTTTATATTCTCCTCCATCCTTTTCCTGAAACATTTCTGCCCCATACTGGGATCTAAGCCTGACTTTGAAGTGGTCCAGCATAAGCTTGATAGAGCAGCCGCTTTTAAATGGCTCACCCAGTGCTCAATCCTGACCCTCTTCTCACTTACCTGCTGTGGGAGATTGTATTGATAGCTCCAATTCTTCATCCTCCCTGGATCTACTCCCTTTCTTTGTGATGTTTCAATCTCTCCTCTGAAAAAGGTAAATAATATTCCTGTGCCCACTCCCACTCTGCCCCCAGCTTGGGTTCTGTCATGTGACTCACTTTATCAAAGTGAATGTGAATGGCCTGAATGAACAAATATTTGAAAAGTGCTTTTTCTGTACTTGGCTAAGAGGCACCGTCTGGATCTTCTGAATCTCTGACATGCCCTCAGCTAACTCCCACCTCCATCTAAGGAATATAAAAAAATTCAAGTTCTTATCCCTCTTGGGGCAGCAGGAATTCAGTAGTGTTTTCTATGGTCTTCTCTGCCCTGATACCCATATTTTATTTTCTTGCTTCCACACCATGGCAGCAAGGGAATTACTGAAAAGCTGCCACCCTCTAGAATTCCCTTGACTCTCAGATGTCTCATATTTTCTAGAGGTTACAGCCCCTTCACAAACAGTTTGGAGCTAACACTGGTGTCAGCTGAAAAAAATGCACAACCTAAAAGTTGAGAGTTATGTTTTATTCAGCAGACAAAACTGAGGACTTAAGCCTGGGACTCAGCATCTCAGATAACTCTGAGGGACTGTTCCGAAGAGGCAGGGGAGGAACCAGGATATATAAGAGTTTTTGCAACAAAGACCAGGTAGTTGGAACATCAAAAGATTACTATTAATTAAAGAAAACCAGATATCTCAAGGTAAGGAATTTAGCACTTTTCTATGTACAGGAAGATGCAAAGTCTGGGCTCATTGAAATCATTCCTTTGATGGGCACCTCAGCTATCTGGGGCGAGTATCCTGTGCTTCTCACCCTGAGTCTCTTCAGAGTGCACCATCTGGGGTGGCTGCAGTGGCTGACTGCTAGATGGGGGGCAAATCCTGCCTCCATCCTGAGTTCCCTCAGGGCAGCTGTAATGTGATGGCTGCCACATCCTTTGTTTACTGATATGGCAGGTGGCATTTTTAGTTCACACTGGGGACCCCTTTCTCAATGACCCTCACCTGCATACACTCTCATCCTTCATTCTCAACTCTTTTCTCTCTTCAAGTACAGAAATTTTTCTTTTCCTCTAACAGTAGAAATACAGAGAAAAGGGAATTGGCTAGCCAAGTATACTTCCAAACCAATTTCTTATGTCAAGATAATTCATTTTGCTTTTGTTTTCTTTCCATGCTATCACCTCCCTTCCCTGAAGGCCAAGGTCTAGTTTCAGTGATGGGAAGGACAATAGAACAAACAAGAGAACTGAGGCGGCGGCAGTAACAGCACCAGCAGAAATCAATTACTTCCCCATTTGTTCATTTGTATATCAGACAGATAAGTGCCAGCTCACAGACTGGTGTGATCCAGGTGAATTGACAAGTCACCTGAAGTATCAAGCCCAAAACAGGAGCTCAAAAAGAGTATCAAGAAGCGGACATCAAAGTAGAAGAAAGATACTGGTAGAAACCCCAAGCCATAGAGACATCAAAAGAGTCAAGTAAGAGAAGATGAAATAGAAAGATCCATGCTGTGGCAGGGGTGTAGGATTCAGGAGAAGGCAAATTGAGGCTGTGGTTATACTGTGCATACGTAAGGGCAGGCCAGAGAGATACCATCATGGCCACAGCTCGCTATTTCAACACGCTCATGCCTCAACTGTGCTGAGACCACACTTTCTCCTTCCTAATGCAGCTGTGTTCATAAGCCACTGTCTAACAATCTTGAGGAGTCTGGAAAGGATCCACTTTGGTCCTCCAAATGGAATATGAACCAGCACTCATGGCTTTTTGGAGTTTTGCCACATTCACGTGTCTTAGGGATGCTTTGGTCATATAATTATAGGTACAAATATTTCTATCCCACCACTCTCACCTGTTATGAGTCCTCTCCCTTTAACAGAACCACCCTGATATTTTGAGGGTCTCAATGATTAGAAACAAGCATTTCTGATATTAATATATTTATCACTTATACATCAATATAATAAAAGATGGAAGCAAAGCCATATCCAAGCTTACAAGGTCCAACACATAAAAGGATAAAATAGGATCCCCTTCCCCTTCCAAGCCAGCCTCCTGTAAGTAGTTGAGGTTTTTCCTTCTTTTCCTTTTCTCCCCAAATTAGTCCTTAAATCCTTTGTCCACTTTTCCTAACTTGGATCTCATGACCACTCCCAAGCTTGGTCAGATGCCTCTTCCTTCCCTGTGCTCCATGATACATCATGCATCTTTCTGTCACTCTACTTCCAATTTTTTTTTAACTCACTGTTTATAAGCCTCACTGGACTGTGAACTCCTCCCATGAGGAACTATGGCTTTTCGTCCCTTCCCTATCTCATTCATCTCTGTAACCCCAGGACCAACCTAGCACAGGGCCTGGCATAGATTAGATTTTAGGAATACAAAGTGGTGGTCAAAGCACACTTGAAGTAATTGCAGTGTCTCTGATCTTTGCCCAAAAATCTGGATCAGAGGACTTCCCTGGCAGCCCAGTGGTTAAGACCATGCTCCCACTGCAGGGCGTGCGGGTTCGATCCCTGGTTGGGGAACTAAGATCCCACATGCTGCGTGGCATGGCCAAACATTTTTTAAAAAGGAGAAAAAGACAAAAATCTGGACCATGACTTTGGTTGGGGACCTCCTTGGTACAGCTGTAAGAACCTCTTAGTGATTTCCTGCTATTGGCCTTTCTCCATTACCCTGACCATAAACTGAAGCTCCCATGTAATCACACGGTTCTAGTATTGACCTGGACTAGCTCTACTCAGCCATGAGTCTCAAAACCCTAGAAGAAATATCTGGAGAAGAGGAAAAGGGAAGTCTTTGAGTAAGTACAGCCTGAATACCAGTCAGAGACAAGCTGTGGAAGAATAAACCTCTTCCATCTACAAAATGATGTGCAAGCACTTTGTGCTGCGTCAGCTGTGAGGCAAGTGCAAGGCGCTGTCTGGGTCAAGGACAATCATGATTTCTGCTGTCTGGCCCACTGGAGACAGGATCCATGACCCCAGTGCATCTTTTCCATCTTTGACATATATTATTCCATGAATTTTTGATGTTTCAATCTGTGTACTTTGGGGAGAATAGTGGTAATTACAAAAGAGTACTTTCCATTCTCTTGGGCATGTGATAGATGGCTGGTTTCCAAGCATGCTTCCCTGCAGTAGGGGGACACCGAGGGGGCATTATGCTGGCTGTGAGCAGTTCTTACATCCACCACTTCTGAAAGACAGACTAAATCCTTTCAAGATAGAAAGGTGTGGGTTTGCCTCTTCCCCATCTTGGCAATTATCCTTTGGCTCCTCCATTTCATACAGTTGTGGAGTGGTTATTTGGGATTAAAGGAGCAATTGAATCTGTACCAGAAATAAGTTTGAGATTCCTCGCCTCCCTGACAAACGTGTTATTACTGCCTGCGCAAAGGGGCATTTACCTGTCTGTCAGAAATACACTTTGTTTTCATTTTGTGTGAAATTCTCTTTTACCTCTGAAAATGCATCTGTGAAATAAAATGAAAGCTTCCAGCAGATATTTCCCAAGTGGAAGCACAAGCCTTCACCCTGCTCATGTGGGTCCTGGCCTCTGAGCAGTACCATCTGCTAATGAAATGCAGTCTTGGTCCACGTGCTTTAAAAATAGAACCCCATGGATTGCCTTCATTTCCAAGGTCCCCACTGCTGCCCTGATTCACACGCTACTTAAGAGATTCCCTTCCTGAATGTTCTCCCTAGTTTTTCCGGAAATAAGTACTTTGCATTTAAAGGGGGGAAGCGTGGTAGCTCTGTGACTACCCTGCCTAATTAAGATCCCGGGGCGTGGGTGCTCTCTTGTTTCTGAAATGTGCTCAGAGTTAGCAGCCCATCATCCTCTGGGTGACTCATCCAGTTTTCAGGCTATCATCTCTCACGCTTCATGAAAAACCTTGAAAGTGTGTTGTCAAGAGCCAGCTCCAATACGAGTGGTAATACCTACCTAGAGCTTTCGATTTGCAGACCGCTTTCACATCCACTACCTCTTTTGAGCCTTTTAACAATCTCAGGAGGTGATGTTTTCCCACTTTCCAGATCAGAAAATGAAGGCTTGGTGAGGATAGGGGTCTTGCCAAAGTAAAGAACACTATGGATGGCCTAACCCAGCTCTCCTGAGTCGATAGCCCAGGCTTCTTCCACTGCCAAAGAAAAACCATTACTAATTAGACAAAAGTTATGGGACTGGGGCCTGGACCCAGGTATGTGTTGGGCATGTCCACAGTTTCCTGGGGGTTCTAACATGAAGACAGGGCTGAGACCAACTGCATTCCCCCATACATCCGTCCTCCAGACTCAGCCCTGGGCTCAGGGATCACAATGGAAGTAATCACTTTTCATGTCAGAAGAGGCTGGGGCTTTGTGCATGCGGGTGGGTGGGTGGATGTGTTGGGGGAGGGGACAGGAGGGGGTCTAATCTGTATATGTACCATAGGAACTCTGAGAAGTCAGAGAAATGGGGTCCCTCTTCCTTAAGTATCTTATGCTCCCTAAGAAAAACAGTGAAGGGGTTTTGGAGAAAGGTGATCAGATTATAACCACAAATTTGACTGACTTTGCATATTGTACATTGATTTTATGTCATGAGTTTCTCAGCCTCTGCACCATTGACACTTGAGGCCAGATAAGTCTTTACTGCAGTGGCTGTCCTGTGTATTTTCGGATGTTTGGCTGCATCCCTAGTTTCAACCCATTAATGCCAGAAGCAGCCCCCTCTTCCCCAGTTGTGACAGCCAAAAATGTCTCCAGATATTCCCAGATGTCTCCAGGGGAACAAAATCATCCTTCCTTGTTGACAACTACTGTTTTATTTCATTATTAAATGTACACATATCTGTCTCGCCCTAACTGTGGGCTACTTGAAGTCGGGGGCTCTGCTGTCTGTGCTCGCCGCTGCAGCACACAGTAGAGACCTTTCAATTCACAGTGGCCACTTAAATTAACCTGTTGTTCCCAGGGTTTGTACTTCACAGTCCTGGTCCCTTGGCCGTAGTTCATTAGAGAAAAGGTGATGCCTAATTCAAACTCAACCGTCAGATTCTCCCTCTCGTTGGAACTGAGACTGATGGGCTCTATGTCAGCATGGGCTGGTCTTTTGCACAGATGAGTTGGGAGCTGGCAGCAGTCTCCTGCACTATCACGTGAACTGAGACACAGAGAAAGCCAATCTTCCAAGAAATAAGAATTAAACCTATTCAAGCAGAGGCTAGGGACTAGATGCAGCACCTCTGGGTCCATGATGGTTTTGCAGACACTGGCTGCACACCTGTCCTTGGGTTCTAGGAAACATCCCTCCATCTTTATGACAAACTCCCTTTCTGTAAGTAAAATAGCTTGACTTGGATTTTGATACTCGTAATCAAAGAAATCTTACTAATACATGGGATCTGGCACTGCGTAGATAGGCAACACATTTTGTTTAATTAATTGGTGAATGAATCAATGGGCCAGCAGCCAAAAACAAGAGGTAGTGAGAGCAGCAAGGCTTTCTCAGTCACAATAGTACCACTGGTCACCAGGGGTCCACCGGGACGGAGAAATGGCTCTTCCCTCTAGACGTGGCCTGGCCCTGCCTGGAAGCAGAGGCAGATCCAGACGCTGGGAGAGGAGGAGTTCCATGGAAGAGTGAGATGTGCAGTAATAAAACCTGATAGGGTGTCAACAAGAATCCAGTCCTCTGGGATTCTAATTCAAACCATTGAGTCTTTCCAAGCTGGGCTCAGCATGGGGTAATAGGGTTCCAACTGGCCTACAAAGAATCTAATCATTTACTCAACCACAGCTGCGGCTCCTACAGCATTTCAGGGAAACTCCCATTTCTTAGTCCCCCCACCACACACCACAATGCAATTTTGTTCCCGGAGCCCTAAGAGTCTCCCAGGATGAGCTGAGATTCCTTCTGGATGTGAGTCTGCCACAGACTGGGATCCGAGGAAAGCTCTCCCAGCCTCCCGTGGGCACCCCAGGATTGCATTCAGCTCTAAAAGGTAAAGGACACCCAGTGAGGGGACCAAGCTGAGGTCCTGGGTGACACTGAGGGCAAGCAAACACACCCCTGCATGAGGTCAGGCAGGAGAGACACAGAAAGTCCCTGGCCTGCTGAAAGGTCAGCAGATGAGTCTAAGTGGTGGGATTGATTTCAGTAGTAACCAGCAAGGCTCCACATTATTAAGTAACAGTGGCTACTGACTATGGCATCAAATAAGTGAAGTCAAAACCACGATGGCTATTATTCAGAATAGCCAAAAGATGGAAACAACCCAGCTGTCTATCAGCAGATGAATTGATAAACAAATGTGACGTACACACACAATGGAGTATGTATAGAGTATTCTCCCTTAAAAAGGGATGAAATTCTGGTACATACTACAATATGAATGAACCTCAAGGACATCATGGTCAGCGAAATAAATCAGTCACAAAGAGAAAAAGTTTTATGGTTCCTCTTAAGCACAGTACCTAGAGTAGTCAAATTCATAGAAACAAAGTAAATGGTCGTTGCCAGGAGCTGAAAGGAGGGGGTAATGGAGAGTTGTTGTTTAATGGATATAGTTTCTGTTCGGCAGGATAAAAAGAGTTCTAGAGATTGGTTGCACAACCATGTGAACGTACTTAACACTGCTGAAATGGTTAAGTGGTAAGTTTTATGTTATGTGTATTTTACCACAATTTTTAAAAAACAACCATAGTGGCCAAGCGTGTCACCAACATGCCAAGGCTGGAGAAACTAGACAACTAACATCTGCTCACTGAACAGACAGCTCTTTGTGAAAGGCTCTTAGCATAAGGCAAACACTGCCAGCTGAGTTTCAGGAAAGGGACTTCTCTGCCTGGGGAGTTTCTCTTGGACAATGTTTCCCTGTAAAACTTCCAAGGCATTTGCACAGCATGTTTCTGAGTCCATTCTTTTTTTTTTTTTTTTTTTTTTTGTGGTACACGGGCCTCTCACTGTTGTGGCCTCTCCCATTGTGGAGCACAGGCTCAGCAGCCATGGCTCACGGGCCCAGCTGCTCCGCGGCATGTGGGATCTTCCCGGACCGGGGCACGAACCCGTGTCCCCTGCATCGGCAGGTGGACTCTCAACCACTGCACCACCAGGGAAGCCCTCTGAGTCCATTCTTGCTGATCTTTTGTACCATCTGAGGCTGTCTCGGGAAGCTGTGACTCAAAGGCAACCCAAAGAGGGTATGTAATCCTCTCCATTAGCCTTGTAGGCATGGGCTGTCTCTGTCACCAGAGCATCCTAGGAGTTGGGGGTCACAGAGCAGAGACAGACAGATTAGTGAACTTTGACAATGAAAGTGCTGGATACCACTGAGATCCCAGGGTATCAAGGTAGATGTTACCATTTCTGTATATTGAAGAGATAAATTTTGGTTGTGAAAGCAACCTTTTGTAGCTTGAAAGAGTAGCCCATAGGAAAGTGGACGGTCAGGAAGAAAACACCTCCTTGGTAAGGACTACCATCCAGAACCATGACGGTGGGCAGCCAGTGGGATAAACAGTCTCCCATAGCCCCACTGAAGTCTAGGCAGGAGGATCCCTCTAGGAATTCCTCCTCTGCTCAGCCTTCCTGGGATACCCCCAGAAGAGTGAGCCACTCCTTCCCAGGGACCCCAGCACTTCCAAATTCAACAGCATCTGGCTTGTTCCACAGGAGGGCCTCACAGACGCAGGGGTGAAATGCACGAGCTCTATACACGTTTGTTGCAGGAATGAACCACTGAGGAACACAGGTCCTGACAGCAAGGGACACATCTTGGGGGATCTTTGTCCCCTGCCCCAGCTCCCACAAAGGGGATTACTCCAGCTGACCACAGAGAAAGCCTGAAGGCCTACAATGCAATTTTGAACATAAGCATTTCTAATGTGGCAAGTGATCTATGCCATGTGGCATCTCTGCCCCAGCATCAAAGCTAAGGGAACCAACCATTGAGCCAAGCATGGTACAGGAAGTCCCCAACATCATTACACAGGGTGTTCACAAACCCCTTCAGGTCTTGGATGAATAAAACAGAACCTGAGCACCGTGCCCTTTTATAAAGAGGGTTATAGCAGCACCATGCTCTACATATCGAGGGTTCCTAGTAATGAAGACTCTACATTCCCTCCCAAGGGCCTGTCTTTCCAATACAGCATCCTAGGAGCCTGCCCTGGGAGGAAAGTTGAGTGTCCCATCCTGGTCCACAAAGAAGCTGGTCTTTTAGAAGAACGATCACAACAAGGCTGTGTGTCGCCTTAACTCAAAGCAATGACTTTTAGAGTGAGACAGCTTGATCCCACCACTTATTGACTCTATGAACTTGATCCTCTCTGTGTCTCACTTTCCCCATGTGTAAAATGAAGATAATAATCCCAACTTCCCAGAATTTCTAAGTACATTGAAAGAGGGCTTGCACCAAGCCTGGCTTATAAGACTCAGCAAATTTCAGGTTCCCCCTCCCCCTCTGGGCTGACTCTCCCTCCTCCCACCCCCTGATGTGGACCCCATATGGTCCTCTAGAGCACCCTACACAGGCTTCCTTCCCCTACCAGGATAGTACTTGTTTCACCGAAACTCCAATTTCCCCAGTTTCTGTCAACAGATAACCATCAAGACCTGAGGCATCCTTGGGACCACAGGTCTGAGTCCTCAGCGCTTACCTGTAGACTCTGCACATAAAGAGGAATCACCCAGAGGAGGATGCAGGGGGTGTGGAATTCTCATAAGGGAATACTGGGGATAAGGAGACATTCAGAAACTCCCAGGCACAGTCTCCCATCCCATAAGCACAACAGGACAGCCCTTCAGCAGCGAATCCACAGCTGAAAACCCTTCCACTGACAGGCTAAAGTGATCAGTTTTTCCTGAATTCCCCCTCTCCCATCCTCCTTCTTCCCAGACAGCATTTGAGGGTGGATGACTTGCCTATTTGCACGGTAGTGCCTCCCAGTTTTATTGCAAATTAAACATGCACACATTATAAACAAACAATAGATGCTTCGAGAGCAAATATACAGCTTTCAGACCCTTCATAAATTCTTCAAGAGGAGCTCTTTGCAGTTTATAGCCTCAATACAATTTTGAGTGAGTTACAGCCCTGTGGGGATGTCAGGAAGGAGACCGCTCACTTAGGGGGCCCTGAGAGTGAGATTCTCCACTCTCCCGTCTTGCTGCCAACTTGTTCAGGGTTAGAGTGGGGTGAAGGTCCAGTCTCACCCTGGCCCACACTCACTTTTTCTCCATGCCTTTTGATTTCTTATAAGATTCTCTTTCTCTAGCAAGCTCAGAATTCACCCCTGCTCGCCAAATACCAGGATTCTGGGACTAGGAAAATTGTATCCACTCACCTACTGTTACTGCTTTGAAGTCTCACGTAGGGAGACCAAGGTCCAGAGAGGTTAAGAAACTTACCAACAAGCGGCAGAGCCAAGACCAGAACACAGATCTTCTGACTCCCAACTCAGTCCTCTTCCTAACACATTGTGGATCCAGGAATCTGACTTAAATGAAGGGGCTTTTAAATACTTGGAATACTCAAAACTCTGGATAATCGTGTGCTGTAAAGGGCAGGAAGTCAGAGCAAGAAGCTGAAGCCCAGCTGTGGCAGATAGAGTTAGGATGCCAAAACACAAATCAGGAGCTAATTGGAGGGAACAGAACAGGATGGGGTGTAGCCAGGTTCTCATTCCTGAAGGAGGACATAGGAAACACGTGCAGGACCAGTCGCAAGCAGGGAGATGGATAGGAAGCACAGGGATTTCCAGCACTGAATCCGGGAACGAGTTTACACTTAGAGCATACCTCACTTCCATGGACTGAGTTTAGTGTCCTTGTAGAATCTGTACCTCACACCAACAATTTGCTCTGCGTCTTAGAGCAAGTCAACAGAAGCACCATACAAGCAGGTCCTAAGCTCAAGTGGGTGATTTCCAACTCAGGACACTCTAGGAGATTGCCCCATGCCACACAGAGAATGGCATCCCGAGGTCTTCTGTGGGCCTCATGTGACCCTGGCAGGGGCAGGCTCCAGCAGAGATAGGTAGGTGCTTGGATAGTAGCTCTTGCCCTACCTTGTTCAGATGAGGAAACCAAGACTCAGAGAGGCCGGCTTGCTGAAAATAACACAGGTGGAAACCAGAAGACTCATTTAACCCTGGCCTTCAGACTCCCATTCCAGTGTTCCTCTACCCCACCAAGCTTCCCCTGAACTATCTCCATGGCCTTGCTGCCTTCCTAAACTACATGTTATAGGTGATGATGTTTTTTAAATTAATTCAGCTTTATTTTTTGAGGATGTTGTCAGTGTCACAATACCCCTTGAGAACATTGCCAAAATTCTAGAAGTCCTCTCTCTCTAACCCTCGTGTGCATAGAGTCTGTGGAGAGGTGAGAGAAAACAGGCAGTGGTAGAGAGCGGAGGTCAAGGTGAGTGAGTGACCTTCCATGCATTGTGGTTGCCTGGCCTTTCCCCTGCTTCTTGTAGGATCACCTCTTGTGGGAGGTAGGAAGCACCATGGAGATAGTTCCTTTGTCTCTTCTTGTCTCCTCCCTGGGTATCCCCATTTGACTCTAGACAGCTAAGACTATCTTTCCATAAGGAAATAATCTGTAATAGTGAAAAAAGCAAGAAAGGATTCTGAATGACCAAGAGTCAAGAAAAGCATATTATATTATTAGCTAGGATAATATGTAGCTATTATAAGTGGCATTTATGAAGTTTATAATGTGGGGAAATATAGTCTGCAAAGTCTTCAGTAGAGAACGTAACAAATACATGAGAACAAGAAACAGAACTCTGCATAAGGAAAAGGCTGAGTTAGAAGCGTAACGAAGTATTAACCATGGATTGTCTGAGTAGTAAGACTATAAGACATTGTCACAGACAGAATGTTTGTGTGTCCCTCCCCCCTGGCCCCTGCAAATTCATATGTTGAGACCCTCATGTGATGCTAGTAGGAGGTAAAGCCTTTGGGAGGTGATTAGGTCATGAGAGTGGAGCCTTCAGGAATGAGATTAGTGCCCTTATAAAAGAGACCCCAGAGAGTTTTCTCACTCCTTCCTTCATGTGAGAACACAGCAAGAAGATAGGCATCTATGAACCAGAAAGCAGGCTCTTACCACATGCCATATCAGTGGATACCTTGATCTTTGACTTTCCTGCCTCCAGAACTGTGAGAAATAAATGTTTCTTGTTTGAGCCACTCAGTTTATGATGTTTCTGTTATAGCAGCCCTGTCATATTTTTTCTCTACTTTCTGTTTCTCTAGTTTTCAACTTTCTATAATGAATATAAATTTTATAACAAAGAAATTGACTTTATTTTTTAAAATTGTCTTTCCAAATGGTGCCAAAATCTTAGAGCTAACATAGAGTATAGTGATTAAGACTAGGCTCAGATAGACTTGTTTGACTCCCAGGGTTAATTGCTTGTTGTTTATCCCTCTGTGCCTCCATTTTCTCTTTCATACAGTTCGGATAAAAAGAATGCCTGCCTCATGTTGTCATCATGAGGATTAAATGGGATAAAGTATGAAAAGCACCTTTCCCAACACCTGGCACGTAATAGGTTCTTCATAAGTGTGTAGCAACTATTACTGTTGTCATTGTTATTGGGCTAAGGCCAGTGCACGAGCTGGTGGTCAAGAGCACACAAAGGGTCAAGAAAAGCCTGGGTCCCCCCTCTGGGTGGCCTACACCCTGAGGACAGTAAGTGAAGATGGCAGTGCTAGGGCAAGCTTTGGGCTTTTCAATTCCTAAAGAGCTACCGGCTGGTCTGCAGTGAGAAGTTCCTGTGCAAAGGACATTGGCCAGTTAGCAGAGTCACCGTTCTGCTTCACTGTGAGTTTCCTGACTCTAGACCTTCTCAGGACAGAATTACACTTTGTGGGTGGTTTAACTGTATATAAAATTTCCCAAGGAGGAAGACCCCCCAAGTTGTTTTCCAGACACGTACGTGTTCTTTTGATTGGAACCTAAATTCTTACATTATAAGGACTGTTCCTGCAGCCAGAAGCATTCACCAATAAATGATGAGAGATCGGACAGGATAACGATAGAATTCCAAATAGCAGTTGCGTTTCTCTGAAGAACATGACTATTCTGTGTCCAAGAAGTTCCATTAGCTCCTGGCATTGAGGATATGTGACTTGGAAAATAGCAGTCATTTTTTCCAAAGTGACAGATTTCCTTAAAATAAATGAATGGATTCCCTTTATCCAGGTCCTGAAAATCCTGTCTGAGCAGATTCTAGACCATCACCTCTCTGGTCTGATGATTGTATTATTCATTTACAGACAGTCTTGGATTATTCGATGCATAGAAGGTCCTCCAAGGGGGCAGATCCTCCCAGCTGCTTATAGACCTTAAGTATAAAACCGTTATCTAGAGTGAAGATAAAAATCAGAGGATTTATACCGATAAAGCACCTGAGCAATGCCTGTGGAGACCTATGGGACAGAAAGTTATTGTTTGCAAGATATGTTGATGACCTGCTGTTGGTTTAAAATAACTATGAGTCCGCTGAGCCCAGTGCTTTCTGCCATTTTTTAAGCTCAATGGTGAGAGGATCCTCCAAATGAGCCTGCATTCCTTCAGAGGTACCCAGGACACTTCGTGCATATGTCAATCAGCGGCGCTCCAACCCATTATTAGACTGATCCATCCTCATGGGAAACTGAGGGAGCAAAGTCCCAGAGACTGAGGACTGCACATATCACCTCCTTGTCTTGTTTCCAGGTGGCAACACCTCTGGATACATAACCTCCACCATTTCTGCCATTTCCAGTGCTGATGGAATAAATGTTTATGAAGAGTAGAATCCATTTTATGGAGTGCAGGTTTTAATGAATACAGCTGTGTGTTTACCTCCAATTTATCTGCTGGTTTTTGGCAATAAAATCTGAATGCATCTGAAGGAGATTTTCATAGTTCTATAAAGAAAGGCAGCCTATGGCATAAAAAGCTTACAGCTTTTCAGAGAAAAAAGAAAAATTGAAGCTGGGAGTGGTTTAAAATATTTGCTTATATCTCCTAGAAGAAATGAACCGTCATATCCATGCCCAGGGTCTTTGAGGTCTGTAGCAGGAAATCCTCCTACTATTTGACGATTCCATTTCCGCGGTGATTGGCACTTCTCAGAAGCAAAGTGATTGCTTTTCTTCTAGATTTCTTTCAGGCATTATCGTTATTATTGCCATCACTGCTAGATTAGGCACTAGTTTTGCCTAAAGCAACAAATCATCAAAAATGCATAGCTTTCAAGGCTCTCCCTAAGTTACCAGTACACCTATAATGAATCTTATATTATCATTGTTGCATTTTTATTTCTATCAGACCAGAACTCTCCAGGGATCTGAAAAACTCCCTCCACCTTTGTGAGCAGAAAAGCATTTCAAGGCTCCACAG
This sequence comes from Phocoena sinus, assembly GCF_008692025.1. Lineage (NCBI taxonomy): Eukaryota > Metazoa > Chordata > Mammalia > Artiodactyla > Phocoenidae > Phocoena > Phocoena sinus. The sequence goes on from NC_045770.1 coordinate 66,054,651, forward strand.
ATTTCTCCCAGAAAAATCAAAAGAGTATTGCCTGGAGAATTCAGACCCCAGTGTTGGTTTTGCCTGAACTAACAAGAATATTTCATTCTACATTGCCTTTAATCCTCCTCCCGGCTATGAGAAATTCTACCATACTGGAATGGAGACCTAGATGCAATGTACAGTGGGCCCTCAGTAATGTGGGTCAACCAGCCGAGGGACAAGTCCTGTTGTGGGCAATACTGTGAGCTTGTGGAGGTAGGGACCCAGACTCACTTGTTCTCCATCCTCCAGCACCTAGTAGAGGATCCTTGAATGCTTGTTGAAACTCAGCGAGCTCAGTTAAAAGAGGCTGGTTCCGCTAAGAGCAACTAGATAGTCGAGGACTCAGGGTCTGACAGGTAGAGTTTGTTTTGCACTGACTTAGGCAAGGCCAGGACATGATGGAGTGTGATGTGGGGGAAACAGGACAGGGCGTGATGAGTACCGAAATGGAAGAGCTTGGTATTAGGGGAGATGCATACAGAGAGGTGATGGCAATTCTAATGATCCCTCTACTCCTAGCAGGACTTCAGCCGGTAATTTGGAAGAAAGGAGATTTCAGCACCTCTCCACCAGCACCCCTAGCTGAGAGGGGAGAAATGAACTGGGTGTTAAGTTCCAGCCACAGAGAGTTTAAGTCGGGCCCCAGTCACGGAGAGAGATTATAATACAGGGCATGACAGCCAGGCAACTCCATCCGATACTGAATCAGGCAGTGCCAGGACTGGTGGCCTCTCAAACAAGCAGAGTTCATTCTTGGCCCTCAAACGTCAACTCTGGAAGTGTGACTTAACTCCAAGCTCCCCAGGGATGGAAGTCAGGCTGCTAGCGTAAGCTGTGTCCTGGTCAGGAATGGCTGAGGATTTATGAGGTCTTGGAACTGCAGATAGGAGGAGCTGAATGAAGCCAAGACACAGCAGAGAACAACTTGCTGTTCCTCCCAGTTTCTACCAAGGGTTCAGAGGCATGATAGTTTAGGCTCAGATTGAACGAAAACAGTACACTCTGGCAGAATGATTATTAAAAGATGGTCTTGGCCTGATTTCTTTTCTTTGTTAACTGAAGGAAAAGAGCAGGTTGTACGGTATCTTTTTCTAGGTAGCAGATCTAAGGTCTCGATTCCTTAAGTGTCTGACACAAGGTTGACGGAGGTTTGTAAGTAGGTTGGATGTGTCTTGCTTTGGGGAATCTTGTCCAGTGTTGACTGTGCTGCCTCAGTGTAACCAGGCAACCAGATGATTTTATCAAGACGGCAAAGGCAGGAAAACTGGTCAAGTTCCACATACGAGTGCTCTGGCGAAAGGTATGCTGGGGGCTTCCGGCAGTAGATGAGGAGAGGAAGGAGGAAAGAAACCACTCACAATGACCATGGCACAGAGAGTAGGAGAGAGAGAGGACAGAGGTCATGATGGAAAGAGGAAAGGAGACTTTCTCATTCAAGATCCCAGGTGTCCAGGGATTAATGATGTATATGCCTCTTGCAGCCAACTGAAGTCTAAAAAAGGACACAGAATGTTTATCCTTCTCTCCTCCCACCATCATCCAACTCTGAGTCTTTAAAGATGATATTCTACACCCATTGTATCAGTTGGGGTTCAATCAGAAAAAGAGAGTCCTCCCGGTTTTCCAAATAGGGAAGTTTTTAACATAGGGAATTAGACACATACACAAACAGGAGCAAAGATCGGGGTAGCAGCTGCCAGAGTCCATGAAATCAAGAAGTGGTCAAAGCAGGGAAGGAGCTTCAGACAACCTCCGCTGTCCACAGCTCAGAGCAAGTGACATAGGAGATTTCCCAGGGGTGCTGCTAACTTCAGGAATGACAGAGAAGCCTCAGTCTCAGCTACCTGCAGCAGGTGGGTCACAAGAACTCACTTGGAAGTTTCTATAAATCTCATTTTTGCCCCCTTCCCATCTGTCTACGACTGTGCCAGAGAATAATGGCTTCTCCTGCTCTGCTGTCCTCCAACTGTCAAATGAATTTACAGAATCTAACCCAGACCATTCCAGAAAGGAATTCTAGGAAATGTACTTGCAGACTTCTCTGTAATGATGATGCAATGATGAAGATAATACAGAAGCAGACAATCTGGCACACCCACTGAGGATGGGGATTTTGCCAGTTTCTTTATCCTTGGCGTGTAACTTGTAGATTTGAAATTTATTCATTCCGTTTTGAGTCTATCTCCTTCCACATTGGGTGCTTGAAAAAGTGTTAGAGATGACTAGCTTATTTATTCGCTCATTCCCTGAATATTTGCTGGACTCTTACTCTGTGCCAGGTGCTGGCCCTGCCCTCAGAGGCTTATACTCTAATTAAAGAGTACGTGACCATAATAAAGTAAACACACTGAACAAGGTAATTTCTTTTCTCACAGCTCTACTGAGATATATTTCACATATCATAAAGTTCACCCATTTTAAGTGGGCAATTCAATGACTTTTAGTAGATTTACTGAGTGGTACAACAATCACCATAAATCAGTTTTAGAACGTTTTCATCCCCATAATAAGATCTCTCATGCCCATTTGCAGTTAATCCCAGTTCCCACTCCCAGCCCCAGGCCACCAAGAATCTATTTTCTGTCCGTATAAGTTTGCCTTTTCTTAACATTTCATATAAATGGAATCATACTGACCATTTCAATTTGAGATAAATACATGATTTAAATGAACCAGAGAGATGTGATAGAGTAGCTGGGCAGTAGAGAGGTGCACCTTCATTTTGGATGGTGGGAGAAGGCCTCCTTGAGAAAGACCGACATTTGAGTTGATACACCTTTTCAGATACACCAGGCATATATTGTCAAGAGCATGAGGTAGAGACTATGTTAATTGGTATAAACTACACTAAATACATTCAAAAACACCAATACAGTAAAATCATGGTTCGGAGATGATGTGAGGGTTATGTGGCAACACTTATGCCCAAGGAGGGTGTGGAGGGCACATCCTGGTGGAGAGAACTCAGGACGAAGTTGAGTGACTCAGAAGAAAAGGGACAGAGGGCTCTATTTTCTTTATAAATGACAAGGTCCTTAGATTCCATTGACAAATGTGGCCCAACACCTACTAGAATATTCAGACATAAAAAAGAGATGGAACCAAACAAAAGCGTCTGCCTCAACTCCTCCTTTGCCCCAGGGGCTAAGCCAGAAACAGCAAACTTTCAGCCCTCAGAGCAGCATGGGGGAGGCAGGGGTTAAGACTTTGGAACTAGAAGTTTTTCCAATCTCAGTTCCTACACTTCCTTGCAATGTCATTTGAGTTGTCGTCTCCTCATCTGCAATATGGGAATAAAAACTCATCTTGCTGGAACTTCAGGGTGATTAAATATGCTAATATAGGTAAGTGATCAGCCCAATGCCTAACACATCATAAGGCCTCAATAAATGATATGATTTGTTATTTTGAAGGGAGGGGCTGCAGGCTCAAGATCCAGGTTGGTAAAAGGTGATGTGAGGTTATACACTACTTGGTAGGTCAATTTTGTTTTAACTACTTTAGCCACCACATTTACATAAAAAGACAGATACTAGTTCTGATACCAGGCAGAACTTAGTAAAAAGACTTGTCTCTTGGAAGCAGCCAGGGACAGGTGAGACTGAACGTAATTCTGAAAACATATGAGCTTAGAATACAAGGTGACCATGAGCTTGAGAAACCCCAACCCATCCAGGGAATGGAGGTCTACTGGGTATCTACTGAGATGGGTTGGGGCTGGAACCAATCTTATCTGAAGCGTAAGAGACCCAACAGATGTCAGGGTTAAAGAATTTGTTGTTGTTGTTATTATTACTATTACTACTTGTTATTTTCATGCCCCCACCGCAGCTCAATTTGGCAGATGAGAAAACTAACCGATAAAAGCTAGGCAGACAAGGAGATTGAAGGTTCAGGAAGTTTCAGACTATGAAAAGCTAAGAAATGAGGCAGGGAGAGGGGGGCAAAAACCAAGAGGTCCCATAACCTGGGGAGTCTGGGGCATAGTCATCACCACATTCATCACCATTTCCCCAAATTCCCTTCTAGGGCTTTTTCTGAAAACAGATAAAAACCCTAAAAGGATTGTCCTCAGCTAATAAAACCCAGTAACGGGATGAAAATAGTACCTACAGTTTCTGCGGTGGGTCATTGCTTGCATAGAGTCTTATCTCAGAATTCTACTCAGCAAACAATTCAAAAGAAATAAATACAAGGAAATATCCATCACTTAGCCCCAAGGGTTTCCAAAGCTGATATTAATTAGTACTGACAAAGAAAAACCAGCCTAAGAATTGCCTGCCAATGCAGAGGACATGGGTTCGAGCCCTGGTCCGGGAAGAGAGAGAGAGAGAGAGAGAGAGAGAGAGAGAGAGAGAGAGAGGGTGGGAGGGAGGAAGGAAGGAAGAAAGAAAAAAAAAAAGAAAGGAAAACCAGCCACCAACTATCTTTCTGCTCCATTTTCCAAGGGGACTGTTTTCATTTCTTTTCCAAGTCTGGAGAAAAGACTTGGAAGGAGTCTTTTGAGGAGGCCTGCCACGTAAGATTGTACCCAACTGAGCCTAGCCCTAAAGGAAGATGGCACTGGCCTCCTCTGAGAGGGGAGATAATTGGAAGATGTTCCATGAATAGTAGACACAGAAGAGCGTGTTATCCACTTTCAAGAGCAAAGCCTCCACAGGCATCAGAACGAGGTTTAAATCCTGGCTCTGCCACTTAATCAAGTGAGTTAATTTCTCTGTGCCTCATTTTTCTTCTCTGTAAAGTGGGACAAATAACAGTTCCTGAATTATAGGGTTGTAATGAGAATTAAAAGAGATGATTTATGGAGAGGTGTGGCCAAGATGGCAGCATAGGAGGACACTGAGCTCACCTCCTCCCACAGGCGCACCAAAATCACAACTATTTACAGAGCAGCTGTCAATGAGAATGACCTGAAGACTAGCAGGAAAGAGTTTCCACAACTAAAGATGTAAAGAAGGAACCACAACAAGACTTGTAGGGGGTCAGAGACGCAGTATAGTCCAGACCCACATCCCTGGGAAGGTGACCCACAAATGGGAGGATAATCACAATTGCAGAGGTTCTCACCAACAATCAAGGGGCTCAGGCCCCACATCAGTCTCCCCAAACCAGGAGTCCTGTACTTGGAAGACGAGCCCTCAGAAAGGCTGACTTTGAAAGCCAGTGGAGCTTGCCTACGGGAGAGCCAGAGGACTGTAGGAAACGGGAACTTCGCTCTTAAATGCACACACAAAATCTCACATGCTTTGAGTCCCAGTGCAGAGGCAATAATTTGTAAGGAGCCTGGGTCAGACTCAGTTGCTCATCTTAGAGAGCCTCCCAGAGAGGCAAGAGTCACCTGGGACTCCCCCTGGGAATACAGACACTGGCAGCAGCCAATTTGGGGAGCTCATTCTACCACGAGGACACTGGTGCTGGCAAGTGCCATTTTGGAGTCCTGTTAGCACTTACCCGCCCATCAGCGGGTTGGTACCAGCCTTGGGCCCCCCAGGCCCCACAGCAGCTGCTCTGGCACCCAGCCTCATCTACCAGTGGGCTGACACCAGCCCTGGGAGCCCACAGGCCATGCAGCCAGCCATGTCGGGACCAACCCCACCCCACTCCCCATCAGCAGGTTGACAGTCACTGCATGAGGTGGGCCCTGGCAGCCAACTGGGCTGAGACCCAGCCCCACCTACCAGTGCACCCACAGCCCCCATCACAACAGAAGGGCCCACTCGGCCCACATAGGTGGCCCTCACTCCTACAACATATGGCTCTGGCAACCAGAGGTGAGTGCGCTCCTGGGCCCCATAGGACATCTCCTTCATAAGACCACTTTTCCAACGTCAGGAAATGTAACAAACCTACCTAATACATAGAAATAAACAGAGAATTAGGCAAAATGAGGATACAGGAGAATATGTTCCAAATGAAGGAACAAGACAATACCCCCAGAAGAACTGAGCAAAGCGGGGATAAGCAACCACTCAATAAAGAGTTCAAGGTAGGGCTTCCCTGGTGGCGCGGTGGTTGAGAGTCCGCCTGCCGACGCAGGGGACACAGGTTCGTGCCCCGGTCCAGGAGGATCCCACATGCCGCAGAGTGGCTGGGCCCGTGAGCCATGGCCACTGAGCCTGCACGTCCGGAGCCTGTGCTCCGCAACGGGAGAGGCCTCAACAGTGAGAGGCCCGTGTACCGCAAAAAAAAAAAAAAAAGAGTTCAGGGTAGTGATCTCAAGGTGCTCAGCAGACTCAGGAGCCAGATGGATGAACACAGTGAGAAGTTTAACAAAGACTTAGAAAATATAAAGAAGACCAAACAGAGCGAAAGAATACAATAATAGGGATGGGGGAAGAGTTTGCCGGTGGTCGAGGGAGGGAAAGGAATGATCCGTGCAAAGCTATGGAGACAGAAAATGGCGAGAAGTTGGGGTTGGCTAAAACCTGGTAAGGTAGGAAAGTGGGAGGAGAAGAGGTTGGAGAAGCAGGACAGGAAAAGATGATAAAGATCCAAACAAGAGCAGTGGTGCTGAAGGTAAGGAGGAAGAAAAGAAGGTAGGAGACATTTCTGAGGTTGCATCCTCAGTTCTTAGCAACCAAAAGACTGGTTAGCAACCAAAAGGCATTGGTTAGCAACCAAAAGAAGGGATGAGAAGAAGCATCAAAGAGGGCTCTCTGTAATCAACCTGGAGAACTGAGTAGGTGGTGGTTCCATTGACGGAGATGAAGTCCTAGTAGGAAGAGCAGGTGGGGACCTAAATTTTCAGCTTAATCTGGCATGTGTTGAATTTGAGATGCATGTGGGGACCTTTCCAAACCACGGTAGGTTCCCAGGCAAAGATACGTGTAATATGTAACTCTATTGGAGCTCTGGGACCATGCTGGCTAAGGTTTACATCCTTCTTTCTGATAAGTGACCATGTCCAGTAGCCAATAGACCTGCAGATGTGTCTGGGCTGGACAGAGGCTTTAAGCAATCATCTTCAAAATGCAGTCCCTAAAGTCATAGGGTGGAAAAGGCACTCCTTGTACCCCATAGCTCCCAGCCAAGCGAAGAGCTTGATGAATCACAGCCACTGGGTTGACTGTCCTGGCACTGCTCTCCTCCCTACCCACCTCATCTTTTCTATCATGTTCTTATCTTTCTTCCTTTCATCTCCTCCTGCTTCTCCTTTGCAGCTCCCAGTGAATGCTTGATGAATCCTGGCTTAGCGAATAAACTAAACCCTCCACTTAGAAAACAAGCCTTAGCTTTTATCTTCCTCTGTGGGTTTGGGTTTTGCTTGAATCAAAGTAACATTAGCATGATTTGTTTGAATTAGCATGAAGACTCCTAATCTGCTCCTTTGCAATATTCCATATTTTAATAACTTTAGTAATTACTCCTTCCTTTTTTTAATTAAGAGCTTAGAGACAGAGACCTTGGAGAGGGACCAAAACAGTGGAGTTTAGTATTGTGGAGAAGAGGAAGAAACATTTGCATAGCAGAGTCAATATTCAGAGCCAGCTAAGAAGCATTTGGATTTTATTTAATTCTCTGAGCACTACTGTGGACAAAGCCCCAAATGCTAGAGATAAAGATGTAGCAGGAGATTCTTTCATCCTGATTGGGGTCCAACTAGGATGCCCCAGGTTGTACTCTGACAACAATAGCATAAATTCCATAACCATATCCTCCTGGCAATGTTCCTAGCAGTCTTTAGAGCTTAGGAGAAGCCCAGAAGACCATCCTGGCTTACTGCACCGTTCCAGCTTCAGGGAGGGGCACTAGTGGCTGAGCAGAAGTTCCTGTTGGGGAGTTGCTTCCACCCACAAAAGTGGCTTCAAGTCCTCAGCTCCAGTAGCAGCCATGTGTTTTAAGGTATGTCTTCTCCACTGGACGCTAACCTAAAGGGCGTAGCTGAACCCTCAGGACCCTCAGGCTAACCTTTTCCCATTTCCCGTTTCCCAGCTCTGCAGAGGTGTGGAAGCCATAACAAAGGAAAACTCTAGCTTCTGGGCATGGGGCGGGGGTGGTGGTGGGAGCCCGGAGGCTTCACAGAGGAGAGCCTTCAGAGGGGCACAGTGCTCTGCCTGCTGGCACAGGGCTCTCTCTTGAAGCCAGATTAGAGCTCAGAGGTGGAGGTGGGCCTTCTGCTTCTGCTTCTGCTTCTGCTTCTGCTCCTGCTTCAGCCCAGCACAGACACAGTCCTTACACAGCATGTCTTTCTTTCTGTTTGCAGCCCTGATCAGGAATAAGCTGTTCTGGGATTGCTTCTGGGGTTGCCCGCCTCTTGGACCCAGAATCACTTTCCTCTTCCCTCCTGGGACCCGTCTTCAAGAATTGAGCAGCTTTTATTTTGAACTCTCACTCTCACAGTTTTGTTAAGCCCTTTTCCCTCAATCACACTATACCTACTCTTTAAACAAAATCTATCTTGAGTGACTCCAGATGGCTTTGCCTTTCTCAGAGAGACCCTTCAAAGGATTCCACTGCCACCCTGCTAAGGAATGCTAGCCTCAGAGAGTCAGAGGTGGTTTTCTGCATCCCTCCCACTGAAGAAGAGAAAAAAAATGCACAAATTCAATCTCTAGTGAGCCGTACCCCTGGCAGGGATTCCAAACCCCAGAGATAAATCTGATGCACCTCTGCCTCAAAAAATCATGATCTTTTGAGGAATCTGACATGGGCAATAACACATTTATAAGGTAAGCTGACTAAATGTTAAATATAGGTTCAAAAAGTCCTCATTAATTCTAACTTGTTGAATTGGGGAGAGTTTCACAGAGGAAGTATTTGACCTGGTTCTTTGAGGATAAGAAGGATTTAAGAGATAGATAATAAGGGAAGTGGCATTCTAGGACGGGGGTGCAGAATGAGCCAGCCAGGGAAGCTTGAAAATATAAGCTTTACTTAGGGAACAATGAAGGGTTCAGTGTTGATAAAGAGCAGGGTTCATAGCAGGCAGGACAGCAAAAGAAGCTGAAGTGTCTAATGACACAAGGCCTTCGGTGCTGTGGGAAGGAGTTGGGTCTTTATTCTGGAGGGGATGGAAAAGCTCCATGGCAGGTTTCTCCAGAGAGGACTGATCTGATCCTTCCTCAGATGAAGGAGCTTTAGGAGGATCAAAGCTCATCCATGGGAAGGATGGAGAAATTAACAACAGGCCACCATCTTGAAAGCTATTGCTACTGGCTCTGAAATGAGAGACAAAACCAAGATAAGAGCAGACACACAAAAGTCTGCATACCATTTTGGGAGAATTTAAAGGCTCCCTTGAAGCCCAACTAAGGTCACCAAGTTAAGACTTCTACTATAACGAGAGCCACCTATGTTCAACACTAAGGCCACAAAGATGAATAAGACATGGTTCCTGCCTTCAGGGGGTTTGCAGTCTGGTGAGGGGGATCAAACATATATTCAGATAGTGATACCTCAGCTAGTCAGTTACAGGACCTACTGTACCATCTCTCTTATATCCTCAAAAGGCCCTGTGACCCCCCCAAAAAATGATTAAAAACCACTGCTCTAGAAATGTGTCACCTTCATCAATGTTTCTGACTCTTGGTTTCTGTTTTTATTCCTTCTCTAAGTATTAACTTCCTATTAAAATAAAAACAGAAAAAACAGGGTCCACAACATTAAATGGGTGCTGTGAACATCATTACATTTTATTTGTAGTAAAAACCCAACATATGAATTCAGCTCTGGGTCTAAGTTATGCTGAGACTCTGAAAGACATTTTCCCTGCCCATACCTGACCTCATTCTCTGGTAACACACACCATTTCAGAACCTACTCTCTAATAGCTGGTGCTTCTGTGAATCAATTTTAATTTGGACTTTAGCTTCTGCAGCAAATGCCTTTGAGGAAGCACCTTCATGAGAATGCCAGCTTGTACCTTTCAGTTATGGCCAGATAATTAGGATGGAGGCTTGCCTGCCGCCCATTCCATTTCTATGTGGGTGGTGGGGGACAGATGTGATATTTCTGAGCACATGACACGTTCAACAAACATTGAAAGGGATCACCACCTGAAACTAGTATAATTTTATATATCAGTTATATCTCAATTTTTTAAAAAAAGGATTATATTGTCCAAACCGTGGCTGAAGTAGATTACACCACTTCTCTGTGGAAGACATGACTTGGAAGCCAAACTGGACTTTCTATGATATCCCAGTATTTATGGAGTCTACATAACAGAGTATTTAAAGGTGCGATTGGCCTGGAAAATCTAGAACATGTGTTTGCTAGAAGAAGAGTCTCTGACTTCAAGAAAATATGCAGTCTGGTTGGGGGCATAAAATACACATATAGGAAAAAAAGAATCTACTTGACAAAGGGACAAGGAAGTGTGTGTTCAAAGCAAAGTAAATTATTTACATTAGGGGAAGGGAGGTTATAGGAATTCTGAGAAAAGAGCTGCCACTGTGTAAGGAAGAGCATAAAAGAGGGGGCAAAGGAAAGAAATGGTGTGCTACACACCACATACACTCACATTTAATGTAATTTCCTTTCTTCTAACAATTAGGGACTGTGCCAGATATGAGACCAGTTCGTTTCATATATATTTTCTGTCAGTCCTCACAACTGTAATTCAGGTAGGGATTATTATTCTCATTTCATGAATGAGGATGACTGAAGCTCAGAAAGAGTAAATAACCTTCCCAGAACACACAGCTATGAAGCAGCTGAGCCAGAACGAAAGTCCAGGTCTGCCTGACTCCAAACACTAAATTCTTTTCACTTCACACAGTGTCCTTACAAGCTATTAGGACAATGTAGATGAACCCCAAAATTATCATGCTAAGTGAAAGAAGCCAGGCACAAAATGTCACAGAGTGTATGACTCCATGTATATAAAACATCCAGAACACGGAAACCTATTGACACGGAAACCTAGCAGTTGCCAGGTGCTCGGGGAGAAGGGAATGGGGGGTAATTGCTTAATGGATACAGAGTTTCCTTTGGGGGTGATGAAAATGTCTTGGAACTAGATAGAAATGATGGTGGCACAGCTAGTGAATGTACTAAGTGCCACTGAATTTACACTTTAAAATGGGGGATCATTCATTTTATGTTATGTGAATTTTACCTCCATTTTTAAAAGCTACCGGGAAAGAGAATTCAAGGAGACAAAACTAAGGAAATGAAAACCCCCTCAGCATATCTGGGGAATAGTGAGCTGCCTGAGCCAAGTGGAAATCATGATGGACCATAATTTTCTTCTCAATTCAAGTTAAGGATTTGGATAAAGGTGTGAGTCTCTCTCCTTAGTTCAGAGTTAAGAGTTTCCAAGCACAGACACCCGTGTTTCTCAATCACGGTAGACAGAGGTGCCCAAGACGGTCCAAAATGACCCTGAGAGTATTTTGGTGTTATGAGGGGTAAAGGCCACCCCTATTGTCGGTACCCTGAATTCAGAAGACACAATATTCTGTTTGATCATTCTCAAGTGACCCCACAGGTTCATGAAATATGGTCATTTCTAGGTTGCTTAGGAGAAACTGAGTTTCTGTGAACCTGAACTATATGGAATAATCTCTTAGCTAATGACTAGATAGACCCAACCTCCCACCTCAACTGGGCTTCTTCTTGCCATTGAAGGTATAGAAACTCTCATGAAGGGCCTAAGGGGTCACTTGAGATTTTTGATTTGGATTTACTGCCTTTTATGTAGGAAGGGATAGGCACTAAGGCAACCCATGAAAATGGGAGCTTAGACACACCCCCCAGGCAAGGGTCACCATCTAAGCAGCAGTGAGCCTGGATGCAGGACCTATCTCAGAGCTTCACTGTCCTTTCAGGCACTTTGGGCATGTCACTTCACATTACCCTCAGAAGTCTTTGTGCTATCGACAGTGGCTTCTGTTGATTTGGAGTTTCACACAGCAAAATGACCCTTTCAAACCCTTGCAACCTTTCCAGGAGCAAGAAGATGGTGAGTGTGAGTGGGCACTACAGTTCCCCTGCCCATCCTTCCTCACTGCCACAGTCAGCTCAGGGAGCCCTGCAGGAAAAGACACGTTTACCCTGGTAGACTTGTAGCTGAGTTTCCTCCATAGCACAGGCTCTCTTCCTCAAAGGGCCATTGAGAGGGGCTGGAGGCAAGAATTAAACTCCTCAGCGGCCCGTTTCTACCCAATATTGGGGTCATGAAAGTGCCCAGAAGGGTGCTCTTCCTCAGGATCAGCTCAGACTTGTGCAGGGTGCCAACTATGACACTGAAGGTCACATTCTGTGTGCAGTGTGGTGGCACACGAAGAATTCCATCTAGAGCCTCATGCATTACCTAGTCAAGGGCTCCACGCAGTAACTGCCCTGAGCCCAATGAGGTATAATGTGTTGCAGCCTGGTGAAGGCCTGAGAGGACCTCAGCCATCCCAAACGAAACACCTGCTCAAGTGCTCTATGCCATGCTCAGCAAAACACCCCCTGAAGTGCTCTGAGCAGCACCTAGTGAGAGGTCCAACATGGTGCTAAGCATGATGTCTAGTGCCCAGCAAGTGGTGCCCAATGAAAAGCCTTCAAACCCCAGAGGAAGCCTCTCTTCTGCCCACAACACCCCAGGCAGCCCCCTAGGACTGGCCCGCTGGCCTCCTGATGACTCCAACCTCACTGCAGCCTCTCCATAGCATCCTGGGGTCCTTAAAAAGCCACATAATACCATTTGATCAAAACAAGCAACTTGGGCTTCCCTGGTGGCGCAGTGGTTGAGAGTCCGCCTGCCGATGCAGGGGATGTGGGTTCGTGCTCCTAGTCTGGGAAGATCCCACATGCCGCGGAGCGGCTAGGCCCGTGAGCCATGGCCGCTGAGCCTGCGCGTCCGGGGCCTGTGCTCCACAACCGGAGAGACCACAGCAGTGAGAGGCCCGTGTACCAAAAAAAAAAAAACGAAAACAAGCAACTTGTTCCAAACCTGAAGATAGCCAAGAACATATGAAACCCCAGATACTAATGTAACAGACTTTTGTTTTATTTTGAGATTCTTTTTTACATTGTTTTAAAAATAGCATGCAATAAATACTCATTGTAAAACAAAACAATACAAGCACAGTACAGAAATCAAGTATAAAGTGAAATTCCCTGTTTCCTTTCCTCTCCCTCCCATCTCCCATCAAACCTTTCTAGAATTAGCCACTGTTCATTTGGTTTGTATCCTTTCAGATATGTTCCATGCATTGTTCAAACATATATATGTATATAATTCTCTCTTTTAACACTTATTGGATAATACTTATTCATTCTTCTGAAACATGTTTTTTTTAATTTAATATAATGTGGTCGCCTTTCCACATCTCTGCATAAGTATTTGCTTCATCATTTTTGATTAATGCATATTATTCCATAGTAGAGATGTACTATTATTTATTAACCAGTCCCCTGTTGATGGCATTTAGAGCATCTCCACTTTTTCACTGCTACAAACAACACTGAAATGAACGTCCTTTAAATTCTGACAATACCCTCCAAAAAGATTATAACAATTTACACTTGACACAATTGACAAAAGCTATGCAAATCTTTCCATTGCTCTTGGAAAACCATCAGTCAACTCCACCTTAAAAGTTCTAGGAGGGCTTCCCTGGTGGCGCAGTGGTTGAGAGTCTGCTTGCCGATGTAGGGGACACGGGTTCATGCCCCGGTCCGGGAAGATCCCACATGCCGCGGAGCGGCTGGGCCCGTGAGCCATGGCTGCTGAGCCTGCGCGTCCGGAGCCTGTGCTCCACAACGAGAGACGCCACAACAGTGAGAGGCCAGCGTATCGAAAAAAAAAAAAAAGAAAGAAAAAGTTCTAGGAGGCAGGAGGCTCACAATTCAAGTTTCAGGCTGAGAGTCGAGGCGTCCGTTCTCGTTGGGACTGGCTGTTGCCTTCAAGTCTTGCAACATGTAAGCTGGAGTCCAGTTCTTGGCACTTTCCCTCAGCCTGGGTGTCCGACCCCTCCTAGCTGCCAGCAATGAAGGCCTGCCCTCAGCGCACGGGAGGCAGGCTTGACGCACACGGCCATCAGGATTTGCAGGGCTTCTGCTGCCCTTAGCCCTGTCTCCAGAGATCCTATGAGTGATGGGGCCTCCTTAAGTGAGCACAGAGCCAGAGCCATCTCCAGTTCCCACAGATCAGTCTTTCTGTCTGTCTAGCAAGCTTCTGTCTTGGCCCCTGGCTTTGTCTTCAGTTCCCACTTGGAAGGGAACTCAGCTGGCTGCGGCCCCTCCTTCTTCTCCTCGCTCCTCTCAGCCCTGCTTCCTGTCAGCCCAGCCTTAGCACCAGTATCTTCACCACCAATGGTCATGCTGAGATTCTTGAGATGCCCACTCCTCTACCTGCTGTCTTGGATGGATCAGAATTCACCTCATCTCTAGAACTGAGTATTTGGACAACTGACTACTCTGCCTTTTATCACAGCTGCCCAGGCATCCCTCAGCCCAGACATCCCTCTGTGCTCCCCTCCCTCCTGCAATGCCAAGGCCTCACCTCACATTTCATTCATTCATTAAACAAATATTTATTATGTGCCATGCACATTTTCTACCAAATTGCAAAATTCCTAAAATAACTTACATATACATCAAGCTCTGTAATTCTACTGCAATATGGATGGCAGGTTATTGAAATTTTATAGACTAGATATAATCAGTCCTTTTTCTGGAATAGATGCACTCCTAGGCAGTTACAATTATAGTACTCCATCCCATTCCATTGATATTGTATAATAATAGCCAAGATGTGTTAAGTGCTCAGTTTGTGTTGGTCTAAGATGTGTGCATGTGTTAATAATCCTCACCACAAAAACCCTGCGAGGTAAGTACTATTGTCATCCTCATTTTATAGGTGAACATCTGAGGCTAAATGAATCACCTAAGTTTACCCAGGCTGTAATTAACAAAGCCAATGGCCAAACCCAGGCATTTGACACCAGAGCCTGCACTCTAAACCACTATGTCATTCTGCCTCTCCATAGCAGTTTTCTACATCAGATCCTTGGGCAAAAGTCCAAAAAGTTCATCAATGGCAGCTTTTGGGAAGCCTGAAAGATGAAGGAGGGTCCAGGGCATAAAATGAGAGCAACAGCCCTGGGCTCTGGCCAGTGGAACCCCTTAGAAGTTTGGTGATCTACAGGCAGTGGGCACCAGTGTGTCTAGCATGTTCCAATGATGTGATGAGAGAGATGCTCAGAGGCTGATGCTGAGGACACAGAGCTCTCTGTGGTGTCCTTCGTCCAGGGGTCCTGCTGATGAAAGGTGGCTGTTCAGACTTTTTTCAAGCCTTGTCATCTTCAAGATTCACTGCATGGTGGTTAAGGGCACACATAAAATTTAAGGGCAAGGACTCTGGGGTCAGAGTGTCTTGGTCCATCCAAATCCTGGCTCTACGACTTTATAGACGTGTGACCTTGGGATAAGTTACTAAACATATCTATGCCTCAATTTCCGGTGTGCAAGATGGTGGAAATAATATCTTTCTCAGAGAGTTGTTGTGAGGGTTTAGGTGAAGGAATTCATATAGAGTACTTAAAAAATACCAATAAATGTGAACTATTTCAATATCATCGCAAAGACTGGCTGACCACTTTGGAGCAGCTGAGGCAGTGAACATAAAGCCACAACAAAAAGATTTGGTCTTATATAAGTGTGAGGCAAGGTGCATTCAGCACGGGGGAATATGGCAGTAGAATGGCAATTTGAGTGAAAATAACTGTATTAGTCTGCTAGAGCTGCTTAACGAAGCACCACAGACTGAGTGGCTTAAAGAGCAGAAATTTATTGGCTCTTATTTCTGGAGGATGGAAGTCCAAGATCAAGGTGTCAGCAGGGTTTGTTTCTTCTGAGGGCTGTGAGGGAAGGGTCAGTTCCAGGTCTCTCTCCTAGGCATAGATGTGTCTATGTATATCATCTCTCCTCTATGTATGTCTCTGTGTCTAAATTCTCCCTTTTTATGAGGATACCAATCATATTGGATTAGGGTCCACCTTAGTGACCTCAATTTTAACTTGATTACCTCTGAAAAGACCGTATCTCCAAATAAGGTCACATTCCGAAGTCCTGAGAGCTAGTATTTCAACATATGAATTTTCAGGTGATATAATTTAACCTACAACATTGACTAGTAAAAATAGTTATCATTTATTGGGTGACTGCTATGTCACACTATAAACTCTGACTCATTTAAAATCCACAGAAATACAAACAGCTCATGCAGCTCAATATCAAAAAAAACAAACAATCCAATCAAAAAATGGGTGGAAGATCTAAATAGACATTTCTCCAAAGAAGACATTCAGATGGCCAAAAAGCACATGAAAAGATGCTCAACATCACTCATTATTAGAGAAATACAAATCAAATGTACAATGAGGTATCACCTCACACCAGCCAGAATGGTCATCATCAAAAAGCCTACAGGGCTTTCCTGGTGGTGCAGTGGTTAAGAATCCACCTGCCAATGCAGGGGACATGGGTTTGAGCCCTGATCCGGGAAGATCCCACATGCTGCGGAGCAACTAATCCCGTGCACCACAACTACTGAGCCTGCGCTCTGGAGCCCACGAGCCACAACTACTGAGTCCATGTGCCACAGTTACTGAAGCCTGTGAGTCTAGAGCCTGTGCTCCACAACAAAAGAAGCCACTACAATGAGAAGTCCGTGCACCGCAACGAAGAGTAACCCCTGTTCTCCGCAATGAGAGAAAAAGCTGGCGCGCAGCAATGAAGACC
The DNA here is from genome assembly GCF_008692025.1 of Phocoena sinus. Lineage (NCBI taxonomy): Eukaryota > Metazoa > Chordata > Mammalia > Artiodactyla > Phocoenidae > Phocoena > Phocoena sinus. Next base: position 66,071,355 of record NC_045770.1, read on the forward strand.
CAACACAGCCAAAACTAAAATAAATAATTTTTTTTTAAAAAAGATCTAAAAAAAAGTCTACAAACAACAACTGCTGGACAGGGTGTGGATAAAAGGGAACCCTCCTAAACTGTTGGTGGGAATGTAAATTGGTACAACCATTATGCAGAACAGTATGGAGGTTCTTTAAAAAAACTAAATATAGAACTATCATATGATCCAGCAATCCCATCTCTGGGCGTATATCCGGAGAAGACCATAATTGAAAAAGATACATGCACCCCAATGTTCACTGCAGCACTATTTACAATAGCCCGGTCATGGAAGCAACCTAAATGCCCATCGACAGATGAATGGATAAAGAAATTGTGGTAGATATATACAATGGAATATTAGCCATAAAAAGGAACGAAATTGGGTCATTTGTTGAGACGTGGATGGATCTAGAGACTGTCATACACAGTGAAGTAAGTCAGAAAGAGAAAAACAAATATCGTATGTTAACGCATGTATGTGGAACCTAGAAAAATGGTACAGATGAACCGGTTTGCAGGGCAGAAGTTGAAACACAGATGTAGAGAACAAACGTATGGACACCAAAGGGGGAAAACCGTGGGGGTGTGGGGATGGTGGTGTGATGAATTGGGCGATTGGGATTGACATGTATACAGTGATGTGTATAAAACTGATGACTAATAAGAACTTGCTGTATAAATATATATATATGTTATTCAAGTCAAAAAAAAAAAGATACATGCACCCCAATGTTCATTGCAGCACTATTTACAATAGCCAAGACATGGAAGCAACCTAAATATCCATCAACAGAGGAGTGAGTAAAGAAGATGTGGTACATATGGAATATTACTCAGCCATAAAAAAATGAAATAATGCCATTTGCAGCAAGACGGATGGACCTAGTGATTGTCATGCTGAGTGAAGTAAGTCTGACAGAGAAAGACAAATATCATATGATATCACTTATATGTGGAATCTAAAAATAAAATGGTACAAATGAACTTATTTACAAAACAGAAATAGAGGACTTCCCTGGTGGTGCAGTGGTTGCGAATCTGCCTGCCAGTGCAGGGGACATGGGTTTCAGCCCTGGTCCGGGAAGATCCCACATGCCACGGAGCAACTGAGCCCGTGAGCTACAACTACTGAGCCTGTGCTCTAGAGCCCGTGAGCCACAACTACTGAGCCCGCATGCCACAACGACTGAGCCCACGTGCCTAGAGCCCATGCACCGCAACAAGAGAAGCCATCGCAATGAGAAGTCCACCCATCGCAACAAAGAGTAGCTCCCACTCACCGCAACTAGAGAAAAGCCAGCACACAGCAACAAAGACCCAACGCAGCCATAAATAAATAAATTAATTAATTAATTTTTTTAAAAAACAGAAATAGAGACACAGATGTAGAAAACAAACTTATGGCTACCGGGGGGAAGGGGGGAAGGGGGGAAAGGATAAATTGGGAGATTGGGATTGATATATACACACTACTATATATAAAATGGATAACTAATAAAGACCTACTGTATAGCACAGGGAGCTCTACTCAATACTCTGTAGTGACCTATATGGGAAAAGAATCTAAAGAAAGAGTGGATATATGTATACGTATAATTGTTTCACTTTGCTGTACACCTGAACCAAACATTGTAACTATATTATACTCTACTCCAATAAAAATTATAAGAAAATAAAAAAGAAATAAAACTCACAGCAAATCTTTAGCTATCTACTAAGAAAAGAGAGATTCAGATTTTGCCAAAGATTAACCAGTGGAGCCAGGATCTGGATCAGAACTGTCTGATTTCAAGTTCATGCTCTTTAAATGCCATGTAATAGTGTTCTTTTTCGTTGGTTCCTAACTAGCCAGTGACTTGGGATCATTCCTGTGAAGGTGGAAGGGCTTATCTAATCCCTGTGCCCACCTCTGCAGCTCCTTTTCGTGGAAGGGGGCTTAGTTATGTTCCCATACAGATCCATGGGGACTCCAGAAAGTGACAGACTGCAGAGCAGGAAGAAGCCTGTGATGTCATTCAATCCATCCCCTGCTTTATCAATGAAGAATGAGTTATTTGCACAAGGTCACACAGGAAGAGGGGAACAGTACTGAATCTGTTCTCTACTCAACACTGCCTTAAGCCAGAAAAAATCTGAAATTTGCTAGTTGATCTGATTTATTTAGCAAATTTTTTAGCAGACTTAAGCCATTTATACAAAATCAGGAGATTAATCTTTGTTAATCAAACACAGTCTGACACCATACGAAATAGCTGAGGGTAGGTCTGTCGTGCAAACATCCTCCAACTTCAATTACCAAATGGCTGGAATGACGGCCAGCCCCTCGCATTCATCACAAGAAATATTAAACTTCTTAGATAACGTATTTTCTATGCCAACATTTTGAACAATAAGAAGAAAGGGAAAAGGTAATCTGTTGTTGTCACAGGAATTTTTACATAAAAAAAGGAGAAACACATCAAATTTCTACATCCATCCTCCAGACCATAAATGTGGTGTTTCTCCGTAATAGGATTCACCTTCTCTCAACCACCAGCTCTGGGGCATAACCACCTGGCTGGCATCTAGGGCAAATGTACTCTGCCATGCTGGCTTTCTCTGCCCCAGAACACAGTCCGAGTTTCTTAAGAGCATGAATCAGGCAAAATGTCAACAGGATTGAGACAGCAACACGACTACAAGGCTGGTAGTGACAGGTGTGATTTCATGAAAAGAGTCAAAGATCTAGCTCCAGGCCCAACTCTGCCTCTTAGAAACAGTACAGCCCTGGGCAGATTCCTTTAGCCTTTTAAAACTCAATTTCCCCAACTTTAAAACAGGAGGAATAATTGCCTGCATGATAGGCTGTGAGGCTTAAACAAGATGAGTGTTGAGAAAATGCACAGCCCAGAGGCCGACATATAGTAGGGGCTTAAATCTTTTTTTAAATTCAAAATGTATGGCAAATAATTTTCTTCCCTCTAAAACTGATCTGGGGTAATCTATTCCTTCCCTTATTCATATACAAATAAGGAAGGAATTGAGAGCATCATGGGGTCTAGCATGGCCAATCTTTGTTCTAATGCTGCCACCTGCTGCTGGACAGCCAACATCCCATGCTACTATTTCAAGCGGGTGCTCTGAAATACATGGGGGAGTCTATGGGGTGCAACTAGACAAATCCCTCCCCAGCACACTTCCCTTCATCTCTATCCTTCAGATCTGGACCAAGGGCACACCTGACTTATCTGACCCTGGGGTTACAGCCAAATTTCCTTGGCAGGAGGGACTTTGCAGACAGAGGATGACATTTTCCTAATAGGTCGCATTTTCCAACACTGGGAACATGAGGACAGCCCTGGGCTGAGCCGCACCGAAGTCAGAAGCTAGTATGCATAGCACGGGGAGATCACCTTGGTGCTTTGTGACCACCTAGAGGGGTGGGATAGGGAGGCTCAAGAGGGAGGGGATAGGGGGATATATGTATACATATAGCTGATTCACTTTGTTATACAGCAGAAACTAACACAACATTGTAAAGCAATTATACTCCAATGAAGATGTTAAAAAAAAAAAGTAGTATGCAGACGTGTTTCACTGAAACTACATAATGTTGGCCCATTATATGTTTCATAAAATTCAAATTATCCACCAATGCTTAAATATCAGATTTCACCTGAAAATGTGAACTTTCAGATTGTTAAAAAATCTAAGGATATGGCAACATGCGACCCACAGTTAGCGGAAGCTGAGTAGCAAACATCCCTTTAGCCTGGAGCATTACCTCCAGGTCCCACTGCATCTCCTGCTTGGCCTGCCTCACTTAGTAAGGGTACCTTGTTGACACCTGGCCCGGCTCTGCACAAACTGTCATCTCCCTAATCTCAACCACAAACCCTGTAAAGAGTAGGATGGCTAAATAGAGTAGGATTGATTTATAGTCTCAAGTAATAATAATTAGTAATTACCAAGCATTTAGTCTACGTCAGGCACAAAGAAGAGCATTTTGACCCTAACTTTCGAACTCAAAGATATTTTCATCCCATTGTGCGTTTAGATCTGACATCCTTGCTCTATGTATTTGCTTTGTGCTCTGGGCCAAGAAATATAAAGTCACTAACACATCCAATTCATAATAAATATTACTTGCAGAAATAATCTATCTAAAACAAAAATTGCAATGGCAAAAGCTTCAAACAAGAAAATCTATTATTGATTTTTAAATGACTAAAAGAATCACATCTTTTAGGTATTACTGAAAACAGTAAAATTTGAACTCAAAATTTTGATCTGATAATTTGATCCAGGGGAATTGTACTTATGAAAAGTAATGGCCTTGGGAATTCTCCGGCAGTCCAGCAGTTAAAACTCAGAGCTTGGACTTCCCTGGTGGCCCAGTGGTTAAGAATCCACCTGCCAATGCAGGGGACACAGGCTCGAGCCCTGGTCCGGGAAGATCCCACATGCCGCAGAGCAACTAAGCCCATGTGCCACAACTACTGAGGCTGCGCTCTAGAGTCTGTGAGCCACAACTACGGAGCCCGCATGCCACAACTACTGAAGCCTGTACGCCTAGAGCCCGTGCTCTGCAACAAGAGAAGCTGCTACAGTGAGAAGCCCGTGCACCACAACGAAGAGTAGCCCCCCGCTCACCACAACTAGAGAAAGCCCAGGCGCAGCAACAAAGACACAATGCAGACAAAAATAAATAAATTTAGGGGAAAAAAAAAAAGACTCAGCGCTTTCACTGCCAGGGGCCCTGGTTCCATCCCTGGTGGGGGAACTAAGATCCCACAAGCCCTGTGGTATGGCCAAAAAAAAAGAAAAACAAACAAACAAAAAGTTATGGCCAAAAAGAAAACTCACAGTAGCAAAAGTTATAACCAGTCAAGCTAGGTAGGAAAAAAATTGCTAATTAGTTGAGTCTTTGTCGAAAAATATATATGAAAAAAAATTGACCTTCAGACAAATAATTTCAGTAAAATAAAAATTTTAATTGGAAAAAGAAGTAAATATATTGCACAGAAAATTGTTGATGACATTATATTTGGTTTACTAACTTCCCCTCTCTATGCAATACCACAGAAAACTCATGTCAATAACCTAGCATGAATCTGACCATGTATTTCTCCATATTTATATAATCTCACACCTTCATATTCAGAGTGGGGGAAGCTTTTCATTGTTTCTCTTATAAAAATTGAATCATATTATCTTTTCTTGACTTTTTTTTTTTTTTTTTTTTTTGCGGTATGCGAGCCTCTCACTGTTGTGGCCTCTCCCGTTGCAGAGCACAGGCTCCGGACGCGCAGGCTCAGCGGCCATGGCTCACGGGCCCAGCCGCTCCGTGGCATGTGGGATCTTCCTGCACTGGGTCACGAACCCGTGTCCCCTGCATTGGCAGGCGGACTCTCAACCACTGCGCCACCAGGGAAGCCCCTTTTCTTGACTTTTTAAAAAATATTTATTTATTTTTTGGCTGCATGGGGTCTTTTTTTAAGATTTTTAGAAATTCCATGTAATGTCTGAAACATTTATATTAACATATTTCCATACAAATAACCCAAAGAAAGTTTAGTATTAGATGGTTTTTTGCTTGTTTTTTTATACTGCAGGTTCTTATTAGCCATCAGTTTTATACACATTAGTGTATACATGTCAATCCCAATCGCCCAATTCAGCACACCACCATCCCCACCCACTGCCGCGTTTCCCCCTTGGTGCATGGGGTCTTTGTTGTGGCACGCGGGATCTTTCACTGTGGCGTGCGGGCTCAGTAGTTGCACCCGAGGCATGTGGGATCTTAGTTCACCGACCAGGGACCGAACCAGCGTCCCCTGCATTGCAAGACGGATTCTTAACCACTGGACCTCCAGGGAAGTTTTCTCTTATAAAAATTGAATCATATTATCTACATTTCCTGGCACCTTGTTTTTCTCACTTAACAATATCTTAGTCTTGCAGTGCACTCATCAGTCCCCGGCTCTGTCTCTTCCACGGTGTTTGACCAGATTAGACCCAGCAACGCCCCTTCCTCCAGTCTCCAACCACCCTCCAACCCTTTTGCCAGTCGCAACCTCGGGAACCAGCCACTCAGCTATCCTCGGCCTCCAGGACAAGCTAACACCATTTTCTGAGCTTAGCTCCTTATTACCCGTTAACATGAGCTCCCAAATTCGTCAGAATTTTTCCCGGGGTGGAGGCCGCTGTCCATCGCCTGGCCAACGTGCCCCTGCGGGCCTTCTACACTTACCTCTCTCTGGGCTTCTATTTTGACCGCGACAATGTGGCTCTGGAGGGCATGGTCCACTTTTTCCATGAATTGACAGAGCAGAAGCACGAGGGCGCCGAGCGTCTCTAGAAAATGCAAAACCAGTGCGGCTGCCACGCCATTTTCCAGGATGGGCAGAAGCCATAGCAAGATGAGTGGGGTAAAACCCAAGATGCTGTGGAAGCCGCCGTTCTCAGGGAGAAGAACCTGAACCTGAACCTGAACCAGGCCCTTCTGGATCTGCATGCCGTGGGTTCTGCCCGCGCAGACCCCCACCTCTGTGACTTCCTGGAGAGCCACTTCCTAGATGAGCAGGTAAAAGCCGTCAAGAAGATGGGCGATCACCTGACCAACCTCCGCAGGCTGGCTGGTCCCCAGGCTGGGCTGGACGAGTATCTCTTTGAAAGGCTCGCCCTCAATCGTGACTAGCGAGCCTCTGGAGCCCAGCGGCCTCTGAGGAGCCCCTCTGGCGTCAGGGCTTCTGCCGGCAGTCCCATCTCTGCAGCTTCTCACAGCTTTTTTTTTTTTTTTTTTTAGCGGTACGCGGGCCTCTCACTGTTGTGGCCTCTCCCGTTGCGGAGCACAGGCTCCGGACGCGCAGGCTCAGCGGCCACGGCTCACGGGCCTAGCCGCTCCGCGGCATGTGGTATCTTCCTGGACCGGGGCATGACCCCGTGACCCCTTAATGGGCGGGCGGACTCTCAACCACTGCGCCACCAGGGAAACCCTCTCGCAGCTTTTTAACTGCCCTGGAGCCCTCTCCCAAGCCTTGGACCAAATGGGAAAAATAAAGCTTTCTGTAGCCAAGAAAAAAGAGAGAGAACAAAAAAACACAGTAGCTTACAGAAATCCTTTCAAATCAGGATGGGTTCATTTGTATAAAAGAAAGTCTTCAAGAGAACGCTAGGTTGAAGAAAAGATATATTTTTATTTTTAGAAGAAGTTGCCAGATCTCCTTCCAAAAGGACTGAAATAATTCATATTTCCTTTGGCAAAGTATACAAGTACCTTTTTCTCTACATCCCAGTAGTTGGCACTACTGTTTCTTTCTAACAATCAGGTAGAGGTAATGAATAACCTCATTATTACTTTAATTTGCATTTCTCTAACTACTGATGAATTTGAGCACCTTTTCGTATGTTTACTGGCAACTGAATTTGCTCTTCCCCAAAATGCCTATTTATATGACTGGACCATTTTTTATGAGATAGTTTATCTTTTGCTTGCCTTGTGTAAGAGTTCTTGGTATATTTTCATAACAAATCTTCTACCTGTCACTTGCATTACAATTATTTTTTCCAAATTCGTCGTTTGTCTATTGACTTTGCCCATGATATCTTCACCATACAAGAGTGTGAATTTTTATATAGTTAAATATGATCAAGCTTCTGCTTACAAGGGTCTTTCCTCATCACTAGCAATGCTCATAAAATCCGGGAATGTAGTCTCCCAGAATATCTTGCAAGATATTATAGTTTAATTTTTTTATATTTAGTTTTTACATCTATCTTTAATTATCTATTAAAGGTAGATATAAAAACTATTTATTTATTTATTTTATGTTATTTTACTTTTTATCCAAAATGTGTTTATTAGGATGGTTTCCCATTCATCTTGATTCTGGGGGCTTTTAGTGCTGCTTCATACACAAGATAGAGGTCCAAGTTTTTCTTCCAAATGGATAGCCAGCTTTGCCAGGATCATTCATTATAAAATGTATCCTTTTCCCACAGAACTAAACTATCAATTTTCTAATATAGATGATGCTTATACATTTCAGGATCTATTTCCAGATTATTTATTTTATTCTACTGATCTAGTTACCTATTCCTATGCCAATACAACATTTAATTTATAGTGTGTTCTGACATCTTGTAAATCCTCTCTCACTAGTCTTTTTATCATATTTTTCTGCACCATCTTTGGGCATTTATTTTTCTATATAAACTTTAATATTATTTTATTGAATCCTCCTCACTCCAAAGCCACTGGAGTCCTAACTGCATTAAAAAATGCATTAAATTCATATATTAATTTTGGAAGATTTAGCCATTTTAATATTGTCTTCCCATCCAAAAACATGGTATTTCTATTTGTTTATCTCTTGTTTTGTGTCCCTCTATAAGACACACAACTTCTAATGAATTATTTGCTTCATATAAGTCCTATACCTTTCTTGTTAAATTTCTTTTTATTTTATACTTTTGTTGTTATTATTTTTTTAACATTTCCATTTGTAGCTGTTTATTTTTATAATAGATAAAAATTGCTGATTTTTATATATTTATCTTGCAGCTGGACAGCTAGCCAAATTATCTTATTAATTCTAAGAAGTTTTTTACTACAGCTTCCTGGATTTTCCATGTATATAATCATATGGTCAGAAAAAGAGATTGTTCTTCTCCTCTTTCCCAGTATTTTTACCGATTATTTTATCTGTTTATTATATTTGCAAGAACCTCCAAGACAATGTTAAATAATAATGGGGAGAGTAGGCATTCCTGTCTAGTTCTTGGTTTGAACTGAAATGGTTTTACCATTTTACCATTTAGGATAATATTTGCTGTTCATTTCTGGTAAATAATCTTTATTTTATTCAGAGTATTTTTTAGGAATAGTTGATAAATTTTCAAATGTCTTTTCAATTGATAAGTTGATTTTTTTTTTTCTTTAGCTTGTTGATTAATGGATTATGCTGATAGATTTCCAGTACTGAACTATATTTGCATTCTTGGAATAAACTGTACTTCTTTTACTACTCTTAGATACATTAATAGAATCTATTTGCTAATATTTTAGCAAGTTTGCATCTACATTCATATGTGATCATTGTCTATGACATAGACTAGTTTATAAAACATTTGAACTATGTATTCTTTAAAAATAAGGAAAAAAACTCAATTGTGAATCTGTCTGGTCCTGTTACCTTCTTCAATCTTAGCTTTTTAATCGCTTTTCCAGCATCATGTTTGGTAATTGGTACATTTATATTTTTTACTTCAGTTTATTCCTTTGGGGAATTTATATGTACAGTTATTTTAATCTCCATCATTTCCAATTTTACATACTTTTTCATCTCTTTTTTCTTTAGTCTTAGAACCAGGGTTTGAACTCAAGTCTTTCTGCTTCCAGCCTGAGTCCTCATGCCATGGCTCCATACTATGCCCTTAGAGGTTAATTAAGGCTGAATCCATAAATGTAAATTATTTTGACTTGTTTGATTAAAACAATCAGTCAATTGCAAAAGTTAGATTTATACAAATTTTAAATTATTCTAATTTTTATTTAAGATAGCTATCTTGGCATAAACAGAATCATCAATAACATGGTCATGCTTGACAAGATCTCAGGGAATTTGAATTGTCTTCATTTAGCAAGGAGACTCGTTGTTTCCTTCATCCTAAAACTAGTTTTTGACCAGCACCAATAATTTCCATAGAAGAAAGTGAAACCCACTTTATCTGAGACTATGATTACTATTTAATTCTTGAAAATGATGTTCAAACTAACATGAAATTTCATTCACTTTAATAAAATACTACCTATTTAGGAAGAAGCTTTACTGTTAGCTCTAGGGATATATTAATATCATTAAAAAGAACATACGGTTGAGAAAGTTGCATGTACATTTATAATTTTGTTCCCTTCTGAATATGAAAGACTATTTAATTAAGATTATTACTATCTTTAAAGCTTTTTCTCAAAGGAAATGTTCTTCATTCTAAGCTACATATCTTCTTTGGGGGGAAAAAAAGGAATTTTAAAAGAAATCCTGAAATACTCTGAGTGCATATGCTCTAGTTATACCCAAAGGAGGACTTCGTTTCTCCTTCCCTCATTATATTTCTGTAGTATAATATAAATCAGGGTTGCTTGCATGTGCTTGCTTTCTTTCTCTCTCAGTGACAATTTTTTTCATGAGCCAACTGGAGAGATAAACCAATTCTTCATATAATCCAGGCAAAAACAAAAGAAAAGAGTTGGGGGGGTGCCAGGCAGGAGAGTACAGAAAAGTCCACCCTCTGGACTTGGACATGGACACATGTTATTGCTCAGACATCCGTTTTGCTTTGTCCTCAGTATAAACATTTTCTCTGCCTTCACGGTCAATCTACTTCAATTAGTCCCATGCTCTTCTGTTACCCTTCCACCACAGAGTTCCACTTCCTGACTTCTATTGTCCTATGTATAATCTGGTCTCTGCTAAAACTGTTCTCCCAAAGGCCACCTTCCCTGTGGCAAGTGGAACTGTGCCCCACCCCCCCCAGAAAAATTCATATGTTGCAGTTCTAACCCCCAGTATCTCAGTATGTGATCTTATTTGGAAATAGGGTTCTTGTAGATATAATTAGTTAAGGTGAGGTCATCCTGGAGTAGGGTGGGCCCTAATATAATATGACTGGTGTCCTGATAAAAAGGGGAAATTTGGACACAGACATGCACACAGAGAGAATGCCATCTGATGACAAAAGCAGAGATTGGGGTGTTGTGTCTACAAGCTAAGGAATGGCAAGATTGCCAGCAAACCACCAGAAGCTAAGGGAGAGGCATGTAACAGATTCTTTCTCATACCCTCAGAAGGAACCAACCCTGCCAACACCTTGATCTTGGCCTTCTAGCCACCAGAATTGTGATTCTATACATTTCTATTGTTTAACCCACCTAGTTTGTAGTTCTGTCATAGAAGCCCTAGCAAACTAATACTCTCTTCTTCCAAATTTAATGGTGTTGGGCTTCCCTGGTGGCGCAGTGGTTTAGAGTCTGCCTGCCAATGCAGGGGACACGGGTTCAAGCTCTGGTCTGGGAAGATCCCCCATGCCGCAGAGCTACTAAGCCCATGTGCCACAACTACCGAGCCTGTGCTCTAGAGCCCACGAGCCACAACTACTGAGCCCGCATGCCACAAGTACTGAAGCCTGCACGCCTAGACCCCGTGCTCCTCAACAAGAGAAGCCACTGCAATGAGAAGCCCACGCACTGCAAAGAAGAGTAACCCCTGCTCACCGCAGCTAGAGGAAGCCCACACGTAGCAACGAAGACCCAATGCAGCCAAAAATAAATAAATAAATACTTTTTAAAAAATTTAATGGTGTTTTCTCTTTACTCATCTACATTAACTTCTCATTTCAATTGATAACAGTGGCCATCAAGTCCTTGTGAAACTCTCTCCTTATGTTACAAAATCATTATCCATTGATCTTCCATTGTTTCTTCCTATCTTCTTCTCTGACTTCTCTTCCTCCACCCCCCCAAAAATGTCAGTGCCCCCAAGTGTCTGTCCACAATCATTCCCATTATTATTAGTGGTAATTAGTGGTAATATTGTTAGTGGTAATAAATTTTTGGAAATATCTAGCTTTTATTGAACATATGCCAGGTACCATTCTAAATATTTTACATATATCATCTTATTTAATCCTCACATCTCCTCCAAGGAAAATGCTATTTTCTATCCCATTTTACAGATGAGTAGACTGAGGCTTAGAGAGGTTAAGTAGCTTGTCCAAGGTCACACAAAAAGTATGTGGCAGAGCTAGGGTTCAAACTCAGGTCTCTCTGACCCCAGAGTACAGAGTTGTTTTCACACTGGTTCTCATTCTTTCTCCATAAAGAATAGACCTCCCTCCTTCCTCTGAAATCTTATTGAATTCTACTGCTTTGTTTTCTATTCAGTACAGACAATCTTGTATTCTACATCTCCAGAGCCATTTCCCTCCCATACTCTAAAGTCTGAATTTCCACCTCAAACTCCTCTTGTCCAAAACTGAACTCCTCCCATTTCCTTCCAAATATGCTTTGCCTTCTGTACCTGCTATTCGTTCCACAATCTCCTCAGCCACCCATGCTTGGAAACTTCATAGTATTTTTTAAAATATTTATTTATTTATTTATTTGGCTGCACCGAGTCTTAGTTGTGGCATGCAGGATGTTTAGTTGCGGCATGTGGGATCTACTTCCCTGACCAGGGATCGAACCCAGGCCCCCTGCATTGAGAGGGCGGAGTCTTAACTGCTGGACCACCGGGGAAGTCCCCATAGTATTTTCGATTCATGTCTGTCCCATGTTTCTTTTCATAATCAGTTGCAAAGTTGTGCTAATTCTACCCAAAACTTCTGTCCAGGTTGCCCACTCCTCTCCATCCCACCAGCCTGAACTAACTTAACAACTGCATAATGTCCTCCACATCCCATCCTTTCCATCCTCCTGTCCTACATTCTACATCCAGCTCCTCTTAAAACACTCATCTCATCAGGTTGCACTGCTGCTGCACTGCTCACTGCCTGCAGAATAAGGTCCAAACTTCTTACACAGACCATAACGACCCCTACGATCTAGTTTCCATCTATCTTTCCAATCTCTTTTGTGCACCAAACAAAACTTGTGGCAGTTCTATACACACCCAGGCTTTTCTGCCACAGTTCCACGTGGCATGTTCCATCTCTAATCCTTTAAGTTTAGTGCAAATTTCTTGCTCTAAAATTCAGCTTCAGATCTTTCACTGGCTGTTGAATAGTTCTCCCTCTTCTGAACTCGCTTTACAGTTTATTTATATTTATCTTGAATCATTATCACTTTCCACCCTCTATTTCAGTTATTGATCTAGAGGTCTGATATCCCCCACCAGACTATGAGTTCCTAAAGGGCAGACACCATGATTAATCTCAGAATTTTCCACAGCACTTAACTCAGTATTTAGCATATGGTAGGTATTCGGTAGGTAATCACTGGCTTAGTTTTTAAAGTCTCTATGTAAATGAATGTATTAACCAAACTGACTATTAGATTGTTTGAAATTCACAGAGTTCAGAGCAGCTAAAGCCTGAAAGTATATTAAAATCACCAGGAGAACTTGCTCACCTGGGTCCCCTTCCGATCCAGTCTGCTTTGTGTTCCTCTGGAACACTCCAGGCTAAACAATGTCACTGGCCCCAAAGCCCTTTCCTCACCATTCCCGCCACACCTTGGAAGTTCATAACAGGTCATTATCCTTCTTCATGTCTCAAAGTCTACAAGATGCTAGGTAGATGCCTAACCCCCTTTGCAGTGATAGCAAGACAACTGGTGTCAAAGTGCTTTGAACTCAGCAGGACCCATTTACCCTGTTGTTATGAGCATCCCTCTGCCAAGAGGCCACCTCTTGGAGGCTTCTGCAAGTCACTGAAGCCTGGTTGTTTAGCAAGTCCATGGGAAAGATTGGAGAAAAACCTCAAAGTTTTCATTTCCAATCCCAAGACATGGGAAAGCTGGGTAATCTCAACTGACCCTTCACCTGGGTGTACAGCCAGGGAGAGCCCCAGGGCCCGATGAGAAACAAGAGCTTATCTTGTCTCTGCAGATTTGAGAATCATGGGGTGAGAGTTATGTGAATGGCAAAGTTTCCAGGCAGGACAGAGAAAGAGCTAAATCAGAGGATCAGAGAATCAGAGCTGGTAGTTTGAATTTTTAACCAGATCTGGTTACTTTCCCCAAGGCAAGCGGTCAAGAAACTATTAGAAATCCTATACTAGCTCCACAATATTATTATATAGTGTCGTTGTTAATATTCACATGGCTAATAAAAAAATGTAGTTTGTTGAGCACATGCTGTATACCAGGCATGTACTTTATTCTCTATATTTTATACCACTTGGCCCTCATGCTGCCCCTGTGAAGAATTATGACTATTAGGAAACTAAGGTTCAGAAAAATAAGTAATGTCCCAAGATCACACAGCTTCTAAGGGACAGACATTCCAAGGCAGAGTGGAAAGCAAGAGCAAAGACACAGAGATGAGGAAAAGCAAAGTATTCACAGAGACCTGCAAGTAGTTGGGTGTTCCTGGAGAATAAGGCATAAGAAGACCATGGAGAGAGGAGTTGCCCTTGTATTCTATGTTAGGCAAATGACTATCTTGCAGATAATTGGGAGCCTTTGAAGAGTTTCAAGCAGGAGAGTAACACATGAGACTTGTGATTTGAAAACTGAAGTGGAGAATGGATTGGAGGGGACAGCTGGAATGCAGAGAGATCAGCGGGAAAACTGTGCAAGTAATCCTGGAAAGAGGTGATGACACCTTTGCACCTTCTCCATCTCTTGGATGATGGAGGGAAAGCGGTGGAACAGAGAAATACTTGGAAGATAAATCAGTAGTCTTGGGAAAGTATTGCATAAGGTTTCAGCTGATAACATCTTCAACCTCTTCAACTGCACCTCAGACTCTCAGATCCAACATTCTGTGGATGATTCCTGAGTATTATGTCAAATTATGCAGGGGACACAAGAATGAACAAAACAAGGTTTCTGATCACTTTCTAGTTGGGACAGATAATGCCAATCAACACAAAATTATCTGGTAGATAAAAGTGTTATGCAGACAATTAACAAAAGACGATATGATAGGGTTTGAGTACCTTCAGAATGAGTGGTCAGGGAAACCTTTATGAAGAGATGCCCTTTAGGCTTGCTAATGAAACAGGAGGGAAGGGGGCAGGGCACAACCTTTAAAAGAATGACATGGCCATAGGACACGACAAAAACTGTTTAGAACCAGCTAGGTCCAAGATGGCAGAAGGTTCGACTTCCAGTGGACCTTGAGCCTCATTATACACTCATTGTAATACATTAGCATGCTAAATGATACACCCACCAGTGCCATAACAGTTCTGAGGCTGACCATCAAAGTCCAAAAAGTGGGCAGTAGCCCAATTCCTGGAAATCCCTGGCCTTTCTCCGAAATAATTAAAATAATCCTCCCACTCATTAGCCTATGAAATTACCCAGCCCATAAAAACTAACCACACCATATTTCAAAGCTCTCTCACCTTCTGAGATGGCTCACACTCTGCCTGAGGAGTGTGTTTCTCTCTAAATAAATCCATGTCTTACCTGTCACTTCATCTCTGAATTCTCTCCTAATGAAGCAAGAACCTTAAATTCACCGGGAACACTAAGGCCACGTGAAAAATCAAGGGAAAGAAGTGGCTTCCTGGGTTGGAAGAATCCAAAGCAGACCAGTGCAGCTGGAACAGAATGGGCAAAGGAGAAAAGGGAACAAAACTATATCAGAGACGTAGACAGTGTCCAGGTCACGTAGGACTTTGAAGGTAAGGTTAAGGAATTTAGATTTTATTTGAAGTATCATGGGAAGCTGGTGGAAGGTTTTAATCAAGGGACTATTTTTACCTAATTTAAGTTGCTAAGTGATTACTCTGGCTTCTTGTGGAAAATATAGGCAGGGCAGATGCGAAAGCAGGCAAATTTTGTAGCTGTTCATTGAGAAATGGTGGTGGCTTGGAGAAAAGAGAATGGATCAAGGATCTGTTTTGGGGGGGTTTTTTTTTGCGGTACGCGGGCCTCTCACTGTTGTGGCCTCTCCCGTTGCGGAGCACAGGCCCCGGACGCGCAGGCTCAGCAGCCATGGCTCCCGGGCCCAGCCGCTCCGCAGCATGTGGGATCTTCCCAGACCGGGGCACGAACTCGTGTCCCCTACATCGGCAGGCGGACTCTCAACCACTGCGCCACCAGGGAAGCCCAAGGATCTGTTTTGATAGATTAAATGTGGAAGGTTAGAAAGAAAGAATCAAAAGTGACTCAGGGATGCAGAAGACTGTGAAGGAGCAGTTTGGCAAGAAATCAACAGCTGGGTTTTCGACATGTTGAGTCTGAGATTTCTTTTAGAGATCCAAATGCTAAGTAGGCAGTTGGAAATACAAGTCTGAAATTCAAGAGAGAATCTGAGGATAGAAATGTACATTTCAGAATGATCAGCCTACAGATGGTATTTAAAGCCATAGGACTGAATGAGATGTCTTAGTGAATAAGAAAGAACAAAGAGGCCGAAACAGAGCCTGGAGACACTCAGACATTTAGAAGTCAGAAAAAAAGAGGAGAGACAGAAGAGGGACATTGAGATGGAGCAGCTAATAAGTGGCAAGAAGCCAAAAAAAGAGTGTGATGTTGAAACTGAGCAGGACCCTGCGGGGTCCTCCCAGGGTACAAATCCTTTCTGTGTCTCCCATTTCTTGTAGGAAATAGGCTTCCTTCAGCTTCCTTGACCTTAACTGAGTTCCAAAGGGCAGATTCAAACAGTTGCTTATCAGTGAAGGGAGAGAATGCAGAAACAAAGGAGGAGCAGACTTGAAACCTAAAGTGCAGCCTTGGGGCAGGCTCCTGGTTCCTCCTCAAGGAATATACATAACAATATCTTTGAGTCCTTCTGCAGAACTAAGCCCCCCACCCAGGTGAAGGATGGCAACTTCAGGCTGAGGGCAAGATTCCTGGAGCACCGCCCTGTTACCTCAACATCAACCAATCAGAAGACAGTCACACACTCTGCAGCCCTCACCCCAAATTTTCCCTGTAAAAACTTCTCTCTGAAAACCACCCGGGGGGTTCAGGTTTTTGAGCACTAGCCATCCTTTTCCCTTGCTTGGCCCTGAAATAAAACTTTCTCTGCTAAAAAAAAAAAAGAAAAAGTGAGAGGAAGAATTATTCTCTCTGCATATCTTTTTATATGATTTGAATTTTTATCATGTGCCTGCATGACTTCCATTAAGTGAGATCCAAGGAAATACTCTGCTAAAAGGACGTACAAGTGGAGACCCCTGTGGTACTGCCATCTCCCCAGCACAGAGGAGGGCCATCTCACACAGAGGGGTCCTCTGGGCAGCCATAGAAGAGGACAGGGGGTAGTTCTCTTGTGACTTCCACATCCTCTCTCCACATCTCTCCCACCTCTGCTCCTTCCCAGAACAGTCTTAGACCATCAAGGGCTGCAGATTATGACCTTCCTAAACTGACTCTGACAGAGAGGTCATGAGCTGCAGGATGTTCTGCACTGAAACTTTCCTTTGACCAAACCGAGTAAAAGTAAGACTGCTTTCTAGGGAGCAACTTTTCTGCTCAAACGAAAAGAAAAAAAGCAATCGCTGGGAGAGGACATTACTTTTATTCAGATACATGGCACATTCTTCTTGCTTTCTTTTTTTTTAAAAAAAAAACATCTTTTTTGCAGTATAATTGCTTTACAATGGTGTGTTAGTTTCTGCTGTATAACAAAGTGAATCAGCTATACATATCCATATAACCCCCAATCTCGTCCCTTTTGCATCTCCCTCCCACCCTCCCTATCCCACCCTTCTAGGTGGTCACAAAGCACCGAGCTGATCTCCCTGTGCTACGCAGCTGCTTCCCACTTGATATCTATTTTACATTTGGTAGTGTATATATGTCCATGCAACTCTCTCACTTCGCCCCAGCTTCCCCTTCCCCTTCCCCTTGCCCTCAAGTCCATTCTCTACGCCTGTGTCTTTATTCCGGTCTTTTCCCTAGGTTCTTCAGAATCTTTTTCTTTTTTCTTTTTAGATTCCATATATATGTGTTAGCATACAGTACTTATTTTTCTCTTTCTGACTTGCTTCACTCTGTATGACAGTCTCTATGTCCGTCCACCTCACTACAAATAACTCAATTTCATTTCTTTTTATGGCTGAGTAATATTCCACTGCGTATATGTGTCACATCTTCTTTATGCATTCAACTGTCAAGGGACACTTAGGTTGCTTTCATGTCATGACTACTGTAAATAGAGCTGCAATGAACATTGTGGTACATGAATCTTTTTGAATTATGGTTTTCTCAGGGTATATGCCCAGCAGTGGGATTGCTGGGTCGTATGGTAGTTCTGTTTTTAGTTTTTAAAGGAACCTCCATACTGTTCTCCATAGTGGCTGTAACAATTTACATTCCCACCAACAGTGCAAGAGGGTTCCCTTTTCTCCACACCCTCTGCAGCATTTATTGTTTGTAGATTTTTTGATGATGGCCATTCTGACCTGTGTCAGGTGATACTTCATTGTGGTTTTGATTTGCATTTCTCTAATGATTAGTGATATTGAGCATCCTTTCATGTGTTTGTTGGCAATCTGTATATCTATTTTGGAGAAATGTCTATTTAGGTCTTCTGCCCATTTTTGGATTGGGTTGTTTGTTTTTTTTGATATTGAGCTGCATGAGCTGCTTGTGTATTTTGCAGATTAATCCTTTGTCAGTTGCTTCGTTTGCAAATATTTTCTCCCATTCTGAGGGCTGTCTTTTCATCTTATTTATGGTTCCTTTGCTGTGCAAAAGCTTTTAACTTTCATTACGTCCCATTTGTTTATTTTTGTTTTTATTTCCATTTCTCTAGGAGGTGGGTCAAAAAGGATTTTGCTGTGATTTATGTCACAGAGTGTTCTGCCTATGTTTTCCCCTAAGAGTTTTATAATGTCTGACCTTACATTTAGGTCTCTAATCCATTTTGAGTTTATTTTTGTGTATGGTGTTAGGGAGTGTTCTAATTTCATTCTTTTACATGGAGCTGTCCAGTTTTCCCAGCACCACTTATTGAAGAGGCTTCTTTTCTCCATTGTAAATTCCTTCCTTTTTTATCAAAAATAAGATGACCACATATGCGTGGGTTTATCTCTGGGCTTTCTATCCTGTTCCATTGATCTATATTTCTGTTTTTATGCCAGTACCATACTGTCTTGATTACTGTAGCTTTGTAGTATAGTCTGAAGTCAGGGAGCCTGATTCCTCCAGTTCCATTTTACTTTCTCAAGATTGCTTTGGCTATTCAGGGTCTTTTGTATTTCCATACAAATTGTGAAATTTTTTGTTCTAGTTCCATGAAAAATGCCATTGGTAGTTTGAAAGGGATTGCATTGAATCTGTAGATTGCTTTGGGTAGTATAGTCGTTTTCACAATGTTGATTCTTCCACTCCAAGAACATGGTATATCTCTCTATCTGTATCATCTTTAATTTCTTTCACCAGTGTCTTATAGTTTTCTGCATAGAGGTCTTTTGTCTCCTTAGGTAGGTTTATTCCTAGGTATTTTATTCTTCTTGTTGCAATGGTAAATGGGAGTGTTTCCTTAATTTCTCTTTCAGACTTTTCATCATCAGAGTATAAGAATGCAAGAGATTTCTGTGCATTAATTTTGTATCCTGCTACTTTACCAAATTCATTGATTAGCTCTAGTAGTTTTCTGGTAGTATCTTTAGGATTCTCTATGTATAGCAACATGTCATCTGCAAACAGTGACAGCTTTACTTCTTCTTTTCTGATTTGTATTCCTTTTATTTCTTTTTTTTTCTCTGTTTGCTGTAGCTAAAACTTCCAAAACTATGTTGAATAATAGTGTTGAGAGTGGGCAACCTTGTCTTGTTCCTGATCTTAGTGGAAATGGTTTCAGTTTTTCACCATTGAGACCAATGTTGGCTGTAGGTTTGTCATATATGGCCTTTATTATGCTGAGATAAGTTCCCTCTATGCCTACTTTCTACAGGGTTTTTATCATAAATGGGTGTTGAATTTTGTCAAAAGCTTTTTCTGCACCTATTGAGATGATCATATGGTTTTTCTCCTTCAATTTTTTAATATGCTGTATCACATTGATTGATTTGCGTATATTGAAGAATCCTTGCATTCCTGGGATAAACCCCACTTGATCATGGTGTGTGATCCTTTTAACGTGCTGTTGGGGTCTGTTTGCTAGTATTTTGTTGAGAATTTTTGCATCTATGTTCATTAGTGATATTGGCCTGTAGTTTTCTTTTTTGGTGACATCTTTGTCTGGTTTTAGTCTCAGGGTGATGGTGGCCTCGTAGAATGAGTTTGGGAGTGTTCCTCCCTCTGCTATATTTTGGAATAGTTTGAGAAGGATAGGTGTTATCTCTTCTCTAAATGTTTGATAGAATTCGCCTGTGAAGCCATCTGGTCCTGGGCTTTTGTTTGTTGGAAGATTTTTTAATCACAGTCTCAATTTCAGTGCTTGTGATTGGTCGGTTTATATTTTTTATTTCTTCCTGGTTCAGTCTCAGAAGTTTGTGCTTGTCTAAGAATTTGTCCATTTCTTCCAGGTTGTCCATTTTACTGGCATAGAGTTGCTTGTAGTAATCTCTCATGATCCTTTGTATTTCTGCAGTGTCAGTTGTTACTTCTCCTTTTTCATTTCTAATTCTATTGATTTGAGTCTTCTCCCTTTTTTTCTTGATGAGTCTGGCAAATGGTTTATCAATTTTGTTTATCTTCTCAAAGAACAAGTTTTAGTTTTATTGATCTTTGCTCTTGTTTTCTTTGTTTCTATTTCATTTATTTCTGCTATGGTCTTTATGATTTCTTTCTTTCTGCTAACTTTGGGGTTTTTTTTTTCTTCTTTCTCTAATTGCTTTAGGTTTAAGTTTAGATTGTTTATTTGAGATCTTTCTTGTTTCTTGAGGTAGGCTTGTATTACTATAAACTTCCCTCTTAGAACTGCTTTTGCTGCATGCCATAGGTTTTGGGTCATTGTGTTTTCATTGTCATTTGTTTCTAGGTATTTTTGATTTCTTCAGTGATCTCTTGGTTATTTAGTAGTGTATTGTTTAGCCTCCATGTGTTTGTATTTTTTACAGATTTCTTCCTGTAATTGATATGTACTCTCAGCATTGTGGTCAGAAAAGATAATTGATACAATTTCAATTTTCTTAAATTTACCAAGGCTTGATTTGTGACCCAAGATACAATCTATCCTGGAGAATGTTCCATGAGCACTTGAGAAGAAAGTGTATTCTGTTGTTTTTGGATGGAATGTTCTATAAATATCAATTAAGTCTATCTGATCTAATGTGTCTTTTATAGCTTGTGTTTCCTTATTTACTTTCATTTTGGATGATCTGGCCATTGGTGAAAGTGGGGTGTTAAAGTCTCCTACTATTATTATGTTACTGTCAATTTCCCATTTTATGGCTGTTAGCCTTTGCCTTATGTATTGAGGTGCTCCTATGTTGGGTGCATAAATATTTACAATTTTTATATCTTCTTCTTGGATTGATCCCTTGATCATTATGTAGTGTCCTTCTTTGTCTCTTCTAATAGTCTTAGTTTTAAAGTCTATTTTGTCTGATATGAGTATTGCTACTCCAGCTTTCTTGTGATTTCCATTTGCATGAAATGTCTTTTTCCATCTCTCACTTTCGGTCTATATGTGTCCCTACATCTGAAGTGGGTCTCCGGTAGACAGGTTATATACAGGTCTTGTTTTTGTATCCATTCAGCCAGTCTATGTCTTTTGGTTGGAGCATTTAATCCACTTACCTTTATGGTAATTATAGATATGTTCCTATTACCATTTTCTTAATTGTTTTGGGTTTGTTATTGTAAGTCTTTTCCTTTTCTTCTGTTTCCTGCCTAGAGAAGTTCCTTTAGCATTTCTTGTAAAGCTGGTTTGGTGATGCTGAATTCTCTTAGCTTTTGCTTGTCTGTAAAGGTTTTAATTTCTCCATCAAACCTGAATGAGATCCTTGCTGGGTAGAGTAATCTTGGTTGTAGGT
Organism: Phocoena sinus; assembly: GCF_008692025.1. Lineage (NCBI taxonomy): Eukaryota > Metazoa > Chordata > Mammalia > Artiodactyla > Phocoenidae > Phocoena > Phocoena sinus. The sequence continues at coordinate 66,092,954 of NC_045770.1, forward strand.
TTTTCCCTTTCATCACTTTAAATATGTCCTGTCACTCCCTTCTGGCTTGCAGAGTTTCTGCTCAAAGATCAGCTGTTAACCTTATGGGGATTCCCTTGTATGTTGTTTGTTGCTTTTCCCTCGCTGCTTTCAATATTTTTTCTTTGTTCTTAATTTTTGATAGTTTGATTAATATGTGTCTTGGCATGTTTCTCCTCGGATTTATCCTGTATAGGACTTTCTGCACTTCCTGAACTTGATTGACTATTTCCTTTCCCATATTAGGGAAGTTTTCAACTATAATCTCTTCAAATATTTTCTCAGTCCCTTTTTTTTTCTCTTCTTTTTCTGGCACCCCATAATTCGAATGTTGGTGTGTTTAACGTTGTCCCAGAGGTCTCTGAGACTGTCCTCAATTCTTTTCATTCTTTTTTCTTTATTCTGCTCTATTTCCACTATTTTATCTTCCAGGCCACTTATTCGTTCTTCTGCCTCAGTTATTCTGCTATTGATTCCTTGTAGAGAATTTTTAATTTCATTTTTTGTGTTGTTCATCATTGTTTGTTTGCTCTTTAGTTCTTCTAGGTCCTTATTAAACATTTGTTGTATTTTTTCCATTCTATTTCCAAGAATTTGGATCATCTTTACTATCATTACTCTGAATTCTTTTTCAGGTAGACTGCCTATTTCCTCTTCATTTTTTTGGTCTGGAGGGTTTTTACCTTGCTCCTTCATCTGCTGCATGTTTCTCTCTCTTCTCATTTTGCTTAACTTACGGTGTTTGGGGCAACCTTTTTCCAGTCTGCAGGTTCATAGTTCCCGTTGTTTTTGTTGTCTGCCCCCAGTGGGTAAGTTTGGTTCAGTGGGTTGTTTAGGTTTCCTGGTGGAGGGGACTGGTGTCTGTATTCTGGTGAATGAGCCTGGATCTTGTCTTTTTGGTGAGCAGGATCGCATCTGGTGGTGTTTTTTGGGGTGTCTGTGAACTTATGATTTAGGCAGTACCTGGCACATTCTACTCCTATTAGCTTCACACCTTTCTTGCCCCACGCTTCTCTGTTTTTTTCTACTGTGGTTCTGTGATGATGCTGATCCAGGGGGCAATTTATAGGGGATGATACAGCTTTGTCAGAAGGAAAAGATATCGTCCTCTCCAAATGCTATTTAGCAAGCCTTTGCCGGCAAAATAAACAGGAGGGGTAAGACCTGTCTGACACAGGGAAGAGGGGCTTCTGAGGGTGTAACATTGTTCTTGTTTTTGGCTGACACATTGACCAGTCATCCATGCAGCATAGAAGGAGAGTTTGGGTGCCACTGTTCAGTGTTTACAGCACGTGCACACATAACCAAGTACGCCCACCTAAAGTATTCTTCGCTGATTGTAGCTTTTCATTTTTCACATATACCAAGGGACTCAAAGGCTATGTGGACAAGTGGAAATCCAGGCAGAGTAAGCATTTCTACCTTGGAATGACTGTAGAGGAAAAGAAAAGGAAAAGGAAAGACCCACAACTTTATCTCTTTCACAAGCTTCACTTCAAATGAGGTTTGACAACTAAAGTCATCATTAAAATTTTGGAAATTAGTGTTTACCATAATCAGAGAGTTGCTTCTAAATTGTATGAAGAGCCAAAAAATCTGACAAGTAATACGTTCTACAAATTGAAAGTGCTTTAGTCAGTTTTCCAGTGAGCTCACAAAAGGAACATTTGTGCCCACCTCTAACGTGTTTTCGTGTTTATGAATGAGAACAGAAAAATATTGTATATTATGGAAAACATAAAAACCATATTTAAGGGACTTCCCTGGTGGCACAATGGTTAAGAATCCTCCTGCCAATGCAGGGGACATGGGTTCGAGCCCTGGTCCGGGAAGATCCCACATGCCGTGGAGCAACTAAGCCTGTGTGCCACAACCTGAAGCCCGTGTGCCTAGAGCCTGTGCTCCACAGCAAGAGAAGCCACTGCAGTGAAAAGCCCAAGCACTGCAGCAAAGAGTAGCCCCTATTTACCACAACTAGAGAAAGCCTGTGCACGGCAACGAAGACCCAACGCAGCCATAAATAAATAAATAAATTTACTTTTTTTAAAAAAACATATTTTAAAAAATAATAACTTTCCAAAAACAATTAAGACTATATGTGATGATATATCTACTCTCACATTTGTCAAGGTAGCTGTAAAATATTGTTCATTATAACACATGAATAATGTACATATAATATTTAAGATCCCACATTCCCAAACAGTGAGCTTTAAAGAAATACTTGGAGTAACGTAAATTTTACTGCTTAAACAGCAGCAAAAAAAAGCCTAGGCAACGTAATCAGCAATTAAGCAATCATCTATTTGTCTAAAAGTGCTCGTATTTCTAAACTACTTTTGAATAATGCTTTCGAATACGCACAGTATTTAATTCGATAGCTAAGGATCAAACTCTGAGTTTTGTTTAAATAACTATTTCTCATATGGTAAAGAAACCTAAACCCAGGCTGTCTACAAGGCACCAACATTTTTAGAGAAAAATAAAATAAAATATGGTGATTTTTATAAAAATCCCTCCTTGTAAATCAACAATGAACATTTTTTTTTCTATTTACTTAATTGTTTCCTAGAAATAAACATTCACACTGAGGATTATTACTTAGAAAAGAAACACACAACTTTTTTTTCTGGAACAGTAGACAACTAATATTACTATTTTCTATTCTTACTGAAGATGGAGTTCAGTTGACATTGCCTTATCTAGATTTGCTGATAACTCAATGTTAACATCCCAAGAAACTGTTGTTTCCCTAGATCTCCAACCCATTTTCTTCCAATTAAAACAATAACAACAGAAACCATTCTAAAATTCAAAATTATATATGTGTGTAGTTGCATGTGTGTATATCATGCTAGGAATTTTTTGTTTTCATAGTACAAATATCACAAATATACAAGCTGAAAAACTCTGCTTTGTATTTTGGATTCACTCATATTCCTGAGTAATTTCTGGATTTAAACATTTCTCTTTGTCTCTGTTTTTATTCTCACTAAAAACTCTTCAGGAATAAAAATGCTCACTTTTTTAAAAAATTTATTTTTGGCTACATTGGGTCTTTGTTGCTGCATGCAGGCTTTCTCTAGTTGCGGCGAGTGCGGGCTACTTTTCGTTGCTGTGCGCAGGCTTCTTATTGTGCTGGCTTCTTTTGCTGCTGAGCACGGGCTCTAGGTGTGCAGCCTTCCATAGTTGTGGCTTGCGGGCTCTAGAGTGCAGGCTCAGTAGTGGCGCACAGGCTTAGTTGCTCTGTGGCATGTGGGATCTTCCTGGACCAGGGCTCGAACCTGTGTCCCCTGCATTGGCAGGTGGATTTTTAACCACTGTGCCACCAGGGAAGTCCCAAAAATGCTCACTTTTTAAGAAAAAGAATGAATTCAATTTTGTCTGAATATATTTTATCTCATCTGTTTCTTGCAACTTGTTGCAAACACATTTTCCCATCTGGCTATAATCGCTAAGGACTTTAATCATTATACTTAAGTCTCCATTATTGTCTTCTTTAAGGCTCACAGTCTCCAGAACATTTTTAGGAATCATATGAACTCCATCGTTAGCCTCTAGCATGTTACAAAATACACTCCCAGGTCCTTTTAGCCAAGACTTGTTTCTTCTAGTCAAACTCAAATCCAGAGGCTATCTATCTAAACCTGCTTTCTTTCTTTCTGAAGAGCAAGGGGATAACTCTGGTTGCAGAACTAAAGAAATCTTCAGTCTGACTGGTCTTCTCTTGGGTGCCCACATGGCTTCTGATTCTCTTAGAGGATCTTAGGTTCCTCTGGGTCTGGTAGCTGTACTCTTGAACTGTTTCTCCATGTAAAGATCTCTGCCCAATTTCTATGGAATCATAAAATGCTGACCCCTTTCCCCACTTTTAGCTCTGACATGCTTGGGAGCTGTTAAGAACAAATAACTACAGTGACTACTGGGGACAAGTCCAAAAAATTTTTTTAAGTCTTTTGAGTTAGAAAAATCTCTTGACTGTGATCAAAACTGCTGCCTATTTTTTCAGGGTTTGAGAAGCCTTCTTATCTTTCAAGGTCTCCACCCAAAATTCATCTTCTGAGTTACATGTTTTCAATTCCAGCACAAATGGATTGGGTGACAAAGAAAGCTCTATGTTATGAGGACAGCTATTTATTTCAGGGATGGCAACTCCTAATACAAGGCCAACAATGATTTCCTTGTGTGCCTTTTCTGTTTTTTGGAATCTGCTAGGATCCCATCATCAAAACAGTATGAAACAGTTTTAAGATCTTCACTGCTATTATCTCTAGAAGTACTGGCTACCTGGTGGTTACTGTTCCTCTGGACAGGCAAACATGTAAACATTTACACAGCTCTTTTGGCCTTACCTTGATTTCACTTTCTGGGGGAGAGATGAGGTTTCTATGAAAGCTTTAACTAGTTATGTCTGACAATGAGTCTTGGCTAAGATTTTTTAAATGTGTTTTCTTCTTCTTTCTTTTCTTATCAACAACAGATAAGGCTGAAGATGAAAGAGAAAAGGTTGTTTGCTGATAAATGTAATCTTTTATTGGTTTGATATTGCCTAGACCCTTTTTGTCATATTTAGAATGTTTGTTTTTAGGAGTTTTACTCTTTTTACAAGACAAGGCATTGGAAATGTTAGACATGTTTTTCAAAATATTCAGATTTCCTGAATATAACATCATATCTTCATTTTCCTTACACAGCTGAAGCTTATTTTGATGATTCATGGGATTTTTTCCATGTCTCATTTGATTTTCTAGCTGTATCTTTTCTGTAATGATGACTTGTTTTGAATTTTGCCTTATAGTCACTGGTTATCACACTGGTGCTCACCTAGTTACAATTGACGAGACTTAAAATAAGATAGACAAGAGTAAGCTACATTCATCCATGTAATAAACATTTAAGTGGTCACTGTATGCACACAGACCTACACTAGGTATTATCTATGGTCATACCTCAAGGAGATTTGTTAGAGAAGGGGAGATATAGGTCCTTGAAAAGGAGAAAGTCAGTACTAAATGAGCAAATACATAATAGGTGGTAAGACCAAAGACTGTTATATCTAAAAGTAAATCGTAAGTATTCTCTTAGTGATATTATACATAGTACACATTACAATAATTTCATTGCAATATAAATAGTATTAGATATGTCTAGCAAAACTGTAAGGTGACTCAGCTGTAAGGGGTAGTGACTTGATGTACTTTAGGTAGAAATGGTTACTTTCCCAAGCATGTGCTCTAAAGTGCAGGGGAAAGAAGGTTTCTGTTGTCAATTTGCCAATTTAGTGAAGTTTAAAGAAAGGAATGTTTCTGTTTGATAAAATGTATCAAAGGGGTATGTGATGTTTTGATTAAGAAAGCAAAGGATCGATGATGGTCTGCATCTAGGAGAAAAGTCATTTTAAAGCTACAGACATACCAAGTCACCAAAACTTAAAGGTGCCAATTTACAGTAACAAGCTGTATCCACCTAACACTGTATCAGAAAACCAACAAAGCCATGTTCTGCTGCTAAGGTACTAGTAAGTATCTTCCCCTAAGAACTGCATATTATCCATAATAGTAATTTACTCTTGTATAGTGTGTTTCTGCTTCCAAAATGCTTTCACATCCCATAGCAATAAATGAGAAAGGATGCTATGCGATGTGCCAGATACAGCTGTAACATAAGTTGAGGGAGGAAATGTCTGGACAATTAGGCAGTGGTTGCAGGCAGAATAGCTTTGTCTTTAACACATTGTATTATGTAAAGATAAAACCCAGACTATGAAGCTGGCCTCCAATCAAAACAAAATCCAATAAGGCTGACAAAACAACTAAAGGACAAGGCAAGAGAAGCATGCTGGGTATGTGAATCAAACCTCTCCCAATTGACCTACACAATAACAGAGAAGGAGTAAAAATAGAACACGAGTCTAGATTCCACTGGTTAATTTAAACTGCTTGTCATCTCATCTTTAAACCTACCCGTCCAACTCATGGGGTTGGAAACACATAAATAGAGTGTGGTTTACAGAAGGGACCTAAGCCACATGGCACCTCTCCATAAACAGAACTGATTTCAGAACAAAATAAACAAACAAAACCCCATGAAGTGGGCTAAGCAACCTCTTTCTTGGGCTCTTTCTCACCCTGTCTATTACCTTCCTATTTATAGTTCTTTAGTCTCCCCACCTGAACCCCAACTGTTCAGACTTCCCAACCCCCCACTCCTGTGGCTTAGAAACAGGAACAGATCTTCAGTGAATCAACTGAGATCAGATATTCTTAACCAAAACTTAACACATACAAGCAGATGTCTGGAAGTCACCTTAGAAGTCTTTTTCCTCTGATTTTTCATCCTTTGCATCTATTCTCCTATAATAATCCCCACACATGAACTCCAGCCTCTGAATAAATACCTCCCTTGATTGTAAATCAAGGCCTCCTGGGGCATCTCATTCCATTTCTGGACTGTTCTAGTCATTAAAAGGTTCTCAGTCATGTTAGCCCAAATTAGCCCCCTCCAGTTTCTCCTCACTTGAGAAATATAACACAAGCCCTTCTCCTCCCACTAGCCTTTCACTTCTTTTGAAGGCAGCTGTCACCTCCCCACTGAGTGCTATGTCCCTGCAGTTCGCATATGCCCAAATGCTCCTCATAGGGCATGATCTATAAGATTCTAATCATCTTGCTTCTAATCATCATTCTCTCTTGGACATGTTGGAGCTATCAATAAAATCCCTCTTCAAAAGTGTTGCCCAGAATGGAACTCAGTATTGCAGGAATGGCCTACAAAAGGAATGAGAGCCTTTGTTATCTTAAAAGAGCTACAGTCACCAAGGTTCATACGAACAAAAGAAGGGTTTCTGTTGTTTTTATCAGAGTTTGGTTGCTTTCTGTTTTGTTTTGGGTGTTTGTTTGTTTGTTCGGGGAGGGGTGTTTGTGAGGGAGGTGGGGAAGAGTTCACCATGCTTTTTATTCTGTGATTCTGGAATTAAATTTAAAAGTACAAATGAGAATCAACTATGTGCAAAGCTCTCTACTAGGGACTTTTGGAGAAACAAATGAATACGATCCAGCCCTGAAAGAGTCCACATATCATGTCCCGCCCCTTGTCCCCTTCCCTTCAGGGAAATCACAATTACACAGGGCTTTTTGATAAGGTGGGCTTATCATGTTAGAACACGTGGTTGGGGATAGGTGCTTGACCTGACCTACAAACAGCTGTTGTTGTCTGTTCCCTGGAACCGCAGAAGTATGTCATACGCTTGTATCACTGGTCCCAGTGACGCCCCTACCACACCAGCCTGGTTCTTGCATCCTCTGTCTCCTCGTCGTCGCAGTCTGAGAGCCTTCCCTGCCTCTCAAAACACAGCCTCCTCCTTCTTCTGCTCAGATCCCAGGACACCACACATCTAGTATCCATTCTCCCGGACCCTGAGGTCAGGAACGAAAGGCAGGCTTCTCCAGTCCCCCCCGAGCTGAGCACAGGGGGCTTCTTGCCGTGGCACCTTGAGCACTCCCAACTCTCTTTGTCGTAGCAACTGTTCACTGCCAAAGGGATGGGAGGTTTGCAGCCATCCCATGTGAGTAAGGGTGTACAAACTGAGGCTATTCAGCTCTACCAGGCTGCCTTTTATAGAATCACAGGACTGAAAAGTCTTGGAGATCATCCATTCTACAGTTTACACAATGAGGGAAGCCCAGAAAGTTAACTGACTCATTTGAGGTAACAGAAGGACCCTAGTTATGAGAGTATGGACTACCCTGATTCCCAGCTCAGCACCCCTTCCACTGAAGGGTGTTTTTGAAATCTAAATACTTGCTGTGTATTTGAAGAAGTGACCTAGGAGTGGATGTGATCCTATCTCTTCCCCTTAATATTTTAATAAAGACATTTCCTAAAAACTAAACGCCCACCACACTTAGTGTAGAAGATATTTCCCTTCTTCACTGTGCATCAAAAAGCTGTGACAGAGTACTGGTCTCTCACGCCTTCCTCGGGCAGAGGGTGAGGAATCATAGCACAGAACTTGGTTGTCTTCGATTTTCTGCTCATGAGGACCATGCAACAACCTGGGCTCCCTATAGCCCTAAAACCAGGGAAAAGAGGCAGAGGGGCAAAGCTGGGTCCCAGAACCTGTGGCCACGCCCCTCTCTCACTTACCCTGCTGGCCTTTCCAGGAAGAAAGGAGCACAGTAGGCTGGGAATGACCCTGGGGCTGTGACTCCACCCTGGGTAAGGGGAAGAGGCTGAGCCAAAGCACCTGCGGCCAAAGGCCCCCTGCCGTGCCCACCCCAGGCCCTACCCTCTGACCCTGAGGCCCTCCCCATTCCCCTACGCACCCTGCTGTCCTGCTCTTCCACCCATTCCTGCCCCAACCTTCCTCCCCCCAGCCTGCAGTACTCCCCTCTCCCAGAGCTGCCCCACACTCCCCAGATACTGCCTGGCCTCCCCTTCTACCTCCAGCCCCAACAGGAAGGTGTAGAGAGCCCCACCATTGGTACTATACTGACAAACAGGAAGTCAAACTCTGCCCTGGAAGTTCTTGGTTTGAGTCCCTTATGGTAAAACACTGGTACCACCCATGAGTAGATAATTAAATATAATAATATGAGATAACAGAGAACTTAATATTTGCCAGACTCTGTTCTAAGTAAGTTACCATTATTGTACCCACTTTACAAATTGGGAGACTGAGGAACAGCATGGGTTAAAAGTTTAAGACCTATGGATATACAGATGGCCAAGAGGCACATGAAAAGGTGCTCAACATCACTAATTATTGGAGAAATGCAAATCAAAACTACAATGAGGTATCACCTCACACCAGTTAGAATGGTCATCATCAAAATATCTACAAACAATTAATGCTGGAGCGGGTGTGAAGAAAAGGGAACCCTCTTGCACTGTTGGTGGGAATGTAAATTGATACAGCCACTATGGAGAACAGTATGGAGGTTCCTTAAAAAACTACAGATAGAACTACCATATGACCCAGCAATCCCACTACTGGGCATATACCCAGAGAAAACCATAATTCAAAAAGACACATGCACCCCAATGTTCATTGCAGCACTATTTACAATAGCCAGGTCACGGAAGCACCCTAAATGCCCATCGACAGACGAATGGATAAAGATGTTGTACATATACACAATGGAATATTACTCAGGCATAAAAAGGAACGAAAATGGGTCATTTGTAGAAATGTGTATGGACCTAGAGACTGTCATACAGAGTGAAGTCAGAAAGAGAAAAACAAATATTGTATATTAACACAAATATGTGGAATCTAGAAAAAATGGTACAGATGAACCGGTTTGCAAGGCAGAAACAGAGACACAGATGTAGAGAACAAATGTATGGAGACCAAGGAGGGGTAGGATGAATTGGGAGATTGGGATTAACATATATACACTAATACATATGAAATAGTTAACTAATGAGAACATGCTGTGTAGCTCAGCGAACTCCACTTCACTGTACGGTAGAAACTAACACACATTGTAAAACAACTATACCCCAATTAAAAAAAAAAAGACCTATGGACAAAACAGAAAGTGGTAAATCCATACAGTGGAATACTACTGAGCAATAAAAAGGAATAAACTACTGATACACTCAGTAATGTGGATGAATCTCTAAAACATCATGCTAAGTGAAAGAAACCAGACCCAAAAGAGAACATATTCAATAATTCCATTTTTTATGAAATTCTAGAAAAGGCAAAACAATGGCAACAAGAAGCAGATGAGTGGTTTTGGAACTAGAGATAGGGCAGGAAGGAACTTTGTGGAGTGATGGAACTGTTCCAAAACTTTATGGTGATGGTGGTTGCACAACTGCGTACATTTACCCAAACTCATCAGACTGTACACTTAAAATGGGTGATTTTTGTGGTATGTTAAGTGTACCTCAAAACACTGCCAGAAAAGAAAAAAGAAAAATCAAGAGGGAAGAAGATGGACAAACAAGAGCCCTGGACAACACCAAGGATGAAAAGACAGAGAGCAAACAGGGAAGGAAAAGAGGAGTCGTCAAAAAGGTGAAAGATGGCCCAGAAGCCAAATGAAAAGACTAGTGACTGGTGTCTTGTAGGTGCCGAATGAATTCTTGTTGAATGAAAGAACAGCGGTGTCCAGAGGGAAGATGTGGTCAACAGGCCACAGGGAGGTCGTGAAAGATGAACTCTCTAAAGAGGCCTGTGAGGGTTGAGCTGGAATTAGGGGGAGCAGCCTCAACAGGAAAAGTCCCCTGGTTTTCTCAGCTTTAGTGTTCTGAGACCTTCCAGAAAGAGAGATGTAGGAACTTGGTGTGCTATCAACAGATAAGCTGCCCTAGAGTTCAGCTCATCATAATAGAGTTGTAAGAAAAACAATGGAATATCTGGCTCATTTGTGATATTCCTGTTTACAAAACCCATCATGGTTTTTAAATTATTTAAAACATTTCTTTAATCGGGTTCAATTATATGAAACAGTTTGAAATGTTTTTAATACAGCTTGACCAATGGCTTGAAGAGGGGGTTAATGATGATGGGTCCCACAGTCTGATCTTTTGTGATACAGGCTCAAGGCCTTTGAAGAGTGACAATCATAGAATATATGGCCTCTGCGGTATGAAGTTCTTGACACTGATTTACATTGGTAGGAGAGCAGTGGGCCGTGGTATTCAGCAAAGCCAGCCCACAGGGTAGGCCTTCCAAACCCCATGCTCTGGCTTGCAGGACCTGAGTCACAATGACTGATGAAAGAGGGTGTTGCCCGAAAGTTAAGGGCTGGTAGGCTGATTAATGGTCTCAGCATGAAGCTGGGAGTCTCTAACCCTGACAGATCATTAGCTCCCAGAAAATGTCCAGCCTCTGGAGGTCATGGTTATTATTACAAACTAATAAATACATGAAACAGAGCAAATGGCCTTTTTATGTGCTGGGAATATTTAAAACCTAAGCTGCATATTTCCATGCATATAGATTGCTGTTGGTAGCATAAATCCAACCTTAGCTTTCACAAAGCGGGAGCAGCGACCATTAGAAGAGCCATACTTCACCGTTAACGTTGCATTAAATTTTAACCACTGCAGTCATGGTTAAGGAGATATTTTCATTATAATCTGGTATTTTCAGGACTTTACAACTTAACTTAGTTCAACACTCTTTTGGCAAATTGATTACTTTCATGTTGGTTTCTTACTCAAAGGACGTAATGTCTTAACTTTGATAAAACACTCAGTTCTTAAGGTTACTTAAATGACAGAAAAGGTAAAATCCTCAGACACAGAGTAATACATATTATATGAGAAAAATATTAAGCTCCTGTAGGAAGGAAACATTGTTCAGTAACTGTTTCCTTGTTATTAAGTATAATATGTTCCACTGAAAAAATACAAATAGTACCACTATAAACTGATGGTATGTAAAAAAGGAAGCCAAAAGCTAGTGACAGAAATCATTGGCTATTTCTTTAATTTATACTTTATATCTTCCCAGAAAAGAAGTATGAACTGGCTAACGAAAAGAAACAAATAGAGTAATGAGGAGAACGATCAAGGAAAAAAAAGGGCAGACTGAGACTATTCCAGTAACAGGGGCCACTTCAGCTATCGAGATGGGGCCAGGGATCGAGACTCTCTGGTACTAAGGTCCAGAGGGAAACTAGATAACCTGAGGAACTGTCATCAGAAAGGAGAAAATTAAATTTTAGAAACCTGTGAAACGTGAATCATGTCCCATTCTCTTTGACCATTAAACCGTACCACCTTAGTGACACTTTGCTATGAACTGAATTGTGTACTCCCCTGCAAATTAATATTCTGAAGCCCTAACCCCCAATGTGACTCTATCTGGGTAGAGTCTGGAAAAGGTAGTTAAGGTTAAATGATGTAATAAGGGTGGGGTCCAATCCCAAAGGACTATGGCCTTATAAGAAAAGAAAGAGAGAGACTTCCCTCTCTCTCTCTCTCCACCATGTAGGACACAGCAAGAAGGCAGCTGTCTGCACGCCAGGAAGAGAGTTCTCACCAGAACCTGACCATGCTGGCACCCTGATCTCATACTTCCAGCCTCCAGAACTGTGAAAAAATACATTTCTGTAATTTGAGCCACCCAGTCTATGGTATTTTTGTTATGGCAGCCCAAGCTAACTAATACATACTTTGGCATAACCCATACCATCACCCTTAAGACATGAGAACACAACATGCAATCAGGTGTCTGGAAAACTGGTTCTGATCCTGGCTCTGTACCTCCTTCCATGACTTGTCAATGTAGAAGGCAGCAGGATCGAATTAGGTATTTTTGTCTGTCCTATAAACTGCAAAATAATAATAATTGATAAATAAATTTGACTCTTCCTCAATGTCATGAAGTAAAGTTATAGGTTTTCCTTAACAAACTATACGGTAAGCCTATTCTTGTCAGTCTGTTTTTAACAAGTTAAAAAAAAAAGCAGGGAAGCTACATAGATGTTCAAAAATAGGAGACTGTTGAATTAAATTATGGTGCTTTGACTGCATAACTATGAACTCTTTTTTTTTGTTTTGTTTTTTTTTGTGGTACGCGGGCCTCTCACTGTTGTGGCCTCTCCCGTTGCGGAGCACAGGCTCCGGACGCGCAGGCCCAGCGGCCATGGCTCACGGGCCCAGCCGCTCCGCGGCATGCGGGATCCTCCCGGACCAGGGCACGAACCCGTGTCCCCTGCATCGGCAGGCGGACTCTCAACCACTGTGCCACCAGGGAAGCCCCTGAACTCTTGTTTTAGGAAATTTTGAAAAATATTTATGATGTAATATTAAGTAAGAAATTTAAATAAGACATACTCTGATTACAAGGACATTTTAAAAACTATAAAGGTAATGTAAAAATGAGAATAGTAATAGATTGAAATATGAGTCACTTTTGCCTTACTAATTTTGTTTTCTGAAATGTTGCTAGACGTTCTTTTTTTATCACTTACAATTTAAAAAATAATTTGAAAGCACCTACGGGTATCTTCTGTGGAGAAGTGTCTTTTATTACCAAATTGACTGTGACTTTTGTTAGTTATTGAAGATTCCAATTGTGATTAAAGTTTCATTTGATTGATAGGAGTACTGTTATTTTAAATACACAGTCAGAACGACTAAATAGAAACAACCAAATGTTTTGGTTTAAATGAGCTCTGAAAGCTCTAATTTAGCTAAATACTTTCAAAAGACAAGGTCAAGATGAATGTTGTGGTGATTAGATATATTCATCTCACTATAAATATCAAGACTGTCCAGTGTTTCAAGATGACACTGAGATGGTATTCTTAAAGATAGGAAAGGAATCAAACCCCACAGAAGCTGGATCCTGTTCAGTAAGCATGAGTGAATAGCAAAGTCCTCTTATGATTTATTCATTCATTTAGTCAATTAACATTTACTAATCACTTATAGGGTAGTGATTTAAGGCATGGGCTTCAGAGCCAGACTGCCTGGGTTTAAATCAGGAGTCCCCAACCCCCGGGCTGAGGACCAGTACTGGTCCGTGGCCTGTTAGGAATCGGGCCGCACAGCAGGAGGTGAGCGACGAGCAAGCTAAGATTCATCTGCCGCTCCCCATCGCTCGCATTACCGCCTGAACAAGACCCCAAGCCACAGCCGTGGAAAAATTGTCTTCCATGAAACTGGTCCCTGGTGCCCAAAAGGTTGGGGACTGCTGGTTTCCATCTCCACTCCATCACCTGCTAGAGTTCTAATCCTGTGTATTAGTCAAGATAAGTTAGGTTTGTTATGATGTTTGAGTCTGTTTGGGCTGCTATAACAAAAGTACCATAGACTGGGTGGCTTATAAACAAAAACTTATCTCTCACAGCTCTGGAGGCTGGGAAGTCCAAGATCAAGGCACTGGCAGATTCAGTGTCAGGTCAGAGCCTGCCTCCTAGTTCATAGACAGTTATCTTCTTGCAGCATCCTCACACGGCAGAAGGGGTGAGAGAGCTCACTGGGGTCTCTTTTGTAAGGGCACTAATGCTATTCATGAGGGTTTTCCCCTCATGACCTAATCACCTCCTAAAGGCCTTACCTTCAAATACCATCACATTGGGGATTAAGTTTCAATATATGAATTGGGGAGGTGAGGGGCTACTAATATCAGTCTATAGCAAATGGTAACAGATCGAAACCAAAATCTCAGTGACTTAAATCATCAGGGTTTATTTCTCACACATACTACATTTCCACTGTTAGGGAGAGGGGGCTGTACTCACATAATCACTCAGAGATCCAGAGTGATGGGGACCACAGTGTCTTGCAGCTGTGTACGCACTTCAGCTTTTTGAGCACTGGAGGGTCTCATACCAGCAATTAAATGCTTTAGCAGGGAACTGACCCATAGCACAGAAGTGATGCATATCAATTCTATTCTTAGCTTATTGACCCTTCTTAGTCACAAGGCCATCTAACTACAAGAGGGTAGGAAAATGATTCTCCCACATGCCTAGAAAGATGAGACCAGGGAAAGTGAGCACTAAAAGACTCCTGACATCTTGGGCAAACTACTTCATCTCTTTGTGGCTCCATTTCTTCCTCTGTAAAATGGAGATAATAACAGTGTCTTGCTTATAAAGTTGTGAGGATTAAGATAATATACATAAAGCACATTTAACACCTAATATTTCATGAATGCTATTATTATGTACTAGTCATTGTGCTAAGCAATAGGGACAAAAAGATGATTAGACAGCTCTCTCCACCCTGGGAGTTCACACATTAGCAGAGACATATAAGTAATAATTCCACAGGAAATCTGACTAATATAGCTCGGGAAAATTATCTTGGTTCTGATTACTCAGGAATGCAGAAAGGCAGAGCAGCATGGGAAAATGAAACGTAGGCTGTGGAAGCAGGCTTTTCTTGGTTTGACTCTTGGCTTGGCCACTTACTGGATGTGACTTAAACAAGTGACTTGACCTCGGTATCTTTCCTGTAAAACAGTGAACTCAAAAACATTCACCTGCGGTTAGTTACAGGATTAAATGTGAAGCAGGTAGCATAATGGGTAATTAACAGGAACTACGATCTAGAATATATTCTTCAACATTCTAGACAGAAACTCTTTCCACCATTCTATTAATTTCAAGTCAATAAAAATACATAGAGCGCCTAGGTGCCTATCCAGGCTCACTGGGGAAAATTAATTTAGGTAGCTTGTCTTTTTCAGGCCACATCTGTTTAAAGCAAAAAATGGAAAATAAAAATAAAACAGAACTCTACATGATCCAGAGCAATATATTTCTTGATCTAACCCTCCCCCTTTTCCTGTACCTATTCTCTCCAAAGTCCAGCCGCACCCAGATTCTTCCCAATTGTTTTGCAATACCCCCACAGGGCATCTTGTGGTTTCCCCCAGAACTAGTCCTCTTTCCTTCCTCTCCTTCATCTTCCTGCATTGAGCCACTAGAGAGGGCTCTCCAGCTCTCACCAGCTCCATGGCCCACTGGCAGAAATGCATAAGATGGTCCATAGAGAGGAACATGGGATGCTGTGCTGTAAATCAGTGGCTGTGTACATCCTTTAATTATTAACTTGCAAACAATAAGTTCTCAAGCTCTACACCATATTACTATGAGCACCTATCTCTGGTCAAGAATCTTCACTATAAACAATCTTTTCTTTTGCATAGTAGTTCAGCTTTTAGCACAACCAGGATGAGCATTCACTGTTAACCAAAAGTTAAGTTACAAATCTGCCCAACCAGGTGACCCCACTTCTATCACAGGTTTAAAGAAATAGCTTCAAGCACCATAAAAAGATAGACAGTTGGTATTTTCCTTAAATGTGAATTCCTAATAAATAATTATCTAGGGGCTTCCCCAGTGGCACAGTGATTAAGAATCCACCTGCCAGTGGATTCGACTCCTGTTCCGGGAAGATTCCACATGCCACGGAGCAACTAAGCCCGTGCGCCACAACTACTGAGCCTGTGCTCTAGAGCCCATGAGCCACAACTACTGAGCCCACGCACCACAACTACTGAAGCCCGCACGCCTAGAGACCGTGCTCTAGGCGCCACCGCAATGAGAAGTCCGCATACCACACTGAAGAGTAGCCCCCACTCACCACAACTAGAGAAAGCCCGTGCACAGCAACGAAGACCCAACGCAGCCAAAAATAAATAAATAAAATAAAATTATTTTAAAAAATAATTATCTATATACTTTTCTACTGTATAATCCCTAATATCCTATAGACAGTCAATAAATAACTAGCAATAGCTTATATATAGTGATGGCTGAGGGAGGGGTGTTCATACTCTCCCCTTACACTACCCCTGGGCACTGATAGCCACCAAAGATCCCACATGTTGCTTTTGCCTGATGTCCTTGGCCACCTCCTCCACAGCACAGTGCTGCTCTGGGGCAGAATCCTAGGCCTTTGGTTGAGTCTCAGCTTCCCCACCTATGTGTTTAATCTGGAAAGAACCTCAGGCTCCCCTGGTCCCAGAAACCTGGTATGTCCCAGGATGGCTTTTCTGCCTCTCTGCCTCTTCAGTGTCAGCCAAGTTCACAGTCCCTCTCCTCTTGTCCCTGAGAAGCATAATGGAGCGCCCCCAGCGGAGGGGAGCCCCAGTATACCTGGCTAGGATGAGGCTGTTGTCTCTCTCAGTTGGTTGGTGACCAGGCCCTCAGCTACTCAGTCATCTGATCTAAGATACTTTCTGCTTCCTTCCTAGAAAGATTGCTCTCATTGGACCTGCACATGTTTCCCCTTCATCCTTTTTTTGTGAGAGATACAGCACGTGTATGCAAGTGCACGTGTCTGTGTGCATGTATTTTAATTTAGGGCAGTATCTAGTTCTTCTTCTCAGTCTCTATTTATATTATGTTCACTTAAAAAATGTGAACTCATTTTCATGATTGAATTTTCCCTTTTGTAACACACACCTTTGATTTTTAAAATTATTCTTATTTATCCACTCAACAGATATTTATTCCTGCCAATATGGTGACAGTGATGGATAAAATAGCTCTTACAGAACTTATATTCTATTGGGATTGATAAATATTAAACAACTAATAACATAATTATTTAATTATAGTTACGTTAAATACAAAAAAGGAAGAAAATGAATTGCTAAGAGAGAGTATGACACAGCACCTAACTTCATCCAAAGAGGGAGAAAGTCTTCCTTGAGGGTGTGCGGAATGAGCTGAACTCTGAGGGGTAAGCAGAAAATAACCGGGCAAAAGAAGCGTGTGGGGGGCTTCCCTGGTGGCGCAGTGGTTGAGAGTCCGCCTGCCGATGCAGGGGACATGGGTTCGTGCTCCGGTCCGGGAAGATCCCATATGCCGCGAAGCGGCGAGAGGCCCACGTACGGCAAAAAAAAAAAAAAGAAGCGTGTGGGGTGGGGGAAAGTGCAGTAGCAGAGAGCATCCCGGGAAGTTGAAACAGCATGTGCAAAGGCCCTGGGGAAGGGAAAAGATAGCTCCTCTCAGAAACTGAAAGAATGTGGCTGAAATGCAAACAGTGCCCAAGAGGAAGCTGGAGCTGTCAGGGACCAGATCATGAGGGGCTTGTTGGCCACACTAAGGACTCTGGTCTTTACCTTATGGGCTGTGGGAAGTATTAAAAGATTATAAGCAAAAAAGTGACATGATTCTTTTTTAAAAAGATTATTCTAACAACTGGGTAGGAAAGGTATTGCAGGGAGGGAGTAGAATTAAGAAGCTATTTCGTTAGTCCTCACAGAGATGATAGCTTGTGGCAGTGGAGATGGAGAAAACTGGGTAGTTTAGAGATATATTTAGGAGGTAGAACTGACAAACAACTACGGCCTGAAAATTCAAAGCAGTAGATACTGAAGTTTAAATTTAAGTGTAAAGTTTAAAAAGGGAAAAAACTTAAGTTTCAGGGAGGTCTTTATTTAGAAAGGGTGGCATGGATTACTTCAAGAGAGTAACATTTATGCAGAGACTGAAGGGTACAAGAGGTAAGGTCAGGTTTTATATATATAAATTTTATTTTTATAAAATGTAATTGTTTGTAATTACACATTCATTTCCTATATCTTCATATAGATATGAATATATATTCATACTACATCTATGAGAATATGTCTACTCAAATGTGCCCTTAAGAACAATGAGGAACTCTGAGATGTTCAGGTCATAATCCTGTAGAACACTGGGCTACACAGAACGGACTACTCAGCCCAGTTGATTTGCTTGAGAAATAACAGATGAAGTTACAGAATGCATTTATATTACATAATTTAAATTCTACCTACAGACTTAATGCTACTCTCCTTCTTCTTCATTCCTGAAAGAAGAAGGACTTACAACCATTGAAACCATTGGTTTCCTGGGAAGCTGGGCACAGACACAGCAGCTGGAGAGAAAAATCTCTAGCTGTCTTCATTTCCTTCAGTCTTCTGGAATCTGAATCTTTCCTGGCTCTGGAGAAGGCATGAATAGTGAAAGAGGAGTTGTGGCCATCTGGTACTTCGGCAAAAGTGCCATCGGATCGTGAAGAAAGCTCTGGGCTAGGAGTTAGGAAATAAGAGTTGTAATTCCAGTTCTAGACGTGGTCCTGGAGTGCCTTGAGTAAATTACCTGGCCTCTCTGGGCCTTGGTTTCTCAGCTGCAGGATTTGGCCTAGTTTATGTCTGGGGTCCCCATAGTACTCATTCTATGATTCGAAGAGAGAACATGAAGGCACCTACATAACATTTCACAGACACGGTTTCTTTAATCATTCCTTAATTCATTTGACAAATGAGAACCCACTATGTGCCAATATTATTGCAAGCACCAGGGAACAAAAGCAAACATCCTCAGGGAACAAACATCCTCATGGAATTTAGATTCTAGCGTCTGTAGTGGCTTTTATACATACATGGGTCATCAGCAATAGCATCTTTATTATTTATTTTTTTTTTTTGCAGTACGCGGGCCTCTCACTGTTGTGGCCTCTCCGGTTGCGGAGCACAGGCTCCGGACGCGCAGGCTCAGCGGCCATGGCTCACGGGCCCAGCCGCTCCGCGGCATGTGGGATCCTCCCAGACTGGGGCACGAACCTGCGTCCTCTGCATCAGCAGGTGGACTCTCAACCACTGCGCCACCAGGGAAGCCCAGCAATAGCATCTTTAATAAACAGCTCAAAGCAGTTTCTTGTTTGCTTGTTTTTGTTTTTTTAACATTAATGAGGGAAAGTTTGTTCTTTCAATACTTATCTCAGACTCCACCTCCTTCCTCCAGGAAGCCTTTTCTCTGAAGACTCAAGTGGGGCTGAGTAGTTTCTTCTTCTGTAAGTCATAGCATTTTGTGCTGTGCAATATATATATAACTTGTACGTGTATTCAAGTATTTATAGACATAAGTCATTCCTATTGAAATTCTACATTGGTGTTGGTCATCTCAATCAGACTCTAAACCCCTTTCAGAAGTGACCACTTACCTTCAGGCTCTCAGCACAGTGCTGGGCCCCTGGAGGTGCTCGGTGTGCACCGTTGGCTCTGAGTTGCGGGAATACATGGGGGCTGAAACTCGGCGGCCTCACTGACTTGCCCAGCAAGAGTCTTCAGAGCAGGATTATGCCTCCAGCTCAAATCTGACTCCTAGGCTGTTGCCAGGTTTCCTCGCTCTGTCTGACCTTTCCCGCCATCCCAACGCTCAGCCTTGCTCGGGTCCTGCTTCCACAGCAGGTGGTGCATATATTCCTGGAGGCGCAGCTCCCAGCACCGGGACCACCAAGGTGGGTGGATACATTCCAGGGAATACCCTAGAAAACATCCTGAGGTGTGAGAAGAAAATATTAGAACACACACGCACACACCTACCTATTTACTTTTTATCCAAAAAATAACAAAAATTAAGATTTACTGACATGTTATATGTGAGTGACATCCGCCCTTCCACTTGGCGTGCGCGTCTGATGGCCTCTCCGCACATACTTGGAGGTCCCCGGGTCACTTGGAGGAGGTGGAAGGGGACCTTCCACAGCAAAGAGGGGGGGAGGTCACTGAGGGTTCAGTGAGGTGGATTTATACATTACGTTATGTGGCTTTAACTCACCTGCCCTCACAAAATAGAAAAGTGTCTTCAAAAGAGCTCGGGGCTTTGGGACAGCCTGGAGGGGTGGGAGGGGGAGAGTGGGAGGGAGGGAGACGCAAGAGGGAAGACACATGGGAGCACATGTATATGTATAGCTGATTCACTTTGTTATAAATCAGAAACTAACACACCATTGTAAAGCAATTATAACCCAATAAAGATGTTAAAAAAAAAAAAAAAAGATTCCTACGAAAAAACGACCGTTGGAATATAATGCCAAAGATACTTACGCGGAATTTAGTACACACCAGGCACTACCCTAAGTGCTTTATTAATTCATTTAACCCTCACAAAAACCCTGGGAGGAAGGGACAGTTTTTATTCTCATTTTAAATTTGAAAAAAAAAATACTGGGTCATAGAGAGTTTAAATAAGTTGCTAGTCAATGGCAGAGCCTCAGGTCACCCCAGGTAATGTGTCTCTAGTCCGTGTTTTAATGTGATGCTCCTTGAAAGCACGAGGAAACAAGAGCATGGCAGAGCAAACACTCTTCCTCTTCTTGGTACAATACCTCAGACATCTTAGGAAGCTAAAAGTCTGACCAGTGTGACTGTCAAAGGTATTTGAAATACAGATTTGCATTCACTATCGCTAGTGATCAACTTTGCCTTAAGTTGTTTATTATGTCTGAGGCTGTTAGCCAATAATAGTAGGAATGTAAGTATATAAATAGATAGATAAATAAATATCAACACATATTAGTGCTTTATTAAATAAGAACCTGGTCAAAAAAAATTTGAAGACCACTGCCCTAGAGACTAACAAATAGCTAAACAACTTTCTGTGAAGGTCCGGAAGCTTACACCCCAAATTATTTATTGTAGTTACTTTCTAAGAAATGAGATTATATACACAAAAGAGTTTTAAGATAAAATTTCTGCTTATTACATCTAGACTTAATAATGTTGGAATTTCCCAAACTACCATCAAACATTTTATGAGACAAAGTTAAAGAACAGAATTTATTTATATGTCTCTACCCAATAACCCCAAAGTGCCTAACTTCTTAGTGTGACACTTTAGATCTTCCATGACGTTTGTGACCCTCTTCTCCAACTCAGAGTGCCGTCTGTTGGTTTTGCCTTCCAGGAATCTCTTCTCCCTGGGGCCTCTACTGGGCTCTCAGCACTTGGTTCCTGCTTTGGCCATTGCATTAGGCGTGTGACCCAGTCTGGGCCAATCATAGATGAAGGGGTTCCTTTTTCTCACTGTGACACATCCTACCAGTCATCTGAGGCTCCAATGCCATGACCTGACAGAATCTATTTCCCTACACACTCAGGACTTTACACAAAATCTATTATATCTTTTTAACATATCTGTTTTAATTATGAACAGGGTTGCCACATGCAATTGTGCAAGTTGTGCACTGCACACAGATGCCCAACTAAGGGTGAATGGAGGCTGAAGCCTGGCCCAAGCA
Source organism: Phocoena sinus (assembly GCF_008692025.1). Classification (NCBI taxonomy): domain Eukaryota; kingdom Metazoa; phylum Chordata; class Mammalia; order Artiodactyla; family Phocoenidae; genus Phocoena; species Phocoena sinus. The sequence goes on from NC_045770.1 coordinate 66,114,449, forward strand.
CTGCTCACCAAGCTGTGAGCCCCAGAGAAAGCTCCCCAAGAGTAGAGAACATTCTTGCTCATCTCTCTGGCACAGCTCCTGGCAACATGTCTTGTCAGAAGACTCTCAATAAGTATCTGTTGAATTGAATTTCAGAGTACGTTTTCAGACATAAAACCCGTACATGCCCCATCATTTTTAAACTTCTTTATTCAGTTATGCAGGAAATCAGTCACATGGACTGTATGCTCTCTTAAGCATCTATCATAATATCAAACACCTCAAAGTGAGAGAGTGGCATGGACTATACACTACCAAACGTAAGGTAGTTAGCTAGTGGGAAGCAGCCGCATAGCACAGGGAGATCAGCTCGGTGCTTTGTGACCACCTAGAGGGGTGGGATAGGGAGGGTGGGAGGGAGGGAGACGCAAGAGGGAAGAGATATGGGGAACATATGTGTATGTATAATTGATTCACTTTGTTATAAAGCAGAAACTAACACACCATTGTAAAGCAGTTTTACTCCAATAAAGATGTAAAAAAAAAATATCAAACATCTTAGGGATATTTAGTGGGGATTAATTTATTATGATAAAAGACCCTTGCTCATTTTCTGTTCTTTTCATTATGTTCTTTATCTATTTTATGATCTACTTTCTAAGTGTTATTTATTATACTTTATCTTCCAAAGAGCTTTGTATGACTGTAGTGCTCACACACATGATAAATTTTGAAGTTTTTGTAGTTAAATCAAATGAGACATTGAGTCTGGTTAAGAATTTTTGGTTCCTCATAAACAGCAGTGCCATATACACTGCATGAACGCAATAAATGTTGATTATTGACAAAAATTGTGATGATTATTGAAGTTAAAAATTTACAATCTGCCTGCAGATAAGTAAATGAGATAATAGTTGAAGTTTCTGAATTTTTTTTTAAGTTGAAAAGATTGCCTAATCCGTGCATGTAAAAAATTCTATGAACAACTAACATCCAAGTGTCAATTACAATTTTTCCTACTAAGGGACTCATGTAAGCCAATGAGAAAATATTCCTTTACTCACTTGTACTGGTCTGTGAAAGGTCTGAATAGACAAGTTTTGATGAAAAACTGCCTGTGTCATAAAGAGAGAGAAGAGGAAAGGTAGGAAAGGAATAACAACTGCTATTTATCTTTTTTTTTTTTTTTTTTTTTTGGTGGAAGCACGGAGTCCTAACCACTGGACAGCTAGGGAATTCCCTGCTATTTATCTTTTTAAAGAAAAGGTTCACTTTTACGGTTTGTAAAAAGAGATTGATAATCTTCCAGAAAAGAGCAACTATAAGGATTAAATAACTAAATCTTTAAAAATGATTAGAAAGTGAAATCAGTTAGTCTAGTGAAAATCATCAAATAATTGAAAGACCAGTTTCAACATTTAAAATGTGAAAGATCAAGCAACAAAGATCATTTGCTGAAAATTTAAAAGAAAGACCCAGAGACTTTGAATCACCAGCTTAGTTAAAAATTAAAAGTTGGAGGGGTGGGATGAATTGGGAGATTGGGATTGACATATATACACTAGTATGTATAAAATCGGTAACTAATGAGAACATACTGCATAGCACAGGGAACTCTACTCAATGCTCTCTGGGGACCTAAATGGGAAGGCAATCTAGAAAAGAGGGGATATATGTATACGTATAGATGATTCACTTTGCTGCACAGCAGAAATTAACACAACATTGTAAAGCAACTATACTCCAATAAAAATTAATTTAAAAAGAAAAAGAAAAATAATACCAAATAGAAATTTGTATATACGCAGTTGAATGAGGAATGCATTAAACTGCAAATATGTGGATCTACATTTTAAAAAAAATTATAAGTTGGTGATTCATTGCTTTGTTCCACTGAAGATAAATTATACTTAACCATCAACAAAGAAAATACATTCTATTGAAATATTTCTATGTGTTAAAATCTATTCTATAGTGTCTATAGAAGCAAACAAGTCTTTACCTATGATAAAAGACTTTGGAGTCAGACTTCTTGGATTGGAATCCTAGCTCCACCATTTATTAGCCTTGTGACCTTGGCAAATTACTTCATTTCTCGATTCTTGTTTCCTTGTCTGTATAATGGGGATGATAATTGTACCCAACTCAGCAGGTTGCTGTGGAGAGTAATGAGACACTATATGAAAGTATTTAATACAAGCCCTGGACCATGGTAAACACTCGATAACAATTTGTGATTGTTATTAGAGGTATAATAAAGGACTTATGAGCCAAAGCAGACAATAAAAGACCATGAAAGTTTTCAAGTATTGAGCATCTACAATGTTTCAGTCACCATGTTAGTCAATTTCCATACCTTATTTTTAAATTAGTTGCTTTAAAATTATAAAAGACAAACATGTCCTCCAGTAAAATAATTAAAGGAACACAGTGTGATTTAATGTGAAAGTGAAAAAGAAAAGATCCCAGCTAACCTTGACATTGCCACTGACAACCTCTATTCAAGGAACTCAGAGATAACCAGTATAAATTTTCTTTTTGGTAGGGTAGTATCATATGCCACTAGAGATTTCATACCCACATCAATAGAAAACACCTTGGCAAATATATCAATGGTGGAGACATAAATATTAGCGCTTACAACAACCAAAGACAAATTGACTGTGATACATCCAAGCTTTCTCTAGGGTTTTGCAAATGCTCAAATTTCAAGGTCAAAGAATAAGGAGGAATCTAATAAAATAAAACTGGAGCCATGGCATTAATCTTTTGAAATGATTCCATAAGATATTTGCAATAGAGTAGTATTTATAAATTCGGTGGTTTGATAGATCTCAGTATCCCTTGAGAATCTCAGGGGCTTGTTGTAGTAATTACTTTATAGAATTACAAGGATTAGGAATAGTGTATACAAAGGTGAATTTTATTTTATTTTTTAAAATATTTATTTTATTTTTGGCTGTGTCACGTCTCAGCTGTGGCATGAGGGATCTTTCGCTGCTGTGTGTGGGCTTCTCTCTAGTTGTGGCCGCGGGCTTCTCTCTAACTGTGGCACGGGATCCAGAGAATGCGGGCTCTGTAGGTGTGGCGCATGGCCTCTCTAGTTGTGGCGTGCGGGCTTAGTTGCCACACAGCATGTGGGATCTTAGTTCCCTGACCTGGGATCGAACCCACATTCCCTGCACTGGAAGGTGGATTCTTAACCACTGGACCACCAGGAAGTCCCAAAGTGAATATTTTATAATAGTATTGTCATGAAACAGCAACAAAACTCAGAGATGCAAAGGAAAAGATAGTCATTAAAAATTTTTAACTTGTGCATCGCAAAATATAAATAAAGTTAAAAGACAAAATATCAGCTGGAAGAATATTTGCAACAAATATGACAAATGGCTAATTTCCTTAATATAAAAGAGCTCTTATAAATCAATAAGTAAAAAATGAACAATCAACAGAAGAATGTTTAAAGATTGGCATTTCATAAAAAAGGAATTACAAATTGCCCGTGAACGTCCGAAAAGATGTTCTACTTTACCTGTCGCTAAAGAACTGCAAGTGTAAAAAACTGCCATCTTTACTCTCAGATTAGCAAGACTGATAGGGAAATAAGAACTCATTTAAATTTTGTAGAATATGAATTAATGTAAACTTCTTTGAAGGCAATATATATCAAAATTATACATGGAGTGCTACATACCATGAGCTGTTCTGGTCAAAACTGCAAATATTAAGTTGGTAAATGCCAAGAGTCCACTTTATTACTCTCAGTTTCTAGTTGAGAGCAAAGAGGTTCAGAGAGGTCTTACATGGAGAGCTTGGATCTCAAAACAGGTCAGTCTGGCTCCAAAGTCACATCACAGTAACTAAAGATCTTCTTTTTAACTCCATTAAAACATAGTCATGGTGAAAACCTCCACTCACATTTACAAAATACTTTTAACATTATTACTAATAGTTCCAGTTATAGTGGTGAACATTATCACTAGCTCTTAATGTTTCATATGACTTTGACTATAGGGCTTTATTTATTTATTTGAAGTATAATTGCTTTACATTGTTGTGTTAGTTTCTGCTGCAGAACAAAGTGAATCAGCTATATGTAAACATGTATCCCCATATCCCCTCCCTCTTGATCCTCCGTCCCACCCCCCGATCCCACCCCTCTAGGTCACCACGGAGCAACAAGCTGAGCTCCCTGTGCTATACAGCAGCTTCCCACTAGCTATCTATTTTACACATGGTAGTGTATATATGTCAACGCTACTCTCTCAGTTGACTATAGGGCTTTTTAAAAGTCACTTAAAACATAGAAATGTTTCACAAAGGGTCCTAAAATGTAAAAGAGGAAAGAAATACCTTAAGTGTTACCATGAATATTTTAAAATATACTTTTTATCTTGGAATAATTTTAGATTTGCAGAAAAGTTGCTAATACAGAACAGAGAGTACCCATATACCCCTTCCAGCTTCCCCCATGATTAACATCTTACATTACCATTGTACATTTGTCAAAACTAAGAAACTGACATTGGAACATTAGTAATCAAACTAGAGACTATATTTGGATTTTACCAGGTTTTCCATTAATGTTCTCTTTCTGTTTCAGGATCCCATAGAGGGTACCACATTGTATTTAGTTGTGATGTCTCCCCAGTCTCCTCTTGTCTGTGACAATTTCTCATTTTTTCATTGTTTTCTCGAGCTTAACTGTCTTGAGAAATACTAGCCAGATATCCTGTAGAGTGTTCTCCAATCTGGGTTTTTCTGATGTTTTTGTCATGTTTTGACTGGGGTTATATTATGAATATTTAAAAGTGAAGGAAAAAAGAAAAATAATCCAAAAAAAGTTATAAAGAAAACAGTCCTAGCACTTTTTTTACATGAATCTCATGTAAAAAATGTCATTAATTCAACAAAAATTTATTAAGCACCTACTATGTGCCAGGCACTGTTCTAGGCACAGAAACTAGAACAGAAACATTAAGGAAACTAGTCTAGAGTGAATGGTCATGAAAGGCCTCTTTGAGAAACTGACATTTGAGAGGCCCAAATAACAAGATGGAACTAGATAAGGGCAAAGATTTGGGGGAAGAACATTTCAGGGAAAGGGAATAACAAGCCAAAGTCTCTGTAGCAGAGGTAAACTTGATGTATATTAAAAGCTTCAATAAAAGCAGAGTGGCTGGGTCACTGGTGTAAGACGAAGAGGATAGATGAGATGAACAAGGCAGACAGGGCTGGATTACATTGGGTTTTATAGGCCATGGCAAGGAATATGGATTTTATGCTGAGTGAGATGGGAATTCTTTGAAAGTTTCAACTAAGAGAAAGACATAATCTGATATATTTTTAAAAGATGATTCTGGATGCTGTGTGGAGCATCCAGAATTGTTGGGGGATAAAGTAGAAATCAGGAGCCAGGAGTTAGGAGACAAATGCTGTAGTCCAGGCAAGAAAAGATGGTGATTGGAATGAGATGGGCAGCAGTAGATATAAAGAGAAGTGGTTGGATTGGGATATATTTCAGAGGAGGAAGCAACAGCACATAGTAATGAATTGAATGTAAGATCAAGATTCTCAAGTCTTTGGCTTGATAGACTGAGGATGGTGTAATCTGTTGAGGTGGGGAGAACTGACAGAGCAAATGTTGCAGGAGGTATAGGTGGGGGAGACTTGGAAATCAAATGTTTTATTTAGGTCAAGTTAAATCTGAGATATTTTGAGTTATTGAAAAAGTAGATGGATATATGAGTTTGGAGCCCATGGGAGAAGTCAGGGCTGGAGACATAAAATCTATATATAAAATAAACAAACAGGGCTTCCCTGGTGGCGCAGTGGTTGAGAGTCCGCCTGCAGATGTAGGGGACACCGGTTCGTGCCCCGGGCCGGGAGGATCCCACATACCGTGGAGTGGCTGGGCCCGTGGGCCATGGCCGCTGGGCCTGCGGGTCCACAGCCTGTGCTCCGCAGCGGGAGAGGCCACAATAGTGAGAGGCCCGCATACCGCAAAAAAAATAAAATAAAATAAAAAATAAGCAAACACATAAATATGTAATATCAGTAACTTTATTTACTAGGAAGAGTAGCCATACATCCCTGTTTGTTCATTTATTTATTAATCAATTCATGCATTCATATACTTATTTTACAAATGTTTATTGTATACCTACCAACATATCAGGCTCTAGTACAGTCATGCCAATGGCATCTGAAGAGAAGAGTGTGCAGCCAGAGAAGGTGGGTCATGGCAAGAAAATACTAAAACTTTTAAAAAGATTGATTTTTATCTAAAAACAGAAAAAAGTCTTTCAAATATTTAATATATAGATCGACACTGCCATCTCACTACTAATGAGTGAAAAGTGTGAGTTAGGCATCGTGGAGAATAATTTGGAGATTTCTTCATTTTCTTTGTTTTAATATATTGTGATTTCTTCCAGTTTATGTGTGTTGGGTTAAGTAGATTTACCAATTACATTATTATTATTATTATTATTTTTCTTTTTTGTAGCTCCGGACACGCAGGCTCAGCGGCCATGGCTCACGGGCCCAGCTGCTCCACGGTATGTGGGATCTTCCCGGACCGGAGCACGAACCCATGTCCCCTGCATCGACAGGCGGACTCTCAACCACTGCGCCACCAGGGAAGCCCACCAATTACATTATTATTTCATTAAATTAACCCTCACGAAAATGGAAGTAGCTAAAAAAGATTTCTGGAAAGAAAACATGAGTTGGAGATAATAAAGCAGGCCTAAGCAAAAAGATGACGATAGAGATGACACATCTGCTGCTAGCATGAGCTCTACAGAAGCCATCTTATTAACTAGTGGGCATGACATTTTGAAATCAGAGATCTGGAAATATTTCCATTATGTGATTTTGATGCAAAATGACGTATGTGTGCTAACCAAGGCTGGGACTGCAGTGAGGCAAGTGAGGCATTCACCTCACACATGAAATTTAAGGGGATGCCCCAAAGTCAGCAATCAAGATAAATATCTAAACGCAATATTTTAAAAAGTCAAAATTAATGCAAAAACCTATGATAAACAAAATATCAAAATTTTAAGTAAAGACAAGATCAGTACTCTTAAAAAAAAACCTTATACATGTACACTAAAATTTGAAGACAGAATTTTGCAACTTGTTAAAAGAAATCTTCCAGGCAATGCATTCCAAAGAGTTTTGAAAATATATAACAATGCAACTTCTTCTGCTGACATCAGGGAAGATAGAAAGTTACAAGCTGAGTTTCAACAAAAACTTTTCATGGTTGGTGGACAGAGGTGATAAAAATGGATACTTGCATTAGAAGAGCAGCCAAAGATGTACTTCTTCCATTAAGATCTAAATATCTTTGTAAGTTATCTTTTTCAGCTTATGACAGCCGTTAAAACAAAGTACAGAAATAACCTGAACGTTGAATCACACATTTTAATAACCATTTCATAAAGTATTACAGATTTTTAAAACCACTGAAACCTAGTCAATCATATTGCTTCCATTAAATATTTTTAGCAAGAATAACAAGGATTTTTAAAAAGACAATTAATATAGAAAATAACTCTTACAGTTACTTTAAATGTTTATTTCATCTTCATCCTTTTACGCTTTAAAAATGCTTTATGTCATACACAACAGGAACACAACAGGACGTGTATATAACTTACATCAGTATACAGACTTTTTTTTTGTAATAGGGAAGTGCAATCAAAAAAAGTTTGGAGAGCACAGGTACAGGTAGTTAATGCCGTGGGTGTTAGGAAAGTGGCAGGATTATATTATCTCAGCGTGCTGTAGAATCGCTGTACCACGGAAGTCTTCGTGAAGGACACCGCACCAGGTTTTCATAAACGGAGGTTTGAGGAATGAGCAGGATTTAGAAAAATAACTATTGCAAAATTTGTTGCCTATAAAACAGAGCACAGTGCTTACTGCCAGAGGAGATTAAAGTACTCTAAAAACACTTTTAAAAGGAGATCCTAGGTCCAAACTGCAGCCCTGCTCTCTGAAGCTATCTCAGCCCCAGACTTGAACCTGTCGGAGAAGGAAGTTCCCCGAAATGGCCCAGGAGAGTGCAGCTCTGAAGGAGGGGGACTGGAGGGAGAGTGATACCACTTTTCCAAGCCATGGGCTGTCCCCTCCCCTAGCAGGAGGCCAGCCGTGAGGTCCCTTGAGCTGTGCCCTCGGGAGGGTGGAGAGAGGGGAAAAGAAAACGCAGTCCTTTCTGGGTGGGACCGTGTCTGAGCGCAGAGGCCGGGGGGCGGGGGAGGGGGGTCTGTGAAGAGGGGGTGAGTTCAGGTGCTTTTCTAACCGGGAGGGAGAGCAGTGTTGGTAGTAGGGCCAGAGGAGCGGCTTTAGGCTCGAGTCTCTTCCTGGTGGTCAGGGAGTCCGAAGAACCCAGGAAGGCATGGAGGACCCTAAGGCCTGGTCCTTTCCTTGACGGCAGAGGGACTCCCGAGATGGACAGTCCAGAAACCCGCTCCGGAAAGCATTTTCTTGGCCGCTCAACTAACTTTATACATCCCGAGGCTAAGAGCTGAGGTAATTAGATGCGAGCGACAGCTGTCTCGGCACCTTGGGCGCCAGGCACCTGGCTTGGAGCCCGACGGCCCGAATTCTCGCGAGAACGGCAGCCGCCATTTTTCCATTGATTGCGGCGGGCTGGGGGAGGGGCCGACGACGAAGGCGGCTGCGGCGGCGACGACGGCGGAGCCTTGGGTCGGTGTCTGCGCGCTGGTGTCTGAGGCCCAGGCTGAGGCCTCTTCGGTAGCCCGAGCGCAGGCGGTGGTGAGGATGACGGCCGCTGCCATTTTCTCCTGAGCTAGAGCCGCCGCTACCCTCCCCCTCCCCCGGCAGGGCGGAGAGGAGCGGCCGGAGTCTGAGCGATGGTGCCCGGCGAGGAGAACCAACTGGTCCCGAAGGAGGTGAGGGGCCAGCGGAGGAGGCTAGGCCCGAGGCCTGCGGCCGCTCTAGGCAGCGCAGGCCGAGGCGAGGGGCCGGCTGCGGGCCCAGCTCGTGGGCCGGCCCGCCTGTGGGGGAAGGAGGTGTTGGGGGTGCATGGTGGGTGCGACGAGCAATTGGGAGACCCGACTGGGTCTAGGGGGCCGGGGAGCGGAGACCTCTCCCCTTGGGTTTCTGGGGCTGGACAAATAAAGGAGCGCACTGGAAGGAATCGGGTCCTGCTCTGGGGGAGAAGGTGGCTTCTCAAGTAGTTATTTAACACGTTGAGCCAAGGTAGAGAGGTGATTTCAAAGAAAACATTCTGCAACACTGGTAGACGGGCACGACAGGGTGACGGTGCTGCTTCTGGTTTTGACAGTGGCAGTGTATAGCTTTCAGGGCTTGTGAAATCTACACCCAGCTTGAGCTTCGTGGGAGGGCAGTTAACTGCTACGACTTTTTTGAACAACTGTTTCTTACTTGGTAGTACTATGGGCCTGCCTAAATGGGGCCTCCCAATGATCGATGAAAAGTAGTAAATGCGACTTCCACGTAAAGGTAAGAGATAGCGAAGCATTACCATATGGAGAGCTGAATTACTTTTTGTAGTTGGGCTGTGTACGCCAGTTTGGGTGACTTCTTAAATTCTTAAAAGCAAGTGATATGAGAAGGCTTGACTTCTTGGCTTCTCTTGAATAGTAGGAGAGGATTAATGGTAGAATCCAGCACTGGCCAGGGAATTTCAACATATTAATAGTATCTCTGTTGGCTTTATAAATATCTTCAGGGTATCCAAACGTGTATTTTTAACTGGTTGATCATCAGGCGAATGCTTTGGATATTTAGTTCTCATATACCTTAAATAGAGGCAAGTGTCCGTTGAAATTAGCTATGTTGGATCTTGATATTTTTGAGTGATGTTCTTAAAAATTCTTAATTCTTTTTTTTTTTTTTGCCTTTTTTGGCTGCTTTATAGCAATTTGTTGCTACTTGACCAAGCTCCGACACTGCAAAAGTGTTATTGGAGTTGTGTATGTATGATATGAATATTTTCCCAACATTATCAGATGATTGTTTTGCAAGGACAGTTTTTTTTTAAACTAAGTTATCATGTGTCAGTATTTATTCATCAAGCACCACCAACTCTGCAAAGCAGATAAACAGATGAATTAATCAGAATTCTTGCCGTGGGAGCTTTTAAGGCTACTAAGGAAGGTAACACTAGTATTCATTGAACTCCAAGTAAGGACTAGGTACTTTTCTACAAAGGTAACTCTCATGCAGGGATGGAAGTGATAGGTGCTATGAGAGATATAAAAATGAATTTTCTTTTAGAGCTACATAGTGCTGGTTTTCATTCCTATGAAAAGCAAAGTTAGTCCTTTATTTTATTTTATTTTTTTAATTAATTAATTTATGGCTGCATTGGGTCAGGCTTTCTCTAGTTGTGGTGAACGGGGTTACTCTTCCTTGTGGTGTGCGAGCTTCTCATTGTGGTGGCTTCTCTTGTTGCCTAGGCGCGCATGGGCTCTAGGCGCGCGGGCTCAGTAGTTGTGGCTCGCGGGCTCTAGAGCGCAGGCTCAGTAGTGTGGCTCACGGGCTTAGTTGCTCTGCGGCATGTGGGATCTTCCAGGACCTGGGCTCGAACCCATGTCCCCTGCATTGGCAGGCGGATTCTTAACCACTGCGCCACTAGGGAAGTCCCTTTCTTAATTTTTTGACCGTTAGAAAGTATAATATAGGTGGAACTTTGCTTTAAGGAAGCCCAATATTAGGTTTATTTCCCTAATAATTTGATTTATAGAAAACATGGTGTAAATAAACACTTTCACAGGAACATACCTGAAATGCTGCCTTTACCTTTTGGATTTTAAAGATTAAACGCCTCTCCTTTAAGACTAACTCCCTTACCTGAGGCTTCAAACTCATCCCCACTTCCAACATTTTTTTTTTTTTTTCCCTACTCTTTCTGGACCACATGCCTTTATTTTCTGTTTCCTAGACTCATCTTCAGTCTTTTCTTTTTCCCTGACTCCTTTTTTGATTCCTGGAAACTTGCACAGTACTCTCAAATCTCAAAAGTCTGTCACTGTTTTAGCTAGCTAAGTAATTCATTCTTTTTTGATGGCCATACTTCTCTTCTTGAATTCTTGCCTGCTTCTCTTCCTTGAATTTTCTTTTGCATTTGATACTTAAAAATAATTCCTTGATTTTAGTAATACTGTACTTTGGGGCCTTTTGCCCCTGCCTGTTTGTACTATCTGACCACTCATTTAGTCAATGTCTTTCTCTTTTTTTCTGTGTCATTAATTATCACTTTCGTCTCATCTTTGTTATCCCTTGTCTGGTCTTTTTCAGTAGGAGTAGAATTATATAGTGCTAAAGCTGAGAGAACACATAGTGACCATTTAGTAACTTATACCCCTTCACTTCTATAGATGAGGAAATGAGGGCCAGAAGATTGAAAGTGACTTGTTCAGGGTCACATAATGAGTAAATAAATGACAGAGCTAGGACTAGAACTCACATCCCCTTGATTATACTCTGTTTTACACATCCCTTCATGGAACCTAGAGGCTCCGTAAAAGTAGTATGTAACTCTCTAAGTCCATTTACTATGTGAAAATAAATTACAGAATTTTAAAATGTCTTACTTCTGTTCTACTGGCTTATTACCAACAATTTGGCGGGCTTTTCTTTTTTAGAGAACCTCTGACACTTACTAGATTTAGATATTGGTTAAATGTGTGCATCCATGTGTGTGCAGTTGTTGAACGAATAGTATGTTATTCTGGTCCCTGAAGCTCAAGGACAAGTGTACCTTAGAGGACTGCTGAAGAAGGCAGCTTAGTGTCATGCAGGGCTTGGCAAACTAGTCCCTGGGCCAAATTCAGCCCACAGCCTGTTTTGTTTGGCCCATGAGTTAAGAATGATTTTTACATTTTCAAATTGTTGAAAAAAAATCAAAATAATAAAAATAATCTGTGACACATGGAAGTATATGAAGTTTAGATTTCATATATTTCATTTAGATTTTGTATATTCATTTCAGTATTCATAAATAAAGTTTTATTGGAACACATTGATGCCCATTTATTTACTATTATCTATGGCTGTAGCAGAATTGTGTAGTTGATACAGATGCTGTATGCAGGATAAGTTTGAAACTATTTAGCTTGGTGTTCAATGCCTAGTACACTTTGATTCTGGCCACAGTCTGCCCTTTCAGCTTATCTCTTCTTCCTCAAAACAAGTTTTTAATGCAGCCAAACAGGTTTTTCTCTAACTTGCTTTTCACTTCTATTTGTGCTAACTCTTCTTTCTTACTTCTGCCCACTGATACAGAACATTCATACACATCTTTCCCTCAGTACCTCATATCTCATTTATTCTAAAAAGCCTTTTCTGACCGTTTAACCTTAAGGATTTCTCCTTCTTAGAAGACTTTTATATATGAATAGAATTCATTTGGCAATTAATAAATAGTGCTTTGTGACATCTTTTATGGTCTCAGACTGTATTTTATTATTATTCATTATGGATTTCTTGACAGCAGAGATCTTTGTGTGTGTCTGTCTCTTTCTCTCTCTCTCTCTTTTTTTTTTTGGTATGTATTATAGGTCTAAGACAGTGTGCTTTCTGAAGGACACTGATCTTCAGTAATATTCATTGATATGGTTACAGGGTTGCAAGGAAACTTAAGAGTTCTAACCAATTTCCCCTGCTTGGTTATTTTCCACAACATCCTTGGCAAACTGTTTTCCAGCCTTTGCTTGAATACCTTCATGACATCTCTGATAACATCTTTGTCTTAGAAGAGATCTGTTTTAAGTTTTTGAGTTGAGAGAAGTCTAGATCTCTGTAGCTGCCATCTTTTGATAGTTGCCCCTAAACAACAGAGAAATCTTAAATCATTTTGCATAGGACAGCTTTTTCTCATTGTTGAAGAGGGGGCAGGGGAGGAGGACTGGGCATCCACAGTTCTTTGTTTCTCAGTTGCTTTCTTTTAGACATAATCCAGTGTTTTTAATATTTCTCCTAATTGTTGTACCCAGAGGAGAGCAAAGTGAGTGTGGTCTGTTCTTTGTGGTAAACAACAAAGCATTTCACCTCACTTTTTCACTCTACTATATGTCTTTGAATTGTTTTATATTGATGTTGACTTTGAGATCTCTTTTAATGTCATTCCACTTGCATTTATTGCATCATTGTTTTTATTATTCTGTTTCCTTATAAGGATTTGTGACATTAATATTTGTTGTGTACTCACTGTACGTTACTGTACGCTGCCATATAGGGAATATTTAGATAAAATTATTTTTTCCTCAAGTATTTTATAGTATAATTAAGGATAAAAGGTACATATTACTAATAGTTTTAAAATAATACTTTCACTGCAATACTTAAAGTGGCGTCCAAGGAGTATATAAATGTAGAAAGGATAGAAAAATGAAAGAAAAAGAATATTTAGTTCCATATCTCAGTGGATTTTTTTCTGCCTCTCTTTTCCATATAATAAACACTACTTATATCTGGAACTAATGATGATAATAATAACCAAAATTTATTGAGCATTTATTATATGTCACATACTGTTGTATGTGCTTTGTGTGTATTAACTCATTTGAACTTCACAATGACCTCATAACTATATCAGGGCCGTTGATATTGAGAGCCCTCAAAACATTAAAACAACTTGTTTTTCATCTCTATTGTCTGTTTTTTTAAAAAAATAAATTCAATTAATATTATAGAACATGTCAAATGAGTATTCTTTTAATTTGTATGGCTTCAACCTTTGATTGTAATTTACACATTTATATCTACAGCCCTGACCTCTCTTCTAGTTTCGGATTTGCACCTGCATACTAGATATCTCTACTTGGTTGTACTCTAGGACCTACAGATTAAATATGTGTAATATCAACCTCATTTCTCTTTCCTCTCTTCTCATGTCCTCCTCCCAGCATAGTTCTTTCTTTGTATTCTCTTGTTCAGTTAGTGTCATCATCATCTGTTTATTTGCTTAAGTTGGAACAGTTTTTTGACTCCTCCTTTTTCCTTTTTTCCATATATAGTTAAATTGTCACTTGAAAAATATCTCTTGTATCCTTACCTTTCTCTTCGTGGCTCTGCCTCTATTTTCTCATTCAAATGTAGCCCTTTTAAATGGTCTGTGTTCTTCTAGGCTCTTTTCTTTTCGTAACCGTCCTCACCATGACAGCCATTACCTTCTAAAACACATGACATTATGACTTACCTGTTTTAAAGTTTATAATTATTACCCTCTGATTGCAAATTGAATACTAGGTAATATTAATAAACACTATGCACCAGACACTGTGCTAAACAATTTACACACTTAATATCTATAAAGCGCTTTAAGGCATCTCTTATCTTTCATTATGTATTTTATAGATAGATAGAAAGAAAGTAAGGCTTAAAGAGTAAGTAACTTGGGATTCCCTGGTGGCGCAGTGGTTAAGAATCCGCCTGCCAATGCAGGGGACACGGGTTCGAGCCCTGGTCCAGGAAGATTCCACATGCTGTGGAGCAACTAAGCCCATGCGCCACAACTACTGAGCCTGTGCTCTAGAGCCCGCATGCCACAACTACTGAGCCCACGTGCCACAACTACTGAAGCCCACGTGCCTGGAGCCCGTGCTCCACAACAAGAGAAGGCACCGCAATGAGAAGCCTGTGTACCCCAACAAAGAGTAGCCCCTGCTCGCCGCAACTAGAGAAAGCCCATGCACAGCAATGAAGACCCAACGCAGCCAAAAAAAAAAGAGTAAGTAACTTATTCAAAGTTGTATAGCTGTTTGTTTCTAAGTCATTGTGGCCTTAATCAGTAGGAAAGTCCTTCATAATGTAGCCTCAATTGATTTGTTTTTTAAAATTAATTTTTGTCAAAGTTATACATGCACATATTGAAAAGAGTTGAATAACTCTGCTCTGCAGATTCTCCCTCCCCTTCATTTTGGGCTCTCCGGAGGCAACCACTTGCTACTCATTCTTTTGATATTTATCTCCATATTTCAAAATAGTATGCCTGTAGTTTTCCCTCGTGATTTTTTTCAGTTGAATGGCTTGTCTACGGACTTCCCGCAATGGAAGATTCGGTTTACCACTATCCCCAAACACAGACACACTTCTCAATTCTGCCCAATCCTTCCAATATTGTCATATTGCAAGTTGTTTGGATACATCAAGTTTCAAAGTTTATATCAATGTCACTGTATTCATAGTTGAGCCTTGTAGTTTATTGTGATGATTTTTCCTTCCTGTACAGTATTTTGTTTTCCATGAGTTAATATTTTCTAAGAATTTGCTTTTGCTTTGTTTTCTATGTATTTATCATTAATTTAACCAAGTGGTTCTCAATTGGGGGCAACCGAGGGGATATTGGCTGTGTTGGGTAGGTGAGGGAGGGCAGGAGTGTGCTACTGATATCTAGCGAGCAGAAGCCAGCTATGCTGCCAAGCATCATCCTGCACTGCACTGGACCGCCTCCCATGGCAAAGAATTATGTGGTCCAAAATGTCAATAAAAACTCTGATTTAGTCCAAACTCTCAAGTGTATGAGTCTTCTCCTTATGTTCACAACTACCAATTTTTTGATGAATTTTCTTGAATTGCAGCTGCTGTCTTAGATTTGCCTTTACAATCATCTTAGAAGTTTCCGTCAGGTCTCTCTTGTATTAGAGCTCCTGGTTCTGTATCTGATGTCTTCATCTTTCTTTGTGTTCTTATTTTGGAGGACCACTTTCAATAGCTTTCTGGATGGGCTATAATTTTTTCAAGACTTCACATGTCTGAAAATGTTTCTACCCTCTTGCTTTATAGATAGTTTGGCTGGGCAGAGAATTCTCGGTCAGAAATAATTTTCTCTCAGAACTTTGAATACATTGCTCCATTGCCATATTGTTTTCAGTGTTGCTGTTGAGACATCAGATGCCTAGAAGATTTTTTTTTAATTAATTAATTAATTATTAGCTGCGCTGGGTCTTCGTTGCTGTGTGCGGGCTTTCTCTGGTTGCCGCGAGCAGGGCCTGCTCTTCGTTACGCTGTGCAGGCTTCTCATTGCCATGGCTTCTCTCTGCCACGGCTTCTCTCGTTGCAGAACACGGTCTCTAGGTGCGCAGGCTTCAGTAGTTGCAGCGTGCGGGCTCAGTAGTTGTGACGCACAGGCTTAGTTGCTCCGCAGCATGTGGGATCTTCCCGGACCAGGGATCGAACCCGTGTCCCCTGCATTGGCAGGCAGATTCTTAACCACTGCACTACCAGGGAAGTCCCTGCCTAGCTGATTTTGAATCTTACTTTTCCTCTCTGGAAGCCTGGAGAACCTTTTCCCCTAGAGTTCTGAAATTCCTGTATTATGTGTACAGGTCAGTTTTTTTCCACTTCTGGGTTCAGGGTAGTCTTATTCAATCTGATATTTGTATCATCAGTTCTGGGAAATTTTCTTAAGTCATTTCTTTTGTTTCTTCCCCTTCATTTTCTCTGTTCTCTCTCTTGAATTCCTATTATTTAGGTAATGGGTCTACTGTCTTGGTTTCTCTAATTTTCTTCTGTTTACCTCTATTTTCCATTTCTTTTCCTTTTTCCTCTGTTTTCTGGGAGATTTTTCTCAATTTTATCTTCTGATTCTTCTACTAAGGTTTTATTTCTGCTGTCATGTTTATAATTTCCAAGTACTCTTTTTTTTTCTGAAAAAGTTTTAATATATCCTGATATATCCTGTTTTTGATATCCTATTTGTTTTATGGATGCAGTGTCTTATCTCTCTTAGGAAATTATTGATACTTTTCTTCTCTGCATATTCTCTCTTTTCTCCAAATTTCCTTTTTCTGTTTGTTTGCTTTGGGCTTTGTCTTTCATATTAGATGCTTTTTTTAGATGTCTGGTATTCCTTGGAACTCAATGCTTATTTAGAAGAGGGGCCTTAAAAAGCTGAATGGAAGCTCTGCCAGTGGGTAATTATGGTTTTCCCTGTACTTTAGATATGTGTGGTTAATTTCCTTGTAGACTCCCAGTGACACGTTTTTCCCTTGTGCTGAATTGATTTCCCAGAAAAGATTTCTGATCTTTTGCTTGGAGAGAACAAGCTTGGGAGCTGAGTAGGAAACGGGGTTGTGAGTTTCATCATAAAGTACATGAATACCATTTCATTTACTTCTCCAGTTTTCAATGTGGCAGCCCTCAAATTTGATTGCACCTGGCATCCTCTAGTCCAGAGATACCTTGTTTTATGCTCTTCTGAGATTGCTTAGTCTTTGCCAGGAAGGGTCAAAGAGTAAAAGAGGATCTGGGAGTTCTGACTGCTTCTTAAGCAGAATTTAATCTCTTATTCTAGCTTGGACTTCACTCTTGCTCCCAGAGTATCGGAAACTGCTAGTTCCTGAGCCTTTTCGGGTTTTTTCCCGTTTTTCTTTTTAAATTTTTATGGAAAGCTTGAAAAAAGAATACACAGAGTTCCCATATACCTGTCACCAAGCTTCTCCTCATGGTAACATATTTTATAACCACAGAACACTTATCAAAAGTAAGAAATTAACTTTAGTACAATACTATTAACTATACTATAGAATTTATTCAGATTTGACCAGTTTTCCACTAATGTTTCTTTTTATTCCAAGATCCAAATTCAGAGTCCCACATTGAATTTTGTTGTCATGTCTCCTTAGTTTCCTCTTATCTGTGACAATTTCTCAGACTTTCCTTCTCTTTCATGACCTTGATATTTTGAGCAGCACTAGTCATTTTTGCAGAATCGCCCTCAATTTGGGTTTGTCTGATCTTTTCTCATGATTAGATTGAGGTTATTAAAGAGAAGGCTGTCACAGAAGTGATATGTCCTTCTCTGTGCATCATTTGGCGGGGGGTAGTGGGGGGACATGATGCTGATGTGTCCTACTGTGATGTTAACCTTTGATCACTTGGTTCAGGTGATTCTGCTAGGTTTCTCCACTGTAAAGTTACTATTTTCCTCTTTAATAATTACTAACTACTTTGAGACCATGCAGATATCCTGTTTCAGCTTAAACTTCTGCCCACTAGTTTTAGCATCCATTTATAGATCTTGTTACTGTTGCATTCTAATAGTGATTTTCTGTTTCCCTCATTATTTCTACATTTATTAATTGGAATTCTTTTGTGAGGAAGAGTTGTCCCTTCTCCCACATTTATTTACTTAATTATTTATTTATGTCAGTATAGACTTAAGATATTTATTTTATTCTTTCGATTATAACCCCAAACTATTGTTATTTATTTTGTTGCTCAAATTGTTCCAGTTTTGGCCACGGGGAGCTCTTTCTGGTTGGCATCTGTGCTCATCCTTGCCTTTTGAGCACTTCTGTACTTTGTGGCACCACATAAAGCTTCAACCCATCTTATACTTGCCCTGCCCCAACCCTGCAATCAACCAC
Source organism: Phocoena sinus (assembly GCF_008692025.1). Taxonomy (NCBI): domain Eukaryota; kingdom Metazoa; phylum Chordata; class Mammalia; order Artiodactyla; family Phocoenidae; genus Phocoena; species Phocoena sinus. The sequence continues at coordinate 66,132,805 of NC_045770.1, forward strand.
TTCTCCAGAGAGTTTAGGGGTCTTTTGGTATAATTGTAACTGTGGTATGTCCTGTAAGCCAGGTGTCTTTGTTTTTCTAGGCTAATGTAGGTTTCAGTCTTCTCAGGTGTAATTGTCACTACCACTTGTTCTGCTTTCTAGCTTCTAAAATTGTGTTTCTGGTTTCCTATGGATTTATGCTCTTTAAAAAATTTCTTTATTCTTGTTTCAGAGAGGTTTTGGGAAGCTTTTGAGCTAAATGCTTGTATTCAATTTGTCCTCTTTGACCAGAAATTCTTAATGTTTTTGTTATCTCCTGTCCCAAGCCAATTTTGTTTTAGCCACATTCAACCACATTAGTTGCTGTTCCCTGATGTGCTGTATGCTTTCATGTGTCACTTGCCCTGAGTGAATAATATGAAATGTTTTTTAATACCTGCTTTTTAGGGAGTTTTAAATGGGTGAACTTTGATTTTACATGAAAACTATTTAAGTACTTTATTAAGTACATTTTTAGGATTCTTGCCTCTTATTTTCCAATTTTTGGATTAGTCACATAAATGTTTTGTGTCTTAGTACCAAATATTGTAAATTTTTTGCCAAAATGGAGGGGAGAGGCTTAGTGCATTTCTAGAGTACTAACATACCATCACCATCATAGCCCAAGTTGAAAGAAAAGATTGTATTGAAAATAGGGGGTTGTGTAGCACGGGGAACTCTGCCCAATATCATGTAACAACCTAAATGGGAAAAGAATTTGAAAAAGAATAGATACATGTATATGTATAACTGAATCACTTTGCTGTACACCTGAAACTATCACATTGTTAATCAACTGTACTCCAATATAAAATAAAAAGTTAAAAAATAAAAAGTTATTGCCCAAAAAAAAGAAAAAGAAAGGGGGTTGTGAAAAACATAGTATTAAATATACATTAAAATACCTATTGTAGGGCTTCCCTGGTGGCGCAGTGGTTGAGAGTCCGCCTGCCGATGCAGGGGACACGGGTTCGTGCCCCGGTCCGGGAGGATCCCACGTGCCGCGGAGCGGCTGGGCCCGTGAGCCATGGCTGCTGAACCTGCGCATCCGGAGCCTGTGCTCCGCAACGGGAGAGGCCACAACAGTGAGAGGCCCACGTACCGCAAAAAAAAAAAAATACCTATTGTAAATTTAGGTTCCAGAAGACATCGACTTTAAAAACTTGATTAATTGGTATTAAGGACCTTATTCAGTTCAGGCAACATGATAAGTGTCACGATATTCAGAGGCATATTCTTTTATGAGGCTTATTACATGGATTTTAAAGTGTTCTGTCTAGGTATTGCTGCTTAGAATCTAATTTTGTACAAACATTCTCCACTGTAAATGATGTGCTTTTTCACATCAAGATTCTTAAAGAATGTATTTTTCCTGAGCCTGCTTTTCTGTCAGTATAATGGAAGAAGGGATGGATATAGGTGTAGTGTAAGTGAACAGATGTCTCCTCTCTGCTCTACTGAATACTTCTGTTTACTTTGTCTCAGGGTGTGGGAGCAACAGTAATTGCCCTGTTCTTTTGTTTAATGGAACTAAACTGAAACAAGCATACCTAAAGTAGCCATGGACAGGAACATTTTCATTGACATAAAACTGTTGCTGCAATCCACTGTCGAGAGTGTTGAGAGATTACTGTTTTATGAAACTTACTGAGATACGTCTTGAATTTGTTGTTTGTTTTGTTTGTTTGTTTGTTTTTGGCCATGCTGCACTGATGGCAGGATCTTAGTTCCCCCACCAGGGATAGAAAGCAGGCCCTGGCAGTGGGAACACTAAGTCCTAACCACTGGACTGCCAGGGAATTCCCAATATGTTTATTTATTTATTTGTTTGTTTTGGCCATGCCATGCAGCTGTATTGAATTTTTTATGTTTTTAAAAAGCAAGCTTTTCAAATCCTACCCAACCAGCAAAATCTAGCCCTTCTTACTACTATAAGAAACTTTTCCTGATTCTCCTCTTTCAACCTGAGAGCATTTTTCTAACCCTGAAATCCCATAACATTGTAGCTTTTGACATTTGAAAAATTATAAGTTAATACCTTTATTATTTGTGTTAATACCTTTATTAGAAGCTCTTCAAAGTCAGGACACAACAGTCAGAGTGCCTGGGTTCAAATTCCAGTTTTGTGACCTTGGGCAAGTTATTTAACCTACCATTACCTAAGTTAAATGAGGATACTAGTAACCACCTCCTAGGGTTGTTGGGAACGGTTAATGAGTTAATACATACAAAGTGCCTTCCATTTAATAAGCACTCTTATAAATGTTATCTGTCATAATAAGTGTTACTATCTTCATTACTGTTATTACCTTCATCCTGTATTCTCCCTAGGGGCCAGCATAATGTACTGTACATTGTTGTTGTCCAATATGTATTGATTAAATAAAAATGAAGTCATATTTTAGTTATTAAATATGCTTAGTTGTTTGAAGTCGGGGATCTGATATGACCTGTCAGCATAAACCCTAAATGATTGTTAGATTTGACAGGTTCTTTTATATTATCAAGTAAGACCTGTTTTTGCTGCTTTTTGATAGTTGAAACATGTGACAAAGTACAAATGAAACTTTTTAGTCTAATGAGATCCTAAGAAAAATCGGTTTAGTGTATATAGATATTTGTTGAAATAACTTACTGGATCAGCAAGTTATTTGTGTATAAGTTTCAGTGTGAAATGTTATTTTAAAGCAGGATTCATGTTAAGAATAGTTTATTTCTGGGAGAACTTTATGTGTTTGATAATTCTGATTTTCAAAAATTCTAGAGTATAACCAGTTGACATGGATAGAAGAACCAATTAGCCTGTCTATTTTTGTCAGTTGTATTACTGATTGTGCTTTAGATTTGATGCTGTGTAATTGACTGCTATAAGACTTGCAGAGTCATTCAAATTAGCAAAAATATAGTGGCTTTCCAGTAGAGAAAAACTTAGGGCTAAGTGACATAATTAAGAAAAAAGATCTGGAATTTAAATCTTTCTGTATACAGTGAGTCCAGTACTTTTGGTTTAGCTTTAAGGAAAACCATGAACCTCATTTATCACCTAAGTGAAATTTTCTAGTATAACCAAAGCATTGTAATTTGACTATAAATACCTTTCTTGTTTCAAATGATATTACCTATTTTTATTTCATCATAAATACACTTTAATTATTCTTAATGTAGATTTCCATAGTTCTGGATGCTGTCGAATTCATTCAGTTAAGCATTGAGTTAGTAGCTGCCAAGAACCAGAGGATCAAAGATGAATAAGGAATGTGACCTAGTTCTAGTTGCTAGTCTAGTCTGGGAGACAAAAATTTGTAATGAGGCAAATGCATAATTTGGAAATAAAGTGGGACCATAGAGGAGGGAGCTACCACTACCAGCTTTATCTAGGGGATCCTGTGAGAATGTAACACTTAAATTAGGTCACAAAGGATGACTTGACTGCCAAGTAAAGAAGTAAGAGCTTTTAGTTAGGAGAAATGGCATTTAAAACACCCAAGTCTGTAATGCATTTTAAAAGTGGCAGAAAGTTTGGGGTAAATGCATGGGGTGCCTGGGGTTGAGTGAGAGAAGATAGTTCTGACAGATTGTGTTTTAAAATTCTGAAGGCTTTGTATGCCTAAAAGGAATTTAGGTTTTTATTGTGCAGAAATTAGTGGGCAGGAAATGTTTTTTTGGCAGAAAAAGTTAACCAATTTGTTTATAATTGTTACAAACAAATTCAGTGAAACTTGTTTGCTGAAACATTGTTTACTTGCATGAATGTTTTATATCGCTGCATTAATATTTACACACAAATGAAAATGGGGCAAGGCAGAATTTGCTATAATACCGATTCTCTCACCTGTTTTTTTTTTTTTTTTTTCATTTGCAGTCATATAATTAGGTACTTTTTTTTGTTTGTTCTTTTAAGAATAAAATGTTTCCCTTTCATAATGCATCTTAAGTGCATTCTCCACATTTGAGTCATCCTGGCAGGATATCCTTTGGCATAATTGTTACATATTTGATATGGATAACACACAGGTAGGTATCTTCAAATAGGCTAACTAGATAGGCCTCATTTGCCTCCAGAAATGTGCCAGTAGCTGCACTTTGGTAGTGTAGATCTGGTTTGAAGTCCTGAACACTTGCAAGTGAGAAGTTCAGTGTACTTCAGGGACAGCTGCAGTATGAGGCTTGTAAAAATGTGGTTTCTTCACCTTTTCAGTATAAGACATATTCTTGTGAGTGACTTTAGTAGCTGGTTGCTTTCTTGAGTGCTTTACCACTGGCTTTTTACAGGCATTTGTCTTAGTAGGAGCCATAGTATAGAGAACTCCTTGTTTATACCCCCCTTCTATTCGGCAGCTCAACAGACTAAAGTGGCACAGGTGCTAGAGTGATGACTGGTGGCGGCTGCAGCAGCAGCAGCAGCAACTGAGAACACCACAAGGAGTGTTAATAGGGGATTAATGAAATCTTCCCAAGGATTTCCCCAGTGCTCCAAATTCAATTGACTTTAATATTTTACTGAGAGGAGCTCTTGATTACAACCCCAGTTCCAGGTTGCATTAGAAAGTAGAATTTTTATATGACTTACCTGGTAAAAGATACATATTGCTTTAGTAAATATATCAATACATAAACTATCTATGAATTCATATACATTTCTTCCATTTTATAGATATAAAATGTCTACCTTTTTATGTGTTTAGGTATTTTAATTTTGTTGCCTTTAATTTTACGTACACCAAGTTGTATAATTTATTACTTTATTTATAGCACTTTGTGGTAATGAAAGGGAATTGGTGAAAAATTAGATACCTAACAATGAAGTCTCTTATTAAAAGACATCTAAGGGATTTCCCTGGCAGCCCAGAGGTTAAGACTTTGCCTTCCATTGCAGGGGTTGCTGGTTCGATCCTTGGTCGGGGAGGTAAGATCACACATGCCTCGTGGCCAAAAAACCAAAGCATAAAAACAGAAGCAATATTGTAACAAATTCGGTAGAGACTTTAAAAATGATCCATATCAAAAAAAAAAAGACATCTAAGAAATATTACTGCTTTAATTTTGACATCTTAAATTCACGTCTTGAAATATTTATTTACTATTACATTTACCATTAACATAACACAAGTATGATTTTTAAAATTCTAAGAAAAATAGACAGTGATGCAGAAAATATTTCTACAATTCAGTAATATGATTTAACAGTGGAAGGGAAGTAGTAGTTCGGTATTACAGCTCCTTCATTTATAGGGGAGGAAAACATGAAGGCTGTAAAAACCCCATAACTTACTTAATGTCTCAGGTAGTGGAAGAGCTAGAATGAGACTTTTTTGAAAAAGTCAAGTTTACTGAGGTATAATTTATATACAGTAAAATTTGTTCCTTTAAAGCATACAGTTTTATGAATTTTGACAAACTTATGCAGTTGTATAACCACCACCACAGTCAAGATATAGAACATCTCCATCACCTTAAAAAAGTTTTCTCATGCCTCTTATAATCAACCCCACCTCCCACCTCTAGGCTCTGCAACCACTGATCTGTTTTCTGCCCTCATGTTTTGCCTTTTCCTCATATAACTGGAATTCAAATAGTATGTAGCATTTTGAGTCTGACTTTCATCTAGCATAAAACTATGATGTTTATCTATGTTATCTGTTGTATCACTAGGCTTCCTTTTTATTGTCCAGTGTCACAATTTGTTTATCCATTTATTAACTGGTGGACATTTGGGTTATTTCCAGGTTTTGGTGATTCTGAATAAGCTGCTACAAATATCTGTGTACAGCTTTTTCTTTTGGTAGACATATGTCTTCATATGGTAAGTGCGTGTTTAACTTCGTAAGAAACTGCCAAACTCTTTTCTGAAATGGCTGTACCATTTTGCATTCCATTGAGCAGTGTATGCACATTCCAACTGCTCTGCCTCCGTGTTGGTACTTGGCAATGTCAATATTTTTCAGTTTAGTTTTTTAATCATTCTAGTTAGTGTGTAGGGATATCTCTGTGGTTTGAATTTGCATTTCTTATTGACTAGTGATGTAGTGTATCTTTTCATTTACTTGAAGTTTTTTATTAAGCCTGCTTTTAAAAAATCATTTTATTTGAATATTACATATTTAAAGTTTTGCTAGTACTGAAAGGAGAGAGAAGTAAAAAGAGTACCTATTCTCAAGGAGTTGATGATTTACATAGAGAAAACTGGTAATTGTGTTAAAGAGTATGGCTGTAATTTTGACAGGCTTCTTGAGAAAGGGGGTCATATATTAGCTTTCTGGTGGAGAGGATAATGGTTTGGGAATCAGAAAATGCATTGGTTTGGCTTTGCGTTGCTTATCCTTTCTGGGCCTTTTTTTTCTTCTTTCTTCATCTCTGAAATGAGGGAGTTGGACTAGATAAGGTATAAGATTTGTCTCTAAATTATAAATCTACATAAACTGTTTGGTGGTAGTTTTTTGCTTTTTTTTCAGTAGTAGGTTTTGTGGGTTTTTTTTTTTTTGCGGTACGCGGGCCTCTCACTGTTGTGGCCTCTCCCGTTGCGGAGCACAGGCTCCGGACGCACAGGCTCAGCGGCCATGGCTCACGGGCCCAGCCGCTCCGTGGCATGTGAGATCTTCCCGGACCGGGGCACAAACCCGTGTCCCCTGCATCGGCAGGCGGACTCCCAACCACTGCGCCACCAGGGAAGCCCTGTTTTATTTTTAAAAAAATAATAAATTTATTTATTTTTGGCTGCACTGCGTCTTTGTCGCTGCGTGTGGGCTTTCTCTAGTTGCGGCGAGCGGGGGCTACTCTTCATTGCAGTGCACGGGCTTCTCATTGCAGTGGCTTCTCTTGTTGAAGAGCATGGGCTGTAGGCGCACGGGCTTCAGTAGTTGTGGCACTTAGGCTCAGTAGTTGTGGCTCGCGGGCTCTAGAGCGCAGGCTCAGTAGTTGTGGCACACAGGCTTAGTTGCTCCATGGCACGTGGGATCTTCCTGGAACAGGGCTCGAACCCGTGTCCCTTGCATTGGCAGGAGGATTCCTAACCACTGTACAAACCAGGGAAGTCCCTGAGTAGTAGGTTTTTAAATTATGTAAGAAGGCTGTGCAATCAGAAAACAAAGATCTTTTCAGATCTTTCCTGTCTGATGAAATTTCTATTACCCAAAAAAGATCATCTTCTGAAATTTTAAATAATATAAATTATAATATAAATATTATAGTTGAGAATTATATATTTCTTTTTTTTAACACTTTTAAAAAATTAATTATTTATTTTTGGCTGCATTGGGTATTCGTTGCTGCACACAGGCTTTCTCTAGTTGTGGTGAGCGGCGGCTACTCTTTGTTGAGGCGTGCAGGCTTCAGTAGCTGTGTCTCTTGGGCTCTAGAGCGCAGGCTCAGTAGTTGTGGCTCACGGGCTTAGCTGCTCTGTAGCATGTGGGATCTTTCTGGACCAGGGCTCGAACCCATGTCCCCTGCATTGGCAGGCGGGTTCTTAACCACTGCGCCACCAGGGAAGTCTGAGAATTATATATTTCTAAAGTCTATTATAAGGATGGTAGCTGACAGTTCTATGATAATACATTTTGTATGATACTATATTATTATTATTATCATTTATGGAGCATTTTTAAGATGTTCTCTCTTGATCTTCAGAAAAACTCTTTGTGAACCATGAGAGTCAGAGATAAGTGACTTGCATAGGATTACACGGCTGAAAGAAAAGTAGCCACCTTGACCTAAGGGTTCTAGCCTAGATCCTTTGCCTCTGCGCTACATTGCTCTTTGCACTGTAGACCATTCCAGTAGGAAATAAAATCTTTAAATTGTTTTAAATAACCTTAACATTTTTTTCAGTTGTATAATTTCATGTTCAGGGTATTATAAAATTTATTATCCATGCTTCTAAATAAAAAGCATGGTAACACGTAATATAAAAATCTACTTTGATTTAGTAGTAATGCAGTAGAACATTCAAGACTTGTAAACAAGTCAGTTGTATCACAAGCTGAGTCACTGCTTGTCAAGAACAGCCTACTCACAGAAGAAAACTTAGCTGTAATCAAAAATAAAGATAACAGGAATAGTAAAGGATATATTATATACCCTCCTGAGAGTAGTTTAGTTTCTAAGTATAGATGCCTTAACAGTGGGTTACCCATTAACAGTAGTAGAACAACTGTTAAAAGGAGTATGGCAAAAGTGGGAATGGTGTTAGGATAGAAGTGAGAGGAAAAATACTATTATCATAATTTTAATGACACAAATATATTCAACATTATGAAGTCATCAGAAAGCTTGTATTTCTTAGGAGATCTGTGTTCGTATGTGACCTTAGGTTTCTTAATTTGTTGTTCATCTGTAAAATAAGGACCTTGATCTGATGTCCAAAGGTTCATCCATCTTTAAATATATGTATTATAGTTCTGTGTGTGTATGATGAGTCATCTGATTGATTGCTTCTTAACTATCAAATGAAATATGTTGATCATAGTTAAATAGATTGTAAACTACTCTTTTAAAGTGCTGAAACTTTACACTGTTACTTTTCTACTAATCAATCGAATGAGTACTTGATGTAATCTGTTACAAGAAAAAATGTTACAGAGTTTTCAGTTTTATATATTTCGTTTTCTAATTATATTATGGGGGTTCTGGGAGCTTGATTTATGGGTATTTTAGAAGGAAGTGGAATGCAGGATTCTGAGGGACACCTAATACTAGAGCACAAAGGCAGGTATGAAACTATGTATTTTTACAGAATTTTAAAAACAAATGTTATATGTTGACAGGCAGTTGATGTTACCATGTTCTATATTAGTTTAAGTTCAGAAAATCCATTCCATGATATATTAAATAAGTACCTGTTAATATTGCAAGTTAGTTTATCACAGAATCTGTATTTAACTAAAATAGTAAAGTAGAATGTACTTACAATTTTTTTATGCCTTGAACTAAGCTTTTAGAATAGGTACAAAGTCATCTTTTAGAAAATTCCTATATGAAGATTTGGATTTGAAGAAACTCAATATATATGAAGAAAGCAGGTTAAAACAGGGAGTGATTATTATCAAACTTCCTTTAAATAGTAAAAGCCCTTGCAGTAAAAAAAATTTCAAAATTTAAAATCATTTTGGAAACTTTTCAGAGTTTCCAAAATCAATTCAATTTTTAAAAATTTACTTAGAAGTTTTAAGAGCACACTATGCTTCCAAAAGCATCAGCTATAACATATTATGAATTATTTTCCTGAATGAATATATTTTGTTTAGAGAATTCCCTAAAGGACCTTAGACTTTCTGCTTCTGTGGTTTGTTTTTGGTAGTTGAGATTTTAAAGTATCCGTTTTTATTTCTAAGCTAAGTAGAATCACACTTAATCTGCTTATGTTTCTTCCTACACAGTTGTTGTGGTCTTTATTCATGTTCATATTGTATCTTTATGATTTTCTGAACTATTTACGTACTCCTGACTAATCTCCTCAATTCCTTGGACATATTTGTTTGTTTTGAGTATATTAAGAAGAAGAGCTAAATTCTGTTTTTTATAAAACTGATACAAACTTTAGATATGTGAAAGAATTTTTTTTATTAGAGATTTGAGCTTAAAATGAAATATTATGAAAAGCTATGGTTAAGAAGACTGAGCCATTTGGGGGAAGTTATAGAGGATGCTAGTGAAAATGGACTTAACGTGGATACTAAGAAAGTTTTGAATTTTTGTTAGTAAAATGTCATTTGTATCACTTTCTGATTGTAATGATTAATAGAGATGTTTTATTATAAAGGCTTGACTGTTTAGGAATGCTAAACAGAAATGGGAAATGTGACATATTTAAATGATATACTATTAAAAGTTTCAGAATACCTACATATACATTCTTAGTCATTTGATTACTTTCCATTCTACACAGTAATGTCTTTAATGTTAACTTTTTTTTTTAATGTTAACTTTTGAATGGAACAAATCATCTGTTTATTTTGATGATTAAATTATTCCATATTTGGCCAGTGAGAGCCTTTTCAACTGGTTCCTGTGTCCTCTTGACATATCCCATCAATGTTGGAGAATGTCCTTACTTTCTGGCAGCGCAGGGCATTCCAAACTCTGTGTATTTTCCCAGCCCTAACACTAACATCAGCCATTTCTACAAAGACCTATGGACCCTTTTTGTGGAGAATCGTATTGAGAAACCAAGATCTGGGCATTAGATGTGTTTATTGCTACAGGGATGTCATTGCTTCTAGGTACTCTCAGTGGAAGGAGGTAGAAAATATGCACAGACATGTATATAAACATGAAATCTGTTTTTATTTCTATATCTGTTTCTCTCTAAATGTACGTGTATATACAATCAAATCATCTGTAAGTCCTTAATCCATAGGCAAAAAAATTTTTTTGGTTTACAAGAAAAAAGGGAAATTTATTTCATGCTTATACATATATTTATATATATCCATAATATATTTTATGCATATTATGTGTCTGTAATACAGAACCATTGGAAACCCAATTTGCAGACAGTTTTGCTGCTTCCACAAATTTTGGTCGTAAGTTCTCTATTTAATTTTTTTTTAAATATATTTATTTATTTTTGGCTGTGTTGGGTCTTTGTTGCTGCGCGCGGGCTGCGCCGGGCTTTCTCTGGTTGCCGTGCACGGGCTTCTCATTGCAGTGGCTTCTCTTGTTGTGGAGCACAGGCTCTAGGCGCGTGGGCTTCAGTAGTTGTGGCTCGTGGGCTCTAGAGCACAGGCTCAGTAGTTGTGGCGCACAGGCTTAGTACCTCTGCAGCATGTGGGATCTTCCCGGACCAGGGCTCAAGCCCATGTACCCTGAATTGGCAGGCGGGTCCTTAAGCACTGCGCCACCAGGGAAGCCCTACTGTGCTAGTTTTGTCATTTGTTTTCTGTAGACTCATCATTCTGTTTGCTGTACACACTAGGAGTATAGTCCTTGGAATCTCCCTAGATCTTTTTCATGTACTGTTGTTCAGGAGTGTCTTGGCTATTCTTGTAGTTTTACAGATTTGTACAGGTTTAAGAATAAGCCTGTTAGTCCTCCCTCCACCCCCAACACACACACACACACACACACACACACACACACACACACACACACTCTTGGAATTTTGATTGGCATTACATTGGACCTATAGATTAATTTGGGAAAGTTAACTTTTTTACAGTATTGAATCTTCCAATTTATGAACATGACACATCTTTCATTACCTTATCATTTATTCAGATCTTTGTTAATTTCTTACAAAGCGATGTTATAGTTTTTTTCATAAAAGGCTTGCAGATTTTTGGTTAGATCTATTCCTAAGTATTCTATAAGATGCTATTGTAAATAGTTTTTTTTACTGCATTTTAAATCTTTTGTTGGTTTATTGGTTTTTTAATGCACAGAAACTTTGATGTGCTATTATTAATGGTAATAATTTATATGAAAAGTATTTTGGGTTTTCTAGGTAGACAGTCATGACATCTGTGTATAATGACTGTACTTCCTAATCCATTTAGGTTGTTTTTCTTTTTCTTCCTTATCGAACTGTCCCTTTGGTAGTGTTGACCAGAAGTAGTGACTAGTGTGCAACCTTGTTTTGTTCTTAAAGTGAGAGCTTTCATCATTTTGTCATTAAATATGTTTGCTGTAAATTTTTGTAGATGCACTTTATCAGGTTAAGGAAATACTCTTCCTATTTTGTTATGCATTATCATGAAAAGATGTTTATTTTCAGATGAATTTTCTGTATTGTATCTGTTGTCATGATTTTCTCTCTTAACCTGTTAATGTGTGGCATTATGTAAATTGATATTTCCAATGTTAAATGAACCTGGTTGTGATGTATTATGCTTTAATACATTGCTAGATTCAGTTTCCTAATACTTGGTTTCACATGTTTTGCAGTTTTCATGAGTGGTATTGTTTTATAATTTTCCTTTCTTAATATTAGTCTTTTTAGAGTTTAATATCACTTGTTAGCCTCATAGTATGATTTAGAGAGTGTTCTTCATTTTCTATAGCTGTGAAGAAGTTCTGTAAAAGTCAAATTACCTTTAGAGTATTTGGAAAATCTTAGTAAAATCATCCAGGCATGGAAGTTTTTCTTGTTCTTATTGGAAGATTTTTAACTACTAACTCAATCGGTTTAATGACTTGAGCACTATTGTGGTTTTCTTTTGTTTTCCTTTGAGTTTGTTTGATGACTATTATTTTTCTGGGAGTTTATCCATTCCATTATGTTTTCAGATAAGTTGGCATAAATTTGCTTGTGGCATTCTTTTATCTTTTGTTGTTGTATCTAATAGTTACATCCCCTTATTATAATATTTTTGTGCCTTCTCGTTTTGGGGGATTGATCTTACCAGTGGTTTGTCATTAATTAGCTTTTGTTGTTGTTCAATAAAATCAGCTTTTGGCTTTGATAGTTTTCGTTATAGTATTTTTATTTTCTATCTCATTAATTTCTGCTTTTTATTTCTCCTGTTCTGGTGCTTTAGTTACATGACATAGATTTTGTTGTTGTTTTTGTTTTCTGCTTCCTGGAGACCAGCCACAGCCCCAAATGCCAAATAGTAGCAGAGAACTGACTATTTTTTCAGGTCTAGATTTTTGTAGTTCTTCCTGGCTTTTCACTCTATCTTACCTCTGCCTAGTACCACAAAGGCTCACCTATTTTGCCAGGAAAGCTCCCTGCTTCTCCCCTGCCCCCCATATTCTGTACAAGTTTGATATGTTTCCATTATCATTTGGTTCTAAATATTTTCTATTTTCCATTATTCTTCTTTGACCCATCAACTAGTATATGTTAGTTTTGTAATTATGTGATTTTCCTAGTTGCCTTTTTGTTACTGATATTTAATTCAGTTGCATTATAGTGAAAGAAAGTGTTCTATATGATACCAGTCTTTTGAAGTTTATTGAGACTTGCTTTATAAAAAAGCCGAGTATCAGGTCAGTTTTTATAAATATTCTGTGTGTGCTTTGAAAATATATATATTTGCAGCTGTTAAGTATAGTCTTTGCATGTATCTGTTATATGAGCCTTGTTAATTTTGATGTGTGTTTTTCTGTAATGTTGTTAATTTTTTGTTTATGGTTTTTTTGGTCTATTAAACCTATCAAAAACGTGTATTAAAATCTCACACTAATATGTTGGATTGATTTATTTTTCATTATACTATCAGTTTTTGCATTGTATATCTCAAAGCTGTTTTATTTAATATATTCAGGCATTTAGAACTGTTACATCCAGGATAATCCCCCATTTCCAGATCCTTAACTTGATCATATCTGCAGTCTTTGCCATAGAAGGTAAAATTTATAAGCTCTTGGGATTAGGACATATTATCTTTAGGGACATGATTTAACCTATTCCATTATTTTTGTTTCTTTTTCTTTTCTTTCTTGGCTTCTTTAGGTTCAAATGATTTCTTTCATTCCACTTTTTTTCTGTTGGTTTGGACATTATATACTGCTTATATTCTTTTAGTGTAAGTGTTTTTAAAATTAACTAATTTAATATGCACAGTTACCAAAGTCTAAAATTAATTATCTTTAATTTCCTCTTGAATAGTGTACGGATGTTAGAATGCTTTAATTCCAGTAACACCGTCACTTGTACGGTATAATTGTTATATACTTTAATTCTCTCTTTTTTTTTTAAACATAGAAGACATTGTTTAGTTTTCCCACCTATTTGTCACTTCTTTTGCTCCTCACTTTTTAAAATTGTGATAGTATACACATAACATAAAATTTACCATTTTAACCATTTTTATGTGTGCAGTTCACTGGCTTTAAGTGCATTCACATTGTTGTGCAAACATCACTACCAGCCATCTGCAGAACTTTTTTTATCTTCCCAAATTGAATCTTTGTATCCATTAAGCAATATCTCTCCCTATCCTTCCTCTTCCTCGTCCCTGGCAACCACAATGCTACTTTCTGTCTATGAACTTGACTTCTCTCCTTCTTATATAAGTAGAATCATACAATATTTGTCCTTTGTGTCTGGTTTCTTTCTCTTACCATAGTGTCTTCAAGATCCATCCATGTTATAGCATATACCAGGATTTCATTCCTTTTTAAGGCTGAATGATACTCCATTGTATGTTTATGCCCACATTTTGTTTATAATGTCATTCGTCGATAGACATTTGGGTTGTTTCTATTTTTTGGCTATTGTGAATAGTGTTGCTATCCTGCTAAAACGTATACTGTTTTCCAGTGGAAGCACCATTTCACGTTCCCATCAGCAGTGCACAAGGGCTTCAGTTTCTCCACACCCTCCAACGTGTTAGTGGGAGTTTTGTTTGCTTGTTACCAGTTTTTGGTTTTGTTTGGTAATAGCCATTCTAATGGGTGTGAAGTGGTTATCTTGTATTTTGTATTTGCATTTTCCTAATGATTGGTGATATGCTTGTTGGCTCTTTGTATATCTTCTTTGGAGAAATGTCTATTCAAGTTCTTTGCCTATTTTTTAACCAGGGTTTTGGGGTATTTGTTGTTGTTTTGGGGTTGTTAGAATTCTTTATATATTCTGGATATTAATACCTTAACAGATACATGATTTGCAGGTGTTACCTCCCATTCCATGGGTTGCCTTTCTGCTCTCTTGTCCTTTGGTGCACAAGCATTTGAATTTTAATGAAATCCAATTTATGTATTCTGTTGTTGTTATTGTCTCTGCTTTTGGTATCATATCTAAGAATCATTGTGAAATCCAGTGTCATGAAGCTTTTCTCCTATGTTTTCTTCTAATAGTTTATAATTTTAGCTTTTGCTTTTAGATCTTTGATCCAGTTAGAGTTAATTTTTGCAGCTATTTATTTATTCTTGTATCCCACTCCTTTGTCAAAGACAAAATAACTACTTTGGGACCAGAATTTAAACACTGAGTAAAAATGTTACTACCAAAGAGGGAACTAGATCTAGTACAGAGACATGGAAGTGAGGAAGTGACACAAGACTCAAGAGAGGGAATATGGTTTTTTAAAGCTGAAATCCATGAACAGTCTTTTTCTCCATGCCTATGATTAGCTGACAATATATTGGGTTGGCCAGAAAAGTTCATTTGGGAAACACCCGAACAAACTTTTTGGCCAATCCCATATAAGCACTTTGTTTAGACATTGCATGTGCATTGAGCTGGTGGTGGTTTTTCTAGAAAGTTGTCCTCCTGGTGACATGATTATGGCACCATAAGAGTTGTTTAGTAGAAATCAGGTATGTCTCACTGTTGTCAGGCTAGTTCAGAATTCATCTCTTACTCTCTAGGATTACTTTTCTTTCTGCCCATGATACATTTTTTTGAAAGGTTACTGTGAAATATAATTTTCCATAATATAAACAGGAAGACAGAAGAGGAAACATCCTCTCTTTCATCATGAACTTTCAGTGGAGTTCTAAGAGCATATGATGCCTCAAGCTTTTGTAGTCTTTTGTGATGATGAGGATACAAGTCTCTCATAGGTCTAAGAATTGACCTGCCTCAAATGAGTGGTTCTCACTTGGAGTCTCTTATGTGGTTATAGACAGATGTTGACTGGGATTTTAGACCTTAGAAAAGATTCTTAGACAAAAAAAACACTGAGTGCCAAAGCATAAAAACTGGTAAAGAAGAAAAATACCTTTTTAAGGGTTTCTTTAATGAGGATCTACTGGTCATAAAAATCTTTGGTTTTGTATTCCTAAAAGACATTTTTGCTGTATATAGCATTCTGGGCTACCAGTTACTATTATTTAGAAGATTAAGGGTATGCTTCAGTCTTCTGGCTTCCATTTTTGCTGTTGAGAAATCAACTGAAAATCTAATTGTTTTAGTTTATTTAAAGGTAATCTCTCATTTCTCCCTGCCTGCATGTAAACTCTGTATTTACTTTGCTTGAAATTTGTTGGGTTTCTTGAATCTGATTTGGTATCCTCCATTGGTTGTTGAAGTTCATCATGTATTTAAATTTTCTCTACTTTCATTCTCTCTCCCTTCTCCTGGATGTATCCTTTTTACTGTATCCTTCATGCCTCTTTTGCTCTAATGTTTTACATTGTTCTGTCACTAAAAGTTTAGAAAATTTTAGTTCTATCATATGAGATTCATTAATTCTTCAATATTTTAAATACATTTAAACTTTGTGATTTTTACTTTTATTATTATATCCTTTTCTGGGAATTCTGTTTGTTACTTTTAAAAGCCTGCTGATTGCCAACGTCTACTCATGAATTCAAAGTTCTTTTTTATTTCTTGAAGCATATTGTACATTTTTCTTTTATAATGTTGCCAATAGTTTCAATGTTGAAACTTTTATTATATGTCATCTGCTATGTTTTATTCTTTGCTGACTCTCACTCATGGTGCCTTTTTTCTTATGTATTTAGTGATTAAAAAAAACAATTTTGAGCTGTTCATATGTCTTGTAGTTGTGAAAATAATTTTTATGGAAATTATATGAGCTTTGGAATACAGATGGCTTCTTTCAGAAGAAAACTGTGATTGTTTCTGCCATGTATCTGGGAGTACTACTGTTCTGGAACCATTTTCCAAGTAATTCTTAACTTGTGGGTTTTTTTTAATACCACACAGATAGTGTGAATTGGGGCTGCAAATCAACATGAGGGCCAGTCTGTGACTATATGTACCACTCCCACTTCACTCCAAGGTTTAAAACAGGCAATCATCTTTTAGTCTCTAGGAGAAGAGAGGTGGAAGAGTAGCAGGATAGGCAGATGTATTATTTTTAAATTAAACTTTTAATTTTGAGTTAGTTATAGTTTCATCTGTAGTTCTGAGAAATAAAAAGATATCATGTACTCTGTATCCAGTTCCCCCAATGGCAACATCATGTAAACTATAGTACAATACAACAATAAAGGTATTGGCATTGATAAAGTCAAGATACAGAACGTTTTCATCTCCACAAGGATCTCTCATGTTGCCCTTTTATAACTACACTCACTTCCCTCCCACTCCCAGCCCCTCTTTGATTCCTGGCAATCACTTAGCTGTTTTCCATTTCTATATTTGGTCATTTCAACAATGTTGTATAAATGGAATCTTACTGTATGCAACCTTTTGGACTTGGCCTTTTATACTTAATATATAATTCTCTGGAGGCTTCTCTGGGTGTCCCATGTATCAACAGTTTGTTCCTTTGCTTATTAATGTCCTTGGTATGGATGTACCACAGTTTGTTTCCATTCAGCTGTTGAAGGACATCTAGATTATTTACGGTTTTTGGATATTATGAGTAAAGCTGCTATAAAATTCATGTATAGGTTTTTGTGTGAGCATAATTCTTTATTTCTCTGTGATAACTGTTGAATAGTACAGTTGCTGGGTTGTATGGTAGTTGCATATTTAGTTTTTTCAGAAATTACCAAATGGTTTTCTAGAGTAGCTGTACCATTTTACTTCCCAGCAGGAAATTATGAGAGATCCAATTTTTCTGCATCCTTGTCAGCATTTGGTGTTGCCGCTATTTTTAATTTTAGCCATTCTGATAGGTGTGTGGTCATGTCTCATTGTGGTTTAATTTGTATTTATCTAATGGCTAATGATGTTGACCATCTTTTTGTGTGCTTACTTGTCATCTGTTTTCTTCATTGAAATGTGTCTCATGATTTTTGCCTGTGCTCTAATTATATTGTTGCTTTTTTATTGTTAGGTGTTCAGAGGTCTTTACAGTATAGTCTAGATACTAGTCCTTTGTCAGTTATGTCATTTGAAATATTTTCTCCCAGTCAGGAGCTTGTCTTTTCATTCTTTTTTTTTTGTGTGCGTGGGATTTTTAGTTCCCTGACCAGGGATTGAACCTCGGCCCTTGGCAGTGAGAGTGCTGAGTCCTAACCACTGGACCGCCAGGGAATTCCCTGTCTTTTCTTTCTTAACAGGGTCTTTGCAAAATAGATATTTCAGTTTTGATTACGTCCAGTTGATCAATTTTTCTGTTTGTAAATCATGCTTTTGGTGTCAGGTCTGAGAACTCTGCCTATCCTTAGCTCTAAAAGATTTTTTCCTATGTTTTTTTTCTAAAAGTTTTATAGGTTTACATTTTTCATTTAAGTTCATGATCTGTATTTAGTTACTTTTTGTATAAGGTGAGAGAGACTTAGGTCCAGGATTATTATTATTATTTTTTGCCCATGGATGTCCAATTATTCCAGTACCATTTGTCAAAAAGACACTCTTTGAGTTGCTTTTACACCTAGTCAGAAATCAGTTGGGCATATCTGTGTGGCTCTCTATTGTATTCCATTGATCTCTATGTCTATTCCTCTACCAATACCACACAGTCTTGATTACTGTAGCTATATAATAAGTCTCGAAATTGAGTAGACAGAGTCCTCTCACTTTATCTTTTTAGTTATTCTAGTTCCTTTGCCTTTCCATATAAGTTTCAGAATATTCTTGTCTATATCTTCAAAAAAACTTGCTGGGATTTTGATAGGACTTGCTTTAAAAACTGTATTTTTGTTTGGGAAGAATTGACATCTTTACTATGTTGAGTCTTCCAGTGTAAGAATACATTATGTTGCTTTATTTATTTAGATCTTCTGTTGTCCTATTATGAGCAGAGAATATACTCTATTTGATTGTAGTTCTTCTAAATGTGTTAAAATTTGTTTTATGACCTGGGATATGGCCTGTCTTGGAATATGTTCCAAGTGCATCTGGACAGAATGTATATTCTGTCCCTTTACAAATGTTAATTAGGTTCTGTTGGTTGATGGTATTGTTGGTTTTTTTCTGTGTCCTTGCTTATTTTCTGTTTAGTTGTTGTAGCAATTGTTGAGAGAGTTGTTGGAGTCTCCTAATTATTGTAGAGTTATTTTATTATTTGTTTTACTGGTTCTGGCTTCACAAATTTTGCAGCTCTGTTTGGTTCATACAAATTTAGGATTGCTATGCCTTCTTAGTGGATGGGCCCTTTTATCATTATATGTTTCTCTCTATCTCTGATAATTTTGTTTGTTCTGAAGTCTACTTTAACTGATATTAATTTTTAAAATTAACTCTTGCTTTCTTTGATTGATGTTTGCATGGTATATTTTTTCCCTTTTTTACTTTCATACTAAATATTTTACATGAAATATATATCTTGTATGTAAATTTATTTTAAAGTGTTTTATGTATATCATGTATTTGACATAGTACGTATTATCTATGGGTGTACATCTTTGTGTGTGTAGGTGTGTGTGTCTGAGTTTCTTAGAGACAGCATATAGTTTTGTTTTGGTTTTTTTTTCTTTTTTTTTTTTTGTGGTACACGGGCCTCTCACTGTTGTGGCCTTTCCCGCTGCGGAGCACAGGCTCCGGACGCGCAGGCTCAGCGGCCACGGCTCACGGGCCCAGCCGCTCCGTGGCATGTGAAATCTTCCCGGACCGGGGCACGAACCCGTGTCCCCTGCATCGGCAGGCAGACTCTCAACCACTGTGCCACCAGGGAAGCCCAACAGCATATAGTTTTAATTTACCCTCCCAACTCTCTTTTAATTGGTGTGATTAGGTCATTTATATTTAATGTAATCATTAACATGTTAGCATAAACCTCCCATTTTATTTTGTTTTCTGTTTTTCATTTTGCTGTTATTTTTCACTTGCCTTCCTTTGTGTTATTTGAATATTTTTAAAAATTTCGTTTTGATTTTTCCATACTGATTTTGATCATATCCTCTTGTAATAGCTTTTTTAGTGGTTCTTCTGTGTATATACAAGTTTATCACAGTCTACTGGTGTCATTATTTTATCAGTTTAATTGAAATGTAGAAACATTACCTCCCTTTATGTCTTGTTACCCTCCCCTGTCTACAATATAATTGAATTAAATACTTCCTCTACATACATTTATAACCACATCAAGCAGTCTCTTAATTTGTGCTTCAACTGTCAAACATATAATAAAAACTGAAGAGGAGAAGGAAATTGTATTCTATTTAGCCATATTTTGCTAACTGTGTTCTTTTTTCTTTCCTGATGTTCTAAGGTTCCCCTTTAATCATTTCCTTTTTTGTTTAGAGAACTTCCTTTAGCCGTTCCTTTAGGGTATTTCTACTGGAGACAAATTCTTTTAGCTTTCCTTTATCTGAGCATGTCTTGAATTCTGCTTGGTTACAGAAGCAATTTCTGGGTCATTCTTAAAGGACATTTTTCTGGTTATAGGCTCTTGGGTTAACAGTTATTTTCTGTGAGCACCTGAAAAATATTGTGCAACTTCCTTCTGGCCTCCTTGGTTTCTGATAAGAAAGTTGTCCCACTTTTCTCTTCTCTATGTGTGTGTGTGTGTATGGTTTTTTCCTCTCTTTGTCTCATTTGTGATAGTTTCTATTGCTGTGTCTTCAAGTGGTTTATATAATCTTTTGTTCAGTGGTACCTAATCTGTTAACCCCATCCATTCTATGTTTTGTCTCAGACATTGTACTTTTCATCTTTAGAAATTTGAGTTGGATCCTTTTTTAAATTTCCTTTTTCTATAATTGAGTTTATTAATCTTTTCTTTCGTAGCATTTAGTGTTCAAGTCATGCTTTTTTATAATTGAATTTTTATTTTGGGTATAGTTGATTTACAATGTTATGTTAGTTTCAGGTGTACAGCAGAGTGGTTCAGTTATACATATACATATATCCATTCTTTTTCAGATTTTTTTCCCATATAGGTTGTTATAGAACATTGAGTAGAGTTCCCTGCGCTATACAGTAGGTCCTTGTTGGTTACCTATTTTATATATGGTAGTGTGTATATGTTAAGCCCAGACTCCTAATTTATCTCTCCCCACCCCCTTTCCCCTTTGGTAAACATAAATTTATCTTCCAAGTCTGTGAGTTTTTTTTTTTTTTGAGGTATGCGGGCCTCTCACTGTTGTGGCCTCTCCTGTTGCGGAGCACAGGCTCCAGACGTGCAGGCTCAGCGGCCATGGCTCACAGGCCCAGCCACTCCGTGGCATGTGGGATCTTCCCGGACCGGGGCATGAACCCATGTCGCCTGCATCGGCAGGCAGACTCTCAACCACTGCGCCACCAGGGAAGCCCTGTGAGTCTATTTTGTAAATAAGTTCATTTGTATCATTTTTGTTGATTCCAGCTATAAGTGATGTCTTTCTCTGTCTGACTTACTTCACTTAGTATGATAATCTCTAGATCCATCTGTGTTGCTGCAAATGGCATTACTTCATTCTTTTTTATGGCTGACTAATATTCCATCGTGTGTATATACCACATCTTCTTTATCCATTCATCGATGGACATTTATGTTGCTTCCATGTCTTGACTGTTGTAAACAGTGCTGCAATGAACATTGGGGAGCATGTATTTTTTGGAATTATGGTTTTCTCAAGATAGATGCCCAGGAGTGGGATTGCTGCATTATATGGTAGTTCTGTTTTCAATTTTTTAAGGAACCTCCATACTGTTCTCCATAGTGGTTGTACCAATTTACATTCCCACCAACAGTGTAGGAAGATTTCCTTTTCTCCACATCCTCTCCAGCATTTATTGTTTGTAGAATTTTTGATGATGACCATTCTGACCAGTGTGAGGTGATACCTCATTGTAGTTTTGATTTGCATTTCTCTAATAATTAGCAATGTTGAACATCTTTTCATGTGCTCTTTGGCCATCTATATGTCGTCTTTAGAGAAATGTCTATTTAGATCTTATGCCCATTTTTTGATTGGGTTGTTTGTTTTTTTGATATTGAGCTGCATGAGCTGTTTGTATGTTTTGGAGATTAATCCCTTGTCAGTCACACCATTTGCAAATATTTTCTCCCATTCTGTGGGTTGTCTTTTCATTTTGTTTATGGTTTCCTTTGATGTGCAAAAGCTTTTCAGTTTAATTAGGTCCCATTTGTTTCTGTTTTTATTTCCATTCCTCTAGGAGGTGAATTGAAAAAGATCTTGCTGCAATTTATGTCAAAGAGTGTTTTGCCTATGTTTTCCTCTAAGAGTTTTATAGAATCTGGTCTTACATTTAGGCCTTTAATTCATTTTGAGTTTATTTTTGTGTATGGTGTTGGACAATGTTCTAACTTCATTCTTTTACATGTAGCTATCCAGTTTTCTCAGTACTACTTATTGAAGAGACTGTGTTTTCTCCATTGTATATTCTTGCCTCCTTTGTCATAGTTTAGTGGACCATAGGTGCGTGGGTTTATCTCTGGGCTTTCTATCCTGTTCCATTAATCTACATTTCTTTTTTTGTGCCAGTGCCATACTGTTTTGATTACTGTAGCTTTGTAGTATAGTCTGAAGTCAGGGAGCCTGACTCCTCTGGCTCCATTTTTCTTTCTCAGGATTACTTTGGCTATTCAGGGTCTTTTGTGTTTCCATACAAATTAAAATTTTTTTTTCTCTAGTTCTGTGAAAAATGCCATTGGTAATTTGATAGGAATTGCTTTGAGTCTGTAGATTGCCTTGGATAGTATAGTCATTTTGATTGATTCTTCCAATCAGGAACATGATATATCGCTCCATCTGTTTGTGTCATCTTCAATTTTTTTTCTTCAGCATCTTATAGTTTTCAGAGTACAGGTCTTTTGTCTCCTTAGGTAGGTTTATTCCTAGGTATTTTATTCTTTACAATGGCAAATGAGAATGTTTCCTTAGTTTCTCTTTCTGATCTTTCATTGTTAGTTTATAGAAATGCAAGAGAGATCTATGTATTAATTTTTTATCCTGCAACTTTCTGAATTGATTGATGAGCTCTAGCAGTTTTCTGTTAGCATCTTTAGGATTTTCTATGTATAGTATCATGTCATTTGGAAACAGTGACCATTTAACTTCTTTTTTTCCAATTTGGATTCCTTTATTTATTTTTATTCTTTGATTGCCATGCCATTGCCAGGACTTCCAAAACTATGTTGAATAAAAGTGACGAGAGTGGACATCCTTGTCTTAATCCTGACCTTAGAGGAAATGCTTTCAGCTTTTCACCATTGAGTATGTTAGCTGTGGGTTTGTCATATATGGCCTTTATTATGTTGAGATAGGTTCCCTCCATGCCCGCTTTCTGGAGAGTGTTTATCATAAATGGGTGTTGAATTTTGTCAAAGCTTTTTCTGCATCTATTGAAATGATCATATGGTTTTTATTCTTCAATTTGTTAATGTGGTGTATCATACTGTTTGCTTTAGAAGAGTAGGTGTTAAGTCTTCCCTAAATGTTCAGAATTCCCCTGTGAAGCCATCTGGTCCTGGACTTTCGTTTGTTCGAAGTTCTTTAATCACAATTTCAATTTCAGTAGTTGTGATCGGTCTGTTCATATTTTCTATTTCTTCCTAGTTCAGGTTTGGAAGGTTGTACCTTTCTAAGAATTTGTCCATTTCTTCCAGGTTATCCATTTTATTGGCATATATTTGCTTGTAGTAGTCTCTTATGATCCTTTGTATTTCTGTGGTGTCAGTTGGAACTTCTTTTTCATTTCTAATTTTATTGATTTGAGCCCTCTCCATTTTTTTCTTGGTGAGTCTGGCTAACAGTTTATCAATTTTGTTTATCTTTTTGAAGAATCAGCTTTTAGTTTCATTGATCTTTTCTCTTGTTTTCTTCATCTCTATTTCATTTATTTCTGATCTGATCTTTATGATTTCTTTCCTTCTGCTAACTTTGGATTTTGTTCTTCTTTTTCTAGTTGCTTTAGGTGTAAGTTTAGGCTGTTTATTTAAGTTTTTTTTTGTTTCCTGAGGTAAAATTGTATTGCTATACACTTCCCTCTTAAAACTACTTTTGCTGTGTCCCAAAGCTTTTGGATTGTTGTGATTTCATTTTCATTTGTGTCTAGGTATTTTTTGGTTTCTTCTTTGATTTCTTCACTGATCCATTAGTTGTTTAGTAATATATTGTTTAGCCTCCATGTGTTTGTGTGTTTTTACAGGTTTTTTCTTATAGTTGATTTCTAATCTCTTAGTGTTGTGGTCCAAAAAGGTGCTTGATATGATTTCATTTTTCTTAAATTTACCAACGTTTGCTTTGTGGCCCACCATGTGATCTATCCTGGAGAATATTCCATGTGCACTTGAGACGAATGTGTATTCTGCTGCTTTTGGATGCAGTGTTCTATAAATATCAGTTAAGTCCATCTGGTCTAATGTGTCATTTAAGGCCTGTGTTTCCATATTGATTTTCTGTCTGGATGACCTGTCCTTTGATGTAAGTAGCGGTGTTAAAGTCCCCCATTATTATTGTGTTACTGTCAATTTCTCCTTTTTTGGTTGTTAACATTTGCTTTATATATTGAGGCACTCCTATGTTGAGAGCATAGGTATTTATGATTCTTATATCTTCTTGGGTTGATCCCTGATCATTATGTAGTGTCCTTCTATTTCTCTTGTAACTGTCTTTATTTTATTCCATTAAAAAAATTTTTTTTAATTGTTTTTTTGTACACATTTAGTTTTATTGTAACAATTTAAAAAAAATTTTTATTTTTGGCTGTGTTGGGTCTTTGTTTCTGTGCATGGGCTTTCTCTAGTTGTGGCAAGCGGGGGCTACTCTTCATCACGGTGCGTAGGCTTTTCATTGCGGTGGCTTCTCTTGTTGCAGAGCATGGGCTCTAGGCGCACAGGCTTCAGTAGTTGCAGCATGTGGGCTCAGTAGTTGTGGCGCACAGGCTCTAGGGCAATGAGCTTCAGTTGTTGTGGTTTGTGGGCTTAGTAGTTGTGGCTCGTGGGCTCTAGAGCACAGGCTCAGTAGTTTTGGTGCATATGCTTATTTGCTCCTCAACATGTGGGGTCTTCCCAGACCAGGAATTGAACCCATGTCCCCTGCATTGGCAGGCAGATTCTTAACCACTGTGCCACCAGGGAAGTCCCGTAACAGTCTTAGTCTGTTTTGTCTGATATGAATATTGCTACTTCAGCTTTCTTTTGATTTCCGTTTGCATAGGATAACCTTTTCCATTCCTTCACTTTCATTCTATATGTGTCCCTAGAACTGAAGTGAGTCTCTTGTAGACAGCATGTACATGGGTCTTGTTTTTGTATCCATTCACCTATCTGTGTCTTTTGGTTGGAGCATTTAATCCATTTACATTTAAGGTAGTTATCAATATGTATGTTCTTGCAATTAAAAAAAATTATTTAGGATTTGTTTTTGTAGCTTTTTTTTTCATTCCTCTTTTGTTCACTTGTGATTTGATGACTGTCTTTAGAGTTGTGTTTGGATTACTTTTTCTTTAAGTTTGTGTATCTAGTGTAGATTTTTGGTTTGCGGTTACCATCAGGTTTTGATATAGCAGTCTCTATATGTATATATACAAGATTGTTTTAAGTTGCTGGTCTCTTAATTTCAAATGCATTTCCAATATCCTGCATTTGTATTCTCATGATTGCTGATTTTTGTATAATATTTTTGTGTGGACTGTTTCCTACTTTTACTGTATGTTTGCCTTTACTAGTGAGCTTTCCCATTTGTAATTATCATTTTTCTAGTTGTGACCTTTTCTTTTATGCCTAGAGAAGTTCCTTTAACATTTGTTATAAAGCTGGTGTGGTGGTGCTGAATTCTCTTAGCTTTTGCTTGCCTGATTTTTCCATCAAATTTGAATGAGAGCTTTGCTGGGTAGAGTATTCTTGGTTGTGGGTTTTTCCCTTTCATCATTTTAAATATATCATGCCACTCCCTTCTGGCCTGCAGAGTTTTTGCTGAAAAATCATCTGATAACTGTATGGGGATTCCCTTGTATGTTATTTGTTGCTTTTCCCTTGTTGCTTTTAATGTTTTTTTCTCTTTGTCTTTGATTTTTGTCAACTTGATTAATATGTGTCTTGGCATGTTCTTTCTTG
The DNA here is from genome assembly GCF_008692025.1 of Phocoena sinus. NCBI lineage: Eukaryota > Metazoa > Chordata > Mammalia > Artiodactyla > Phocoenidae > Phocoena > Phocoena sinus. The sequence continues at coordinate 66,158,568 of NC_045770.1, forward strand.
GGTTTATTCTATATGGGATTGTCTGCACTTCTTGGAGTTGAATGAGTGGTTCCTTTCCCATGGTAGGGAAGTTTTTGACTATTATCTCTTCAAATATTTTTTCAGGCCCTTTCTCTCTCTTTTCCTTCTGGGACCCCTATAATGTGAATGTTGATGCATTTAATGTCATCCCAGATGTCTCTTAGACTGTCCTCATTTCTTTTCATTCTATTTTTTTTCTTTATTCTTATTTCTTTATTCACACCACAGCTGTGATTTCCACCAATCTCTCTTCCAGGTCACTTATTCATTCTTCTGTCTCATTTATTCTGCTATTGATTCCTTCTTATTTATTTTTCATTTCAGTTATTGTATGGTTCATCTCTGTTTGTTCTTTAAATTTTCTAGCTCTTTGTTAAAAATTTATTGTATCTTCTCGGTCTGTGCCTCCATTCTTTTCCCGAGATGTTGAATCATCTTTACTGTCATTACTCTAAATTCTTTTTCAGGCTGATTGCCTACCTCCACTTCACTTAGTTGTTCTTCTGGGGTTTTATCTTGTTCCTTTACCTGTAACATATTTCTCTGCCGTCTTATTTTGTCTAACTTTCTGTATTTGTGATCTCTGTTTTTCAGGCTGCAGGTTTGTAGTTGCACTTGCTTCTGGTGTTTGCCCCTTGGTGGGTGAGGTTGGTCCAGGGGTTTGTGCAGGCTTCCTGTGGGATGGACTGTAGCTGCCCCCTGGTGAGTGGAGCTGGTTCTTGTCCCTCTGGTGGGCAGGACCATGTCAGGGGGTGTGTTTAGAGGCGGCTGTGCACTCAGGACAGATGTTAGGCAGCCTGTCTGCTGATGGTGGGGCTCTGTTCCCACCTTCTTGGTTGTTTGGCCTGAGACGTCACAGCACTGGAGACTGCAGGCTGTTTGGAGGGGCCAGGTCTCAGTGCCAAAACGACCACCTCCAGAAGAGCTCACGCAGATGTGTATTCTCTGGAGTCTCTGCCAGCAGTGTCCTTGCCCCCACAGTGAGCCACAGCTGAACCCCGCCTCCCCAGGAGACCCTCTAAGGCCCGCAACTAGGTCTGGCCCAGGCTCCTATGGAGTCACTGCTTTGCCCTGAGTCCCAGTGCATGTGAAACCTTGTGTGTGCCCTCCAAGAGTGGAGTCTCTCTCTCCTCCAGTCCTATGCAGCTCAAGCCCCCCTGACCTTCAAAGCCAAATGCTCTCGAGGCTCCTCCTCCTGTTGCCAGACCCCCAGGCTGGGGAGCCTGATGCTGGGCTCAGAACTCTCACTCCTGTAGGAGAACCTCTGCGATATAATTATTTTTCAGTTTGTGGGTCGCCCACCTGGTGGGTATGGGATTTGATTATATTGCAAAAGCCCTCCTCATACTGCCTCATTATGGCTTCTTGTCTTTGGATGTAGAATATCTTTTTTGGTAGGTTCCATTCTTTTTTGTCAGTGGTTGTTCAGCAGTTAGTTGTGATTTTGGTGTTTTTGTGAGAGGAGATGAGCTCAAGTCCTTCAATTCTGCCACCTTGTCTCCACTCGAGTTGAATCTTTAATATAGTTTTCATTTATTTCCTTTGCATTCTTTCCTGTACCCTCTTAAAATGTAGAATATAGTTATAAACTTTTTATATTCTTGTCTATTAATTATATCATCTGTATTATATCTGGGTAGGTTTTCATTGATTGATTTTTCTCCTCATTATGGGTCATCATTTCCTACTTTGATGCATGCCTGTTTATTTTGGATTGGATGCCAAACACTGAATTTTATGTTGATGGGTGCTGGGTATTTTTAATTTCCATAGATATTCTTGAGGTTTGTTCTCTGACAGAGTTTTACTTGTAAACATTTTGATCCTTTTGAGGCTTGCTTTTAAAAAGTGTTGTAAGTTTGATCCAGAATAGCCTTTAGATTAGGCCTAATTTGGTCCCACTACTGAGACAATACTCTTCTGTGTACTCTTATCTGAGCCCCGTGTTTTATGAAATTTTTTTCACTTTGGCTGGTGGGAACTGAAGTAAGCTCCAGGGATTCTTTCCTGTGGTTCTTTCCCCTGCCTCAGGTAGTTTCTTCACATGCATATGCTGATGAGTACTCAGGGAGGACCACTACATATCTCTGGAGCATGCTATTTGCACATCTTTCTTCTCTTCCGTATTCTTCTCTGTAAATTCTAGCTGAATTGACCCACTTGAACTTCTAACCTTATCTTTTCAGCTCAGGGCTGAACTTTAACTGGGTTCTCTCTCCCTGCACTGCAGCCTGGAAGGTAGCTTACCTTTTTTGTTTGTTTTCACAGGGATCACTGTCCTGTATTACCTGTTATTTAATAATATTTTTAAACTATTGTTTCATATATTTCATCTCTTCTTTTTAGTTGTTTAAGGTGGAGAGGGTAAATCCAGTCTGCTATTTCATCTTGGCTCATAATAGAAGTTTTTTGGAGTTAACAATAAACAAGTAAAATATAAACAAATATATCAGGTGGCTATAAGTATACTATGGAGAAACCTGAAGGAAGGGAGATGAAGAGGATTGCAATTTTAAATAGAATGGTGAGAAGAGGACCAGTTTGAGAAACTAGCTATTTTGGTTATTTTTTGCTTTATAATAGCATACACGCACACTTAATGACTTTTGCTCATGGACGTGCAATTTGGGCCAGGCTGAAGAGAGACAGCTCGCTCTGCTCTGCTAGGCGTCAGTTGGGGCATCTGAAAGGCTAGGGTCTGGAATCATCTGAATACTTCCTCACATGTATGGTTGTTGATGCTGGTTGCCAGATGGGATCTCAGTTGGGTTGTGGCTAGAACATCTACACATGACCTTTCCATGTGGCTGCGTGGCTTTGATACAGCATAATGGCCAGGTTCCAAGGGTGAGCATCTGAAAGAAAGCCAGGAAGAAGCTGTGTTGCCTTTTCTATTTTCTAGCCCAGCCTTGAAAGTAATGTTATGTGTCACAGGAAGTCACTGAGGCTGGCCCATATTAAAAGGGGCTGGACTTAGACTCCTAATTTTGCTGGGAGGCATGTCAAAGAATTTGTGGACACATTTTAAAGCCATCACAATGATACTTGAGAAAGGATATCTGAAGGAAGAGCATCCCAGGTACAGTGTACAGAAATGCAAAGACTCTGAGGCTGGTGGATACCTGATGGTTTAGATTTGTTTATTTTGAATTTCCCCCGTACAGTGTCATCTCCTTGAGGGCAAGGGCTTTTGTTCACTGCTATTTTCTCAGCACCTAAAACAGTGTTTGACAGATAGTTGTAGTTTAATTCTTATTTGTGGAAGAGAGCGTATTGGCAGCAGGTATCAAAAAAATCCTAAAAATGAGTACATAACCTTTGATCTAGAATTCTTTCTTTAGGAAATAAGCTTTAGGGAAAAAAATTGTACAAATAAGCAAAGCTGTAGTGAAAATTTGAAGGTGTCTAAATGCCCATTAATAGATTAGTTAAATAAATTATGTTTTGCTTATATAATGGAACACTGCAGTTTTTAAACTAAATGTTTTGACCCAGAAAGATGAGTGAGTGTTGAGGGAAAAGGAGCAGAATTCAAACAATGGTGTTCGGAATGATCTTTTTTGGTTAATAATCTTTATATAATATATGCATAAAATGGAGAGGGATCTAATAGGATGTATATCAGATTTTTAATAATTGCTATAGGAGTTATTTTAGACTTGCTTGTCAAAAAATATGTATTACTATTATAATAGAAATACATTTCTATTATAAAAGCAAATGAGGTAAAATTTTTTAATTGATATAGAATAGTATCTAAGCTACTATGAGTGATAAAAAGCACCTTTTAAAACAATATGTTGGGTTCTTTTTATTAATTAAAGAAGGTGGAGGAAAACGAAATTTGTACAGAAGTTTGGGATGTAAAATCAAGATTTTTCAAGAGATTATCTCTTGATTATAGGTTATCCTTATTTCCTTTTATATATTTCTGTATTTTATTGATTTGCTAAAATAAGCTTCTTTTAAAATAAGGAAGAGATATTAAAAGAAAATAGCTGTAGGGGGTAATGTTAAGCAGCTTTACTTTAATAGTATTTATAATGTGAAAAATCTAAATTTATAAGGTAGCAAAATCAGGGATCTTTTGGTTTCCTTGCAGAGTTCCTTTAATGGTCTCAAAATAGTGACTTAGAAAGAGAAGGACAAATACTATATGATTTACTTATATGTGGAATCTGAAAAACTGAACTCTTATCAACACAGAACAGATGGGTGGTTGCCAGAGATGGGGGATGGGAGTTGTGTAAATAGGTGAAGGTGGTCAAAAGATACAAACTTCCAGTTATAAGATAAATAAGTTCTGAATGTAATATACAGTGTGATGACTATAGTTAACAATACTGTATTGTATATCTGAAAATTGCTAAGGGAATAGAACTTAAAAGTTATTATTACAAGGACAAAAAATTTATAACTATGTGAGATGATGGATGTTAACTAAACTTATTGTAGTAATTAATCATTTTGCAGTATATACATATATCAAATCATTATGTTGTAGCCCTTAAAACTTACAGAGTTATATGTTAATTATATCTCAATAAAACTAGGAAAATATGACTTAGAACATTTGACTTATACACAGTTCTGAAGCTGCTACTCTTCGTTAAAATGTGGTTGTTTTCCATGTTAATATTATTTTTTATCACCATAATGTAGGTTTTCAGTAACCTTACAAGAGTAATTGAGGGGCTTCCCTGGTGGCGCAGTGGTTAAGAATCTGCCTGACGGGCTTCCCTGGTGGTGCAGTGGTTGAGAACCTGCCTGCCAATGCAGGGTACACGGGTTCGAGCCCTGGTCTGGGAAGATCCCACATGCCGCGGAGCAACTAGGCCTGTGAGCCACAACTACTGAGCCTGAGTGTCTGGAGCCTGTGCTCTGCAACAAGAGAGCCCATGACAGTGAGAGGCCCGCGCACCGCAATGAAGAGTGGCCCCCACTCGCTGCAACTAGAGAAAGCCCACGCTCAGAAACGAAGACCCAACACAGCCATGAATGAATGAATGAACGAATGAATGAATCTGCCTGCCAATGCAGGGGATACGGGTTCGAGCCCTGGTCCGGGAAGATCCCACATGCCATGGAGCAGCTAAGCCTGTACGCCAAAACTACTGAGCCTGTGCTCTAGAGCCTGCAAGCCATAACTACTGAGCCCGTGTGCCACAACAACTGAAGCCCACGTGCCTAGAGCCTGTGCTCCCCAACAAGAGAAGCCACCTCAATGAGAAGCCCGCGCACCACAACGAAGAGTAGCCCCCACTTGCCACAACTAGAGAAAGCCCGCGTGCAGCAACGAAGACCCAACGCAGTCAAAAATAAATAAATAATTTTTTTTTTTTTCCCGGTATGCGGGCCTCTCACTGTTGTGGCCTCTCCCGTTGCGGAGCACAGGCTCTGGACGCGCAGGCTCAGCGGCCATGGCTCACGAGCCTAGCTGCTCCGCAGCATGTGGTATCTTCCCGGACCGGGGCATGAACCCGTGTCCCCTGCATCAGCAGGCGGATTCTCAACCACTGCACCACCAGGGAAGCCCCCAATACATTTATTTTTAAAAAAAGAGTAATTGAGGCCTAAGATTAAAACTACAAATATAATTTATGAATGAAATCTTAGATGATATAATAATACTTTAATTCATACATATTTTGTTGCAAAAATGTTTTTAGGTTAATTGTTCTCATTTCACTGTCTTACCTCTTTATTTTAAAGAAATAATTTGTAATTCATTTTGTTCTTACGCACCATAGGATGTGTTTTGGAGATGCAGACAAAATATCTTTGATGAAATGAAGAAGAAATTTTTACAGGTAGACTGCTGATGTAATTGCATTAGTGTGATAATCAGCAGAGCAAGTAACAGCATGTTAGTATTTTTATTTAATAACAAGGCATGTCTTAAGTTTTATGCTTGTTTGGCTATTTTATTTCTACCTGATTTTATTTATTTTTCATTTTGTTTATTTATTTATTTTACCTGATTTTAATAATAAGAAAGTCACCTTAAATGAATATGTGTCTGATAGTACCTTGTCTTTAACAAGTGAATGAGGTGGAAAACTGATATAAAAACTATAGAACGTTTAGTTTTGACTTTTGGGTATAATAGTTGTCTATTTTTTTTTTTTTTTTTTTTTTTTTTTGCGGTACGTGGGCCTCTCACTGCTGTGGCCTCTCCTGTTGCAGAGCACAGGCTCCGGACGCACAGGCTCAGCGGCCATGGCTCACGGGCCGCTCCGTGGCATGTGGGATCTTCCCGGACCGGGGCACGAACCCGTGTCCTCTGCATCGGCAGGCAGACTCTCAACCACTGCGCCACCAGGGAAGCCCAATAGTTGTCTATTTTTTACGGATGTATTTATTTTCTGAAATATTAATAGTGCTGGGATTAAGTTAATAATTTACAGAGTCAAAACCCAGACATCTTATTTGAAGAATTAAATAGAACTGTTACCTTCCTGACAGCCTATATGCACTACAAACCTAAACAGTCCTGTGATGTAGCATCCCATTCTAACCTTTACTTAATATCTCTCTTTCCTCAGGTCCCTTTAGCTCTAAGTTCAAGGTTCTTTATTTAATCTCTTCTGTCCTCTTCAAGTGATCTCTGGCAAGAGGCCACGTAGAAAAATATCATCTAACATTTTAGGGTTTGCTGGGGGAGTTGGAGTGGAGTGGAGGGAGGATCTTAAAAATAAAATAATCTTTTTCTCATGTAAGTTAAGACTCCCAGCACTACCCCAGGAATTGTTACTTGTTTAAGTAAAAATGTACAGTCTGAATGAGGCTGATAAATTTAATAAACTTCAGTGAGCAAAAATATTTATACCATCAATTTTTTTTTTAGTCTGTGGCAGTATATTAGCCGTGAACTGTGGATACCCAGAAGGGTAATGCTCTAGCGCTTATAAGCTCATAGCAGTTTCTTTAGCAAGTAGTAGATAAAATGGACTCTGTGTGTGTGTGTGTGTGTGCGCATTTTTAAGTTTGCAACCATAGTATTATAATTTGTAATAACACTGAAAGGAAGAAAGTCTTGAGAGAAAATGGGTTGACTATAAAATTTAGAGGTAAAGAGGTCCCTTTGTAATGTTTTTAAATTATTCGTATTAATTTTTTTCTTAGAAAAATCTTAATCTTGTTAACTTTGAATTGTTTGATATTGTTTTCTGCATGCTAATGCCATTCTAAATATATGCATTAATTATACACCTTGTTTTGTGTTTTTTTAATAAGAAACACGAAGTATTTTTTTATGAAACAAAAATTATGTTAACTTCAGAGAACTCAGATTTGAACTTAGAACTGTTTGGAATGCCAAGAATAGGAGACAAGATGACTTGAGAGGCCCTGAGACTCCTTAGACAGAACCATCTGTGTTGACCACTTCTAGATGTTCCTATAGTGACCGTACATTTGGAAGAAATATGTTTTCAGTGTTTTTATCCCAGTATGTTTTACCTTTTGTAAATAAGACTGTCATTTTTGTTTGTTTTGTTTTTTCAAGGATTCTTTTTTCAGACTTTGCTTGGAAATCTGGCTTTGTTTCTGCATAGAGCACAAAGACAGAACACTCTCTTAGCATATAATGTTAACGTAACTGCTATTGACTTTACCCTTTTTCTCACAAGTGTAATATTGCTATGAGTTGCCCACCAAATAAGTAGTTTTAATTTTATACTTTGTACCTTTTTTGTAATTGGCCAGATTTTCTGTGTAGGGAACTTTGTGCCCTTCTAATAGCTCACCTAATATAGATGAAATGTTTTCCCAAGTGGGACATGCTTTAGGCTTTTCTAAAACTTTGCATTTGTTTTTTCTTACCTGTTTTCTCCTATTCATTATAGAACTTTTACTGACTCAAAAATTGTGCTCGCTTCCCTAAATTATGATGTGTCTTCAGATGCTTTACCTTAATGTTGGGTGTAGTGCTTAAATGGAACCCCCGCCACCAACCACCATCACTAATACCACCACCACCACATTCTTCCCAACTAGCACTTGCATGTGCTTAAATTTATTTAGGTGTGTTTCTGTTATCTATTACTGTGGAACAGCCTACGCCAAAACTTAGTGGCTTAAAACAACTAGTTTATTTGCTCACAATTCTGTGGGATGGGATTTGGGCAAAGGCTTAGCTAGTCAGTTTTTCTGCTTCACATGGCATCATCTCGGATCATTACTTGGCTGCATTGGCTGGTGACTGGCTTTGGATGGAAGGTCCAAGAAGGCTTTTCTTATCAGGCACCCCAGTGCTCCACTAAGTGGCCACTTTCTCTCCGGGTGGATTGTTAGGGTTTTAACACAGCGTGGTGGTCCCAGGATAAATGGATTTCTTTTGCCTGGCTGGCAAAAGAAGAAGAACATATAAGAGGAACATTCCAAGAGGTGCAAAGGCAGAAGTTTCCTGCTTTAAATCACACAGTATCACTTCTATCACATTCTGTTGGTCCTAGTTGGCCACAAGGCCAGCCCAGATTCATGGGAAGAGAAAAAAGAAGAAGAGTGGCAGAGAATTTTTAGCCATCTTTAATTTACCTCAAGATGGTGATTTTTTTGCTTTGGGCATAAGTAGGACCAATCAGGGGTAGAACTCCAAAGAAATTAAGAAGAAAGAGGACACCCCTATTTTCCCAGTTCTAAGAAATACTTTTTTACATTTAAGTATTGTGGAAATCTGTATGCTTAGTATAATATTGTAGAATTTCTTTTTCTCTTGAAAAGCTATAATAAAAAGATTGGTACAACTTTATTGATGAAATCTTAAAATTGGAAAAAACCAGTTTTTTTTTATTAGTTCCCAAACTGGGAGGCAGGGGGAGGGAAGAGATTTTGCCTCAGTGTAATTAGTGTGGGCAATCACGATAACAAAAATTCAGATGTAATCTATGGATGATGGCTATGTAATAGATTAAATTAGGACTGAAAAATGGGCCCAGGAGGTTGAGGATAAAGTAATAAGATTTACACGTGGCTAGCTTAGAACTTTAAAGGTCAGAATTTTTCGTTTGTTTAAATTATCCTAGAATTGAATTCAAGAGTAATATGTGATTGGCCCAGAAATTCTTATAGGAATCTTAAGAAAAAACAGAAGAGTGCACAAAGTTTTATGTAGGCATTCATCACAAAATTATTTCTAAAGTGTAATAAAGTCTAGCTCAAGAGTCATTAAAATTAAATTGATGGAACAAATTATTATTAATCCATGTAATAAAATATTATTCAGTTGTTAAAAAGATGAGTTAGAAAAAGTTTGACAAGGAAAGGTTACATGATATATTTATAAGTAAAGAAAGAGGTTTCAGGGCTTCCCTGGTGGCGCAGTGGTTGAGAGTCCGCCTGCCAATGCAGGGAACGTGGGTTCGTGCCCCGGTCCGGGAGGATCCCACATGCCGTGGAGCGGCTGGGCCCGTGAGCCATGGCCACTGAGCCAGTGCTTCCGGAGCCTGTGCTCCACAACAGGAGAGACCACAATAGTGAGAGGCCCGCGTACCGCAAAAAAAAAAAAGTTTCAAAACAGCATGTATATCTAACTGAATGTTTGTGTTTAAAAAGTGTGCATGTATATGTCTGTTTGTGTTTGTGTAGGAAAAATATTTGGAAGAATATAGACCAAAATGTAATAGTTATCTCTGTGTTATGAATTACAAATGATTTCCACTTTTTCCTTTATACTCTTCCTATTTTGTTTTTTTTGGCTGCGCTGCACGGCATGTGGGATCTTAGTTCCCTGACCAGGAATTGAACCCACACCCCTGCATTGGAAGTGCAGAGTCTTAACCACTGGACCGCCAGGGAAGTCCCTATACTCTTCCTATTTCAAAAAAAGGAACAAAATTACTTATGTGCAATGCACAGAAAAGAAAGCTATTGTCATTAAAAAGAATAAAAGGCATACATAAGATTAAATTTTGTGTTTACAGTAGTACATTTATCCTTCAGATGAGATTCCATTGGGGATAATATTACCCACATCTGGGTGTGGAAGGAGAGGAGGCTGGAGTGCCTGTACCTTGCACTCACTTATTTAAGGAAAGAACCAGGAACTGCTGATGGCCATATGTTACCATATCATCATTCTTATGTATACTGTAATGTCAGCACTTCTGATTTCTGAATTGTTAGGTAGAGTTCTCTTGCTTGGACTGTCAACTTCAGCTTATCTGAAGCTTTAAAATCTGGCAGCTGTAGTGCTTTTCACCTGGAAAACTTGAGTCTGCCTCTGAAATATACTGTTGAAAATGTAAAAGCGGATCTTTTGTAGTTGAAATTGATTTAGAGTTTCTCGTTCCTTTATTGTGAACCAGAGTTAAAAAAGGTCCACTTTATGTTTCTCAGTTTGAGATTAAAATGTGTAAAACCATCTATTACAAGTGTTAATATAACACCTTAAGCTTATAGCTGAAGGCTTTTTTGTTTTTTGTTATCCTGTTTATTTTATAAAAAATGTATTCTTCTTTATTTTGTTTTTAAATGGGTTATTATTGGTAATTAAATATTTTGACTTGTCTGAAATATAGTGCTAGCCAATCTTAAACATTATACTTCTTTTATAGCAACTTACTTCTGTTTTAAACTAATTGGATTAACCTTAGTTTAAGTAATCTCTTACAAACCCCAAATTATATATGGCAGAAACAAATTATAATTGTATTACCCTGCCAAACAAACAAAAATACCTTGTGGTGGTCCTGTCTTCAATACAAGTCAATGATAATAACTATTCTTATTTAAAAATGGATAATATAGAAGTAACAAAAGATTGAGGTTAATATTATTGTGTTTTTTATAAAAAAAGGTGAGAAATACATTCTTGTATACAGTACCAGTTTGTACAGTTCATATTTGTGCAACGCCTTTTATGGGGATAGCGAGAGGTCCCTCAGATAATGACTGCTGCCCTAGACTTTGAGGGAAAGCAAGAGATTTACATGATCAGATTTGCATATTAAAATACTGTTCTGGATTGAAGGAAGATGAGATTGGAAGAAGCTATTGCCAGGATCTTAAGATAAGATTCTGATTGCTGCAGGCAGGATTAAAGAGAAAAGGAATAGTTCAACAGATATTCAGATGATAGAAATGATAGAATTTAGTGATTATGTGAGTTGAAGAAGAGGGAAGAAATGAGGAAGGTACTCCTCTCTGGTTTCAGCAGCTGGTAGATGATGGTACCATTAATTGAGTTGGGCATTACAGGAGGAGGGAAAGAACTTCTTTCACCAAAGTGCCTGATGTAGCCCACTACTGCTGTGGAAAATAGGAAAAAGAGTCGTGTCCTTCAACAGCTTGAGGGAAGGCATAGCTTCTTTGAGAAAGTCTCCTTTAAAAATTTTTTCTCTGATTTATGTACTAGATAAAAAAGAATGAAAAAATTTGTGATCCTAACTCCCTTCTACATTGGTAATTGAAAAGTATTTTTTCCTTGCTTTCCTTTACCACTCTGCTGGCTGATCTATTTGGGTAAGCTTGTCAGCTCCTAACACACTGATAAATGGGGCTTTTGGACTTTTGGTCTGTGGGTACAACAAAGTAAAGGTCAGGATGCCTGATTGCTTTTATCCTTTAGTTATGGATTTTGCAATCTTAGACAATCCTCATTGCATTTCTACACAGTTCTCTTTCTGTTTCATCAGGAAACCCAGAAATGCTTGATTTGACTGTGCTAGCATAGTAGTGACACATTTTTAAGGATCAGATTTTGTTATTTTCAACTGAAAATTGCTCAAGTAAACTTGTCTTCATGGGCTTGTTGATCATTGATTTACAGCCTTAAAAGGTGAAAGCAAATATCCACAAGAGCAATGGTTGATTCTTAAATATACCTCAGTTTTTCCAAAACAAACATATATGGTGCTTTATATGTTTGACATATCCATTAGAATATATTTCAGCCATAAAACAGTAGTATTCACACAGAGAAAATAGTATTTTGTGGGTTTTTTTTCATTTAATCATAGAAAACATAATTATATATATATATTTAAAGATAAATAGTATATTTTTTTAAATTTCAGGTAGAAAATGCTGCTGAAGAACCAAGAGTCTTATGTATAATACAAGATACTACTAATTCAAAGACAGTGAATGAACGGATCACTTTAAATTTGCCAGCTTCTACACCTCTCAGAAAGCTCTTTGAAGATGTGGCCAACAAAGTAGGCTACATAAATGGAACCTTTGATTTGGTGTGGGGGAATGGAATCAATTCTGCTGATATGGTAAAACTCTAAACTGAAAGCATCTTCTCTTAAGCTGCTAATAATATTATAGTCATTATTGTTGTTGTTTTTAATAGTATACTAAATCCTGGAACCCTTCTTAATATTGTAAGCAGGACTATAGAGTCTGTGCAACTCGATATTTGGATCCTCTTCATCACTTTACATTCATTCTAGATTCAGCATTTGATTTTCTTAAAGTTTGCACAATGTCATTTCATTAGTTTTTTTATTCATGTAAGATGATTATCATAATATTGTGTCATCTATGGAAAAATTTCCAACATTTACTGAATGGGATATTCATTTTAAATATTTAAGTGAAAAAAGCAGGATATAAAATCATATGTATTTTATAATCTAATTTTTGGAAAAGAAGAGAAAATGTATATAGAAAGAAAAAAGTAATAGAAGGACTTACACTCCAATATTAACAGAGATTATGCACCAGATAGAGTGGTAAACACCTGAACAGGAAGGTTGGTGGTATCATGACTTCAGCTTCAAAGACCTCACAGTAAAGTTTTAGAGACAGGTATATCAAAAAATAATTACACTAAGATGTTTTATGTATTATTAAGTATGATTTACTAGTTTGCTGTAAGTGCAAAGAGGAGGCACTGACCAATTTTGCGTGGGAGAGTGGCAAAGGGGACTGTTGAGTTGGATCTCATCTGTATTTTAGAATAGTATTCTAAATAGTCTTTTTTCTTTCCTCTCAGTCCAAATTCACCCTGCATACGATTGTTAGAATTATCTTCAGTCATCTTAAATCATAGTACTCCTGTCACCTTCCAGTTTAGAAATCTTTAATGACTGCTCACTGCCCTGATTAAAAGTCATATTCCCGGGCTTCCCTGGTGGCACAGTGGTTGAGAGTCCGCCTGCCGATGCAGGGGACACGGGTTCGTGCCCCAGTTCGGGAAGATCCCACATGCTACGGAGCGGCTGGGCCCGTGAGCCATGGCCGCTGAGCCTGCGCGTCCGGAGCCTGTGCTCAACGGGAGAGGCCACAACAGTGAGAGGCCCACGTACCACAAAAAAAAAAAAAAAAAAAGTCATATTCCCTAAGTTAGCATTCAAGACAATTGGTCCTTTAAATCTAATCTTAGCTCTCAGATATTGGACTAATTTATTTTCTTAACACAAAATTTCATACTTCTCTATCTCCGTGTTTTTGCTTATGTTACCTCTTCCTGTCCTATACCATTGCTGCTCTTAAGTTTTCCAGGAAAATACCTTTAAAGGCAAATGAATGTGTATCCTGATCGTATTTGGAGGACATAGTTTTAATTGGCTCTGCAGAAGAATAAAAGGTGTTGGGTGTTGCTTGATTTGCCTTTAAAATTGATGATATTTTGCCTTCTATTCCGTAATATATTTATGATTTTTAAAAATGTAGAACTAGTGTTTTTAAATGGGAAAAGAATCTGAAAACGAATAGCTATATGTACAACATACGTATAATCGAATCACTTTGTTGTACACTTGAAACTAACCAACATTGTAAATCAACTATAAGATAAAAAATTTTTTAAAAGTGTACTTACAAAAAAACAAAACCGTAGTGTTTTAAATTAGCCAACTTTCCCCCTCTGAAATTGGGCAGTAAAATTGGTAGTCCAACAAGTTATACAAAGAGAAATGATATTTAATCTGAAACTTTGAATATTCTCTTTTACATTACTGTATAACTTCTAGTGTTGCCTCTTTTTCGATTTAAAGGATAGTTCTATACTGTCGGCCCAAGTCCTGTTTAGCTCTTACTTTTAAGAAGCCTTACTTGATGTTTCTTCATGCCACTTTAAAAGTAATCTTTCTCTTTGTTCTCCTATTGCACTTTTTATTCTGCTATGCCACTTATAGTCTTTTTATTATAGTTGTTATTCATTTGTGTCTTCCCCCTTGATAGAATATATTTTGATGTCTAGGACCTCATAGTATTAGTTTTGTATCCTCCAAAGATACTATCCCTAGGCACTCAAAAAGTGTTTGTTAAATTTACATCTGCTATAGTACTATGCCAGGATTAACTATTTTTCTTTCTTCAGCTGTGACTGTTCTTAAGTACTTAATTTTTGTGTCTTAATATGCCTACCGTACATTTCTATGAGTATACTCTTACCTGCTTACTGTACAATGCTGCATGTATGCTTCTTTGAAAACCTGATTCATTTATCTACTCACCATCTCATACACACAGACACACATTTATTGAGGTAAAACCCCTGTGTGTTTTAGCTGTATCATCTGATCTTTTATACCTGAGAGACGCTGAGAGATCTGGTTCCTGCCAGAGAATATAAGGGACCCAAAGATACCTTTCTTCCTTTCAAGTGGCTTCTCTTAGCTTCTGGTTCTCTGTCCTGTTTTTCTCATGGATTTCTAGATGTGATCCAAAGTGAGATTATATGTTTATTTTATTAACACTTATTTTGTGCTTACTGTGTAGCTAGTATTGTTCTGATACTAGACTTTATACAAATATAACCTCATTTAATCCTTTTAACCACACTGAGGTAAGTGCTATCCCAGCTTCATAGGTGAAAAAACTGAGTCATGGGGAAGTGAAGTAACTTGCACAGAGTCACACAAATAGCAAGTGGCAGAATCTCTTATAGTTAATTTTTTTGTCCTTAATACCTATGCTTCTATATAACATTCATTTTGTAAGAAATAAAGGCATCTCCATAAAGTAAGTCCTTCTAAGGAGATATTCCTCATGTCTTTGAAACATTAAAAACATTTCTTAATGAACAAAATAGTTTTAAGACAAAAGAATAGGGCATTCATCCCATCCCTCATTTTTCTCAACAGTGGACTGGAATGTTGGGTGAGTATGGCTTGGAGCATGCAAAGCTCTGTCTCTCATCCACCAACTAGAATGTATCAGAATGACAGCCAGGGTTTAAATTGCCTACCAGATAAAAGAGTTAGGTGAAGACTAAACATGTTAGATGTTTAGTTTTCAAAGGAGTGATCACTTCTATCACCCTGGGATCCTCTGAATCCTGACAGTGGACTTGAAATAGGTATCATTTACTAGGACAGGCTTTTCCTTCGAGGGTCTTTCTGAAGGTGCCCATTTTTCAATGTTACATAATTATTTGGGTTGGGTTGCTTAGTGTGTTTCCTTATGTGGGAATTCTCATTATATTCCTATATCAAAACATGTTTTTACAGTTTTTAGTGATATAAAATAATCTTTAGTTAATTTTCATGAAAACCCATTGAATACTATATTGCATACATTTTAGAGAACATCAAAACAAATGTTTACAATACTTTTTTGTGTAGTACTTCAGTTTTTTAGATGTTGGGAAATGTGAACAGCTGGGATACTTGTCAGTATATGCCCTGTCACTGGGCTTAGCCATCCCAGTTCCTGAATAGATGAGTTAATTCCAAGCCTAGATTAACAGAATTTCTCAGAATCTTCATTAAAAAAAATACTGTTTAAGCCCAATAATTGTAGATATGTGTCTATTTACATATTACTTGTTTTATTATTATAATTAATGTTTCTCATAATCTGAGATATCTTATTTTATGCTTGTAGGCTCCACTGGATCATACCAGTGACAAGTCTCTTCTTGATGCTAATTTTGAGCCAGGAAAGAAGAACTTTCTGCATTTGACAGATAAAGATGGTGAACAACCTCAAATACTGCTGGTAAACTCATTAGAAAGCCCTATAGTCATAATTTTTGTGCACTGTCACCTACTACTTGGGAAGCAGTTTTCCAAAGGAAGGAGGAGAGATGTGTTTTGCAATTTATGCATGATAAATTATTTTTCTGTTTTCTGTTGGCTTTGTATGTATGTTAACATGGTTACACTGGGCATCCATAGCACTTTGTGTATATAGTCTCTTGCCACACTGAGAATCACCACTAGAACAGGGATGGGGATGGGTCTAGGATCTCCTACTGTGTTTCAGTGGCCTTTTGTTTGGTTAAGCATTTGCTTGGTGGGTGTAAATCTTTGGCAGTTTTGCCCAGGTTTTCTGGTAGAGGAACAGAGCCCCAGAATTATCTACTCTGCTGGTTTTGCTCCTACTCCCCATCCACCACCCCCCCATTTTTTTTGGAATGACTAGTTTGTAAAGTCTATGCTTTATTTCTGTTCTTTTAGTGTTTGCTGCAATTCATATTTCAATAGCCTTTCCTGTCTGGTTCAGTGGCTTTAGTGATCGTCAAATCTAGTAACTCCCAATTTGAGAGAGATTCATTGAAAAAACCTGGTCTGATTTACCTTGCTGCTTTACAGACTGAGGATACTCAGAGTTTACGGACTTTTTCAGAACGCTTCTCTTTAATGAAGCTTTCCTCAGGAGAAGTTCTTCTGTTTGATGCTTTTCATTTAGAAGTCTGTTGTGAATTAGAATGCCTCTCTGGACAGTAGACAGTAATTAAACACAGGACATCCATACAGAAGCAATGCCAGAATATGTTCTGACTTTCCTTAATCTCATTGTTTATTTTTATGACATCATGAGAAGATTTTGATTAGTCTGACATTGAAACTAAGTTACCTATTAATTTGGGGATTCATGTTTTAAAATGCTTAGTAATTAGTCTTCAGCTCTTAATTGCTTGTGCTGATTTTATATCCCTTACTCCTTTTGGACATCTTCCTCATTAATAGGAAGTTTCTTATTGGAGACAATAGGAGACTATCCATTTCATTCAATACTTATTGAGTGTCCCCTACCTTTCAGGCCTACTTAGCAAGGGTGATGTAAAAATAAATGATAAACTCTGTCATTAAGGAGTTCACAATTGTACTCTGATTAATTAGTACCAGAAATCTCTCTCATGTAAACAAAATTTGAAAAAGAATTAAATAAAATTGAGAAAGTAAGAACTTTGGAAGGAGACCTAAGCATTTTCCCGAAGTGTGTTATATTGGGCATCTTTCAAACCTTCCTACAGGAAATAGTGAGGGTATATACTTTGAATGTCTTGGTGGTACCAGTAATGCCTTGTCTTTTTTTCATTGCCTCAGGAATTAGTATGCCTTTTTTCATTGTTTTAGCAATATTTACCACTCAGTAAATATTGGTTATGCTACATTTTAGGAGGATTCCAGTGCTGGGGATGACAGTGTTCATGACAAATTTATAGGTCCACTTCCAAGAGAAGGTTCTGTGGGCTCTACCA
This sequence comes from Phocoena sinus, assembly GCF_008692025.1. Classification (NCBI taxonomy): domain Eukaryota; kingdom Metazoa; phylum Chordata; class Mammalia; order Artiodactyla; family Phocoenidae; genus Phocoena; species Phocoena sinus. The sequence goes on from NC_045770.1 coordinate 66,175,972, forward strand.
GTGATTATGTCAGCCAAAGCTACTCCTATTCATCTATTTTGAATAAATCAGAAACTGGTAAGATATATTATTGTTGTCGTTGTTGTATTTTCATAAAATCATAGGGCATTAATCCAGAGTAATCTTAGCAATCTCAAGCCTAATCTTCTCATTTTATGGATTAGAGAAAACAGACCCAGAGCAAGATCACTAGTTAGCAGAAGCAAAGTTAGAACAAGAATGTGGTTTCCCTTTCCCTCAACCCATTGTTATTTTTACTGTATTGTTACTGCCATTATTTAGTAAAAAATATTAAATATTGGATTTTGAAGGAAGACTTTTTCTGTTTGATAATTTTCTATCTTGAATTTAATCTTAAATTTTTGAAGTTGACTTCCTCTGGAAAGGAATGTATCTCCATGTGCATTGGAATAGACTATGGCAGATACTTTCATGTGGAAACAGATGGGCCAGGCTTATTTTATCAGAACTACTGTGTTATCTTCTAGTTTAATCTAATCATATAATTTAAAAATTCCTGTTAGCTTTTTTCTGAATATGTTTAAACCTATATTTTTGAACTTTTTTTCAATTTATTGAGCTAATGGAATTGCTTTATTTATGCAGTTTTATATTTATATATAAGACTGGTTAATTGCCTGAAAATATAATCTGGATACTTCCACATATCATTTTATCTTAAAACAACCATTTTCAGTAAGTAGTATTCGTGTTAAAAGAAATGGAAACAGGCTTAGAGAAGCCTTTGATTATATAGCTAGTTAATGGTATTTCATGTTAGGTATGGCTTCAGAGTGTTTACTCTTAGAACTGTAAAACAGATGACTGTAAATATTAGACACAAATATCTATTATAAAAAGAAAACTGTAGAGTAATATTGTAGATACTGTTTTAATGTGTTCTGTAATCTTCCACTTACTATATTTTGTAATTGAAATGTAGAATAATTTCCTCATAGCTAATCTTTTGTACAGGCTTAATGGTGTATTTGTTCTGAAAATGGTAAAAGCTGGTCGTGTTTGGTATTTAGGATCATTTATATCAATAGAACTTTTTGCAGCAAACTACCAAGAATAAAAGAGAATGACAAAGTATCTTTTCTCATTATACTGTCTAGAGTATAGTGACTCCCAAATTTTTATTTCTTTAAAAATCATTTTGAGATACTTGTTAAAAATGTAGGTTCTGAGGCATTACTCCTCCAAATACTAAGTTAGTTGCTCTGCAGTAGACTGGATAAATTGCATTTTTAAAAAATAGATACCCTAGGTTATTATGAGATAGTTGGAATACTTAGAGAAAGTTCCAGATTTAACAAGTCAGGATTCTTGAAATTTTTGCTGTGTATTCTGACAACCAACTCAGTCCTTATGCAAGAAGTATTTACAGAACTCCTACTTTGTGCTGAGTACTGTATGGCTCTCTGATGCCTGTAAATTCCTAGAGACTAAAGCATACTTTAAAAAAAAAGTTATCCTATAATACGAATGTAATACATGTTCATTGTCGTATTGTAAAATGAAAAAAGTGGAAATCACTGACAGTACTATTAACAGAAACTGCTTTAATGATTTTGCTTATTTTTGTCTTATCTTTCCTTCATCTGAATGCTTTTAAGAAAATGGGGAAATCATGTTGCGAGCAGACTTTTAATATATATTTTTTTGTGTAATACTATATGAAGAGCATTTTTCAATGTTATTAAATAGTATTTTAATTTGGGTTTTAAGTGGCTGAAGAATAGTGTTTCATTATATGATTTAGATACTTAAACTGTAATTATTACCTATTATGATGAACATACTTATACATAAGTTTTCATTTTCATCTGTGATTATTCCCTTAGAGTAAGTTCCTAGAAATTGAATTACTAAGTTGAAATTTATGAAAAATATTTTTAGAGGACTTTGATATACATTGCCATGTAATCATAGTTTTCATTCCCAACTATTGTTCCTCATACAGGTGTTTTCTCTACCAGTACATTTTCCTCCAGTGTTCTGGGGTACTGCCTTTGTGAATTAAAATAATCTGTACATGGGCTTCCCTGGTGGTGCAGTGGTTGAGAGTCCACCTGCCAATGCAGGGGACATGGGTTCATGCCCCGGTCTGGGAAGATCCCACATGCCGCGGAGCGGCTAGGCCCATGAGCCATGGTCGCTGAGCCTGCGCGTCCGGAGCCTGTGCTCCGCAACGGGGGAGGCCACAACAGTGAGAGGCCCGCGTACCGCAAAAAAAAAAAAAAAAAAAAAAAATCTGTACACATCCAAAGAAGCTGGGGTTCAAAAACTGTTCTTTTTAAAAAATATTTATTTATTGTTTATTTGCACCAGTTCTTAGTTGTGGCACACAGATCTTTGTTGCTGCATGCGGGACCTTCATCGTGGCACGCAGGATATTTAGTTGTGGCATGTGGGATCTTTTTAGTTGCGGCATGCGGGATTTAGTTCCCTTAGTTCCCTTAGTTCCCTGACCAGGGATCAAACTCAGGCCCCCTGCATTGGGAGTGCGGAGTCTTAACTACTGGACCACCAGGGAAGTCCCAAAAAGTGTTTTGTTACTGACTACTGAATTTGCATTTTCCTTAAGAAACTATTGTAAATGTACAAAATGTTTCTATTGAAAAATGCTCTCATGATTTCAACTCAGGGCTGTAAAACATTTCTCCATAATGCAGTGAGGCTGAGGACTTAACATATTCTTTCCTGTCTCCCTTGCCTACCAGCTGCTTTGGTAGCCAGCCACTGTTGATAGGAGATGGTTGGGGGTCGGGGGGACTTTAAGGAATAAGGAGTGGATTGAAGGCTGATGTGGACTCTCAGGTGATGAGAAACCACATGACTGAGGTATTTCATCATTTAAAACCGAGATATCTTTCCTTGGGCAGTTTCTTTCACAATTCTTTTTGTTTTATTTTATCTACTTTAGGATTTGGCCAGTTTCATTCTACTTCATTTGACCTGTTCGAGTTCTCGTTCATTTTTTGTTGGTTCTATTCAGGATTTCTTTCTGCATTTGCTCTCTGCAGAATGGCATGTGTTCTTATGTTCTTCTCCCTTAACTAGCTTGTACTTACAATATTGATTCATAACTATTTCAGATAGAGGACCCACTTGATAACATTTATCATTTGAAATTTGCTGATTTAGACAATGCATAATGACAAAAGATTTCTATTCAGTAACATTTTATCTTACTAATCTCACTAAAACCTTCATACTTTTAGAAAATAGTCGTACATTTATTTGAAACACTGTTCATTCTGTTTAAATATGGTGCTGAGTCAGGTACAAAAGACCATAGGTTTCTATATGATTCTTATTGCTAGTGGTAAAGTAAACAGCAGTGGCAAAAATTATTACTCCCTCCTTCCCTTAAACCCCTCCCCCGCCACCCTTTTTTAAGCCCAGGGAAGGGAAACAAAGTCATAAATAAATGATACATGATTGGTCTTAAGGTACACAAAGAACAATAGCAGTATTCATTTACCTTTTAAGGCTGCAGGTAGAGTGGTTGTCCCTGACTGTTGAGGAATTGGGGGAAGGAGATGGAGAAGAAGGGAAATCCCAGCCAGCCTCAGCTGAGAAGAATGTGCAGAACAATCTGGTCTCCTTGCTTGAGTGCTGTCGTTTATGGGAAAGAGTCCGTTTATATAACCTAAGAATGAAATAATGCTTTTTATTATTAATAATCAGTCCAGATATCTTACAGATTTGTGTTACTTGTAAGTCACATGCACTTCTCCCTCAAGTGCACCTGCTGCTATGCTAAGTAGTAGGATAGGTAGAGAAATCAGATTTGACCCCTCCCCTCACAGTCTGTTGGGGAAGCCATACAGGTAAATAAACAGTTATAGAACAGAGTAGGACAGGGTGTTGTGAGCACAACTCAGATGGGGCATGCTGGTTAGGAATTGAAGCAGTTTATAAGTATATAACAATGTAAAGTAAATATATAAACATATATACACATATATACATAGTATTCTTAAAGATGAAAGGCACTAGAAATCAAAGCTGGAACCTTAGTCCAGAGTGAACGATAGGTAGCTACTTGTTCTCTTCTTAGAATTGTACAAGTGCAGATAGCATGGAATCTATTCCTCTTTTCCACAACTGACCAAGGTTCACTGTGCATTTGTTGGTCCTTTCATCACCTTCATTAGCAATATAGTTTATCCACAGTGTTTACCATTTCTTAAGATATTTTTGTTAATTCTTGGGAAATTGACAAAGTATTTCAAAAAGCTTCAGTGAAAGCCTTTGGCATGTATTGAGAAAAGATTTACGTTTTTTTGAGATAACCAAGTCTTTCAGTATTAAGTGGGAGTAAATAAGTTTAATTATTAAGCAATGTGTTTACCACATTTTACTAAAATAATGAGGTATAATAAAATGATGAGGCTGATTTGTGAGCTATGTGTACCTCATAAACTGGGCCTGAAGTCTCCTTCAAAGGAGAAGTTCCGAAAATGTTCTCAACAATGGTAGCCAGTTCCAATTAGGTATATAAAACTAAGTACTTAAATAGTTCACTTGACTTTTGAATGCATGTAAGCTTCTCCTTTCCTTCTCCCCCTCTCTCGGTTCTCCCCTACCTCCATCTCTGAGTTCTCTTCTTACTTTAATAGTCACTCTTTGCATAGCGTGCTGATCTGTGGGATTTCATACTTCATGGGTGTGTTAAAACAGTGGAAGTCACTTTGAGTTTGTATACAGTGAATTTATCTCATGTTGTTAATTCTTGGTAGAAATTGGTTTATGGGGCCTGATGACTGGGATAACTGGTTCGGTACTGTCTTCATTTGTTGGGTATATATGATGTTTAAAGTGAATATGTTTATACTTTTCCATTTTAATACACAACTTTTAGATTTGGTGAACAAAGATGATTTTTGTCAAAAAATACTTTATTAAACATAACCCTCTTAAAGTTTTATTAAATGCTATGTAATATCCATGTGTATCTCTGAACGTATAGCAATATGTCCAAAGATCCTGACTTTTTCTGAGAAATAAGGTTTACATAGTGCACATATTAGCAAAGAGGTCTTTCTTAGGTGCTGTTGAAAAAATTGAAATAATTTCCAACTGTAACCTTAACCTCTCAATTTTTACCGTGTAGTAAACTCTTGTTAAGTTTTCTTTTCATTAATTTTTTGATGTAAATGCTGATTTATGTATATTTGTGTGTGCTTTTTTTTTAAAGGATATGTGGGATTAGTAAACCAAGCGATGACTTGCTATTTGAATAGCCTTTTGCAAACACTTTTTATGACTCCTGAATTTAGGAATGCATTATATAAGTGAGTATTCAAAAAAATTCTATAAATAAAATTGATTTAAGAATGAAAATATAGTTTTTAACTAATTAAGTCTGTCTTCCATCTTGCACTTATTTGTTAAGTTTGGGGCATCTCTCTTAAAACATACCTTGAGTAGTAAATAAGAAAAGGATCTTATGAGAGACAGCATATGAAAAATTTGTGGGGAGAGAGAATCAGAAGTGCATAGACAGCAAAAGGATAAAATTGATAAGATTTATGTTTAAGATAAATTATTGTATTTAAGCTTCCTCACTTTTAGCTTTAATGCCTTTGTGAAGAAATAAGTTATCTGTTTTTGGAGATAATCTGGATGTGTAAACCATATTCTTTTTTCCTCCACCTCTCAATTTAAGAAACAAAGTTGTCTTTTTAAACTTGCAGATGTTGTTTTTTAATTAAAATACAATGCAGCTGTTCCGGTGTTTGTGTGTGTGTGTGTGTGTGTGTGTGTGTGTGTGTGTGTGAGAGAGAGAGAGAGAGAGAGAGAATGTATTTTTAAAAGAATGTATATATATCAGATACTTTAAAATGCTCTATGGAGGAAGTCCATATTTAAATAAACCCTAAAGTCAGACATTTATTTTTATGAGTATCCTATTATAATACATTTAATACACTCTCACTTTGTGTATTTCTTTACAGTATACATAACTTATTTTTTTAAGACATTTTAAAGTACAAATAAACTGACTTTTTTCTCCTTTTTCTGTTACTTTTGAGTAACATCTTTGTAATTACTGTAAATATGTGTTTAAACTATTTTTGGAACTTTGATTATTACAAACAACATTATATTACCATGGCATTCATATGTAAGCTCATCATCTGAATTTACTTGTAAAAATTGGCCTGTTTTTCATTCAGCAAGTATTTGTTACCTAGTGTTTATATGCTAGGCATTTGGTAGAGAGAGATGAAGTTAGAAATAAGATCTTTGTTTTTAAGTAATTTACAGATCTCTTCACAGTAGCAATATATGTATGTATAAAATAGTTTAAATAACATTTAAGGATGGCTAAATACCATGAGAGTTTAGAGAGAAGGGAGATTAATGAAACTTGGAGAAGTGGCTTAGAAGAGCAAGTAGAACTTGAGGTAGGTCCTGAAGATAGGTATGGTTTGGCCAGGTAGAGACAAAAAAGAGGGCCTTGTAGACAGGAGGACTTTCAAGAGCAAAACTGAGTAATAGTAAGTGCTACCTAAATGTTTGTTATTGTTAGTTTGTATCAGGTACTGTTCTGAGCACTTGACATATAGACTCATTTAATTCTCATGGTAACTGTATGAATTATTGAATACATGCTGTTATCCACATTTTACAAAGGAGGTAACTGAAGACACAGAGAGGTTAAATAGTTTGCCAGAGGCCACACTGCTAGAAGTAGCAACCCACTAGATGCCAGAATTTCCATTACCCTGTTCGACCTGTATTGTAGTTGATGCCACTAAGTGCGATATATTGCAGGGGCCTCTAGGAGATCTGCTTAAATGGAGTTTTTGTCAGAAGAAGATGGAAGATGAGGTTAATAGATGAAATCTAGAGATTGTCCTCAAAACTAGAACAAACTCAGTAGTCCATGATAATGTGCCTTCTCTGGGGAGTGTTACTTAGGAACAGGGATCCCAGGAGCTTAACCATGAGTTCCATCCTGGAAGAGGTCCGTAAACATATAGCTCTGTGGAGAAGAGTAAGAGCATAGCCAGATTGATTGATTCAGCAAACATATGTTGCACACTTATCGTGTGCCAAGCACTCTTTTAGGCACAGAAATTACAGTGGTGAATAAGACAGAGTCCCTCCATTAGACCTTCTCTAGGTCAGCCAATAGAATGAGCTCATTTCACAGTCATGTATGCCATGAAGAAAATCACGGCAGTATGCAAAGAATAACTGTCAAGACGTAGAGTGAGTAGTTAGGGAGGGCCCCTCTGAGGAAATACCATAGAATAGACTTGACAGGAGTCAGTCCTGTGAAGATACAGGAGAAGAACATTCAAGGCAGAAGAAACCGTAAGTGCAAAAGCCTTTGATGAACAAAAATCCATTGTGACTGGAGCCCAGTGAGTGGAGGGGGAGTGAGAGATAAGATTAAAGAGGATGCCTTAGAGATTGTAAAAAGAGAATGAAGCTTTTTGCAGGTGGGGAAACAAAGTCCAAGAGCCTGATGGTGTTTCATAATGTAGAACTAAGGAAGGAATGGCTCCTTTAAGAAGCTGGACCTCGCTGGGCTACAGACAGGGTAGCACTAGCATGAAGGATAGAGTTCTGTTTGTTTATTTTCTTCACTTGCTACATAACAGCCGGAGAGAACCTACCACTTTAGGTGTGTAGGCATGAATTATGGAAAATTTCAAAATATTAAAAAATAGTGAAATCGTATAATGAATCCCTCTGTACCCATCACCCAGCTTTGGATATTATCAACTCATTATCAATCTTTTTTGTCTATAATCCTCCATTCTGATTATTTGGAAGCACATACCCAATCATATCATCGGTAAATTATATCTCAGGTCACTGCTAAGATTTCCCTGATGGCTTCATAATATCTTTTTTAAACATTCTGTTCAAATCATGATCTAAACAAGGTCTGTGCATTGAAATTGATTGATAAGACTCTTAACCTAGAAATGCAAACCAAAACTACAATGAGGTATCACCTCACACCGGTCAGAATGGCCATCATCAAAAAAAATCTACAAACAATAAATACTGGAGAGGGTATGGAGAAAAGGGAACCCTCTTGCACTGTTGGTGGGAATGTAACTTGATACAGCCACTATGGAGAACAGTATGGAGGTTCCTTAAAAAACTAAAAATAGAACTACCATACGGCCCAGCAATCCCACTACTGGGCATATGCCCTGAGAAAACCACAATTCAAAAAGAGTCACGTACCACAATGTTCATTGCAGCACTATTTACAATAACCAGGACATGGAAGCAACCTAAGTGTCTGTCGACAGATGAATGGATAAAGGTGTGGCACATATATACAATGGAATATTACTCAGCCATATTGAGTTATTTGTAGTGAGGTGGATGGACCTAGAGTCTGTCATACAGAGTGAAGTAAGTCAGGAAGAGAAAAACAAATACCATATGCTAACACATATATATGGAATCTAAAAAAAGAAAATGGTTCTGAAGAATCTAGGGACAGGACAGGAATAAAGACACAGATGTAGAGAATGGACTTGAGGACACGGGGAGGGGGAAGGGTAAGCTGGGACAAAGTGAGAGAGTGGCATGGACATATATACACTACCAAATGTAAAATAGATAGCTAGTAGGAAGCAGCCACATAGTACAGGGAGATCAGCTCAGTGCTTTGTGACCACCTAGAGTGGTGGGATAGGGAGGGTGGGAGGGAGATGCAAGAGGGAGGGGATATGGGGATATATGTATAGGTATAGCTGACTCACTTTGTTATATGGCAGAAAGTAACATACCATTGTAAAGCAATTATACTCCAATAAAGATGTTAAAAAAAAAAAGACTCAACCTATTAACTTTTAATCCCCTTCGATCTTTTTTCCACATTGCAATTTATTCCTTGAATATCAAAAACTGATGGCATTTGTTCTATAGTTTTTCACAGTTTGGATTTTGATGGTTGAGGGTCATTTAATATTCTGTTCCCTGTATTTTTATGAGTTAATAATTAGGACAAGAATCTTGACCAGATTCAAGTTCATCAATTACTTTCAAATGACCTTTGCCTTTTATTCATGTTGCCTTCTTATGTCTTTTCTTGTGAAAGTCTAACTTTTTTCTAAATTTATGCATTAGAGAAAGACTAATGTTTCATTAGATATTAATAGCTTCAGTTAATATCCAAAGCCCTCAGAGTTAACATCTTAACATTTGTTATGATAATATTAATTATGCTTTAAAGAATAAAGATATTTTGTAGATAATTTGCAAACATTTCATTTCAATAGGTGGGAATTTGAAGAATCTGAAGAAGATCCAGTGACGAGTATACCATACCAACTTCAAAGGCTTTTTGTTTTGTTACAAACCAGCAAAAAGAGAGCAATTGAAACCACAGATGTTACGAGGAGCTTTGGATGGGATAGTAGTGAGGGTACCAATTCTCTTATAATGATAAGTATTTGTAATAGTCAAAGGAATTCTGAGACCGTATTATAAACAAATGACACATATTAACATCTTAATTAACTTTACCTTAAACCTTCTGATTGCTTTTTGCTTGCATTTAAAAATAACTTATTTTTAAAATTTAAGCTCTGAGGCATAAATTTTTGATCAATTAAAATTTTCTTGTAAAGTAAGTTTGGTTATACTCTATTTTTATGTACTCAAGCTAAAATTTTAAAAGGGTGTTGGCTTAGATTTTTATTATCATATTTCTTGACTCTACAGTGAAAAATAACAAAAATAGCAAATATTGTAGCACTATAGAGCATATGCTATTTATAAAGTGATGAGCTCTTGTGATTCTTTTCCTTGTGATTGCCTTTTTATGACTATAATGTATATTTTGTATTCTTCTTAAATTTAGCATTATTTTACTAGACTTTTCCATACTTCTGACAATTTGCTTTTAAACAACGAGTTAATGCTACATTACACTAAGTTAATAGCTCTTTTTAATTAAATTTTATCTTAAAATAGCTTGGCAGCAGCATGATGTACAAGAACTGTGCAGAGTCATGTTTGATGCTTTGGAACAGAAATGGAAACAAACAGAACAGGTAATTTATCTCTCAGGTTGAGGGGAGTGTTTTCTAATAAATTATTCATTACCTTACAGTGACTTTATTCTATTGGAATGTTTTAAAACTTGGGCATTAGTCCAGTTGTCAAAGTACTGACAGTTTCCTCGTCTTTAAAATAAGTTGGGCCCTGTGATCTAGATGATCTCTTTTTAGCTAAGAACTAGGTAATTCATACATGTGTGTGTGTTTTGGGGATGATTTTTGGACAGTATTTTCAGATATTTGCTAAGTAAATTAGATGGCTTATCTGTTACACTTTATAAAGCATACATTGTAAAGTATATTCATCTAGCATTACCTTCTTTTTGACCAGTCAGATATAGGCATGCTTTTGACACTTAGGATCCTTCTTAATCTGACCCTATTCTTCTTATCCAGTGGAAGGAGGAACAGGTTAGAAGTGGGAGAATATTAGATATATCATTGGGGTGAGACATAAGGCTGAACTGGATGGGGCTCAGGACTCAGTACAGAGGAGGGTTTATGCTAGGTGTAGTGATAGAAGATCACTAGGGGTAAAAAAAGGGGAAGAATCTGGAAGGTAGCCTGGAGGATCTACTCTCTGATTGGAACTATTATGATGGCTTGGACTAAAGATTTTCAAACTAGATTGTGATCTATTCACTTATGAAATCAATTTAGTGAATCAACACCAGCACTTTAAAAAAAAGGAATAAAATTGAAAAGTATAAGAGAAGCATCACATAAGTAAGGGTAAGTATTGTTTTATGCAACTTTTGTTACAGTTATATATATTGAGTTGCGGTGTAAATTATTTTCTTACTGTGGATTGCTATCCAAACTGCTTGAAAAACACTGGATTGAAACACTTATAAATGCCCTCTCAGGTAGAGAAGACATAATCAAATATAACTGGGGCAGGTGAATGAAGAAAGCTTCATTAAATAAATAGTATTAGAGTAGACAGTTATGGTGGATCCTAATTTGAAGGCTTATGAATTCTAGATACTTGAAGAGGTATAAATTTATGAAAGAGGTAAACTGTAATATGCTTTCCCTCTTATCTGTTCTTAAGAGATATTGGAAAAAATTTTAAGTTCATTTAGTGGTCTAGTTTCTCTTCATTATAGGATTGTATTTTCATAACTTTATGTAGATGGTATTGGGGTGTTTCTTTTTCATAGGTCTGAAGGTACCCTTCTCGTTACATCCCTATGTGGGTCAACACTTCTATTAAGACCAGCTAGGGCGTTCCTTCTGAGCTCCCAAGTTTGGGTACAAGAATCTTGAGACAAGACATTCACATAGAGGGTCCTTACTTAGGGAGTTACCTGCCTCCTTTGAGCCAGAATAGCCCCAGTTGGCTAAGTTTGGGGAGTAGGTGAGAGATCCATTCTTTTAGGTGAGGATATTTTGAGGGAGATGGAGTTTAAGATTTTTTTTTCAATTTCTGTACATTTAAAAAATTACAGTATATTTTTTCTTAAAATTGTTTTATGTATATTACTGAAAGTTAAAAAGTTTTATTTGTACCTTGAGATAGAGGATATGATTTTAGGAATCAGAATATTGCGAAAGTGGTGGTAATATATGTAAAGCTATAAAAGTAGCCAGTTGTTTAGCTGTGTGATTATCAGTATGCCTAAAATAATGTTATGATGTATTCTCATCCTAATGAAAAGATAATACGGGGCTTAGTAGTGAAATCAGTAATCAACTTATCAACAAAACACATTTTAATAGTGGGATTTTTAGTAATGTGAGAATTGAAATAATTTTTGCACATTCTTATTTTGTTTTTGTTAAACCTTTATTTTTTTCTGTAGAATTTAGATTAGATAAATCTTAAAGCTTTCTAGAACTTCAACAGTAAGAATCAATATCCTTTTGAAAATCATTCTAAAAGGCATAAAATATTGGTAACTTACTTTTAAGGAATGCTTTATAAAATATAAATGTTCTTATTTTTTAGGCTGATCTTATAAATGAACTGTATCAAGGCAAGCTGAAGGACTACGTGAGATGTCTGGAATGTGGTTATGAGGGTTGGAGAATCGACACATATCTTGATATTCCATTGGTCATCCGACCTTATGGGTCCAGCCAAGCATTTGCTAGTGTGGTGTGTACCTTTCAGCTGACTGCTTGTGTATCCATACACAGAATACATAATAGCACAGTGGTATAATATATCCTAAGGTAAGTATCATCCTAGATACACCTTCTTGGGTTGTTAGACATTCCTGCATTTAAACTAGCAAGATCTAGAAGATTTTTGACCCTTCAGTGAGTCCTAATAGTGCATGTATAAGAGGGGAAGTATATGCAAATATACTGCCTCATGGCTCAATCTTTTATTCTTTCTTAGAGATGACTAGATTATTTTACTTCCTTTTTTTTTTTTTAAGCTCTAAACAATCTATTTTATGAATGGTACTTTTTTTTTTTTTTCTGGCCTTGCCGTGTGGCTTATGGGATCTTGGTTTCCCGACCAGGGATTGAACCTGGGCCCTTGGCAGTGAGAGCATGGAGTCCTAACCACTGGACCACCAGGGAATTCCCTGTAAGTCTACTTCTGTGATTTTTTTTTTTGTTTTGAGGGTATTGTTTTGTTCCATTGGAAAAATAACCTCTGGTTTTTTTGACAAACAGAGGCCACATTTTTTAAAGAAGCATCCCTATTCTAAAATTTAATTTTAAAATGACCCAGGTATTATATAACCACAGATAATTTGAAGACTCAGAACTATATATAATTAACTTAGTTACTTATATATTGAGTATCAAATTGGGTGATTAAGATTTTCTCATTCCCCCTTTTGTTATCTATTTTTAACTGCGTTTTGATAATTTTATTATTGCATTTTATTCTTATGTTTGCGTATTGAATTGCTTATACAAAGGGAGAGTCTTGGAAGGAGTTAATTTGACATTTAAAATTAGAGTTCAGAAACATTTATTTGAACCTGTTATGAGCCAGGGGAAACTTTCAAAGCTAACTAAGATATCTGAAAAAGTAGAATTTCATCATGATGTTGCTTTGGATCTTACTTATGCTGCAGTCAAGCCGATGGTGGCTGCAGCTAAAATCAGTGTTCTTAAAGCTAGTCCATACTTTAGCCTCTAAAATAGTGCTACAAGTATGGTTTAGTACTCTGGCCTCTAGGACAATTGATGCCCTTTCTTTTTTTCTCCTATTTTTATATGACTTAAGGAAATAATCAGCAAGAAGTTATGGAATCAGTTAGTGGGGATCCAAAGGAAAAGACTTTCTGGATAGTGGAAGATCAGGCGTCCTTTGCTCCACTGTTTTTCAGTCAGCTTCCTGAATAGATTTGAAAAATTTTGTTAAGTGCTTAATAGTACCCTTTGTAAACTGCCACTCTGGGTATATGAGATTGGCATTGCTTTGAGTGGCTAGTTTTATTTTTCATTTTTGTTTTGTTTTTACTTTATTTATTTTGACAGTTTAAGGTAGAAGTGACATACTGAAAAATCATTAACATATGTGTTTCAGTGACTTACCTCCTAGCTTATTTTAAAATATTGGCATTTCTTTAACAAAATATACTAGTGAAATAGTCAGTAGTCCCAAGTGATGTACACTATTTTTTCTACTTTATTTATGAAAGTATTTTTTATGTAAGATTTTTCACATATATGTTCAGTTTAGTTTTTCCTTTTTTTACATATTTATTGAATGTTGAGAAAGCTAGTTTTATTTGTGTTATGTTGGAATCTAATATTTGAGTATTCAACAAGTATAATTGCATAGCTAAATCTATATGTTGTAATTTATTCACCTGCTGAATCGTCACCACTCTCTTCAGTACATTATAGACATAGCAGTGGAATGATTTGGAGGACATTTTTGGAGAAGTGAAAAAAGTCACATTTCTAAATGAAATTCTCCAAATTCTCTTCTGCACTGATACATGGATGACGGTGGTGGTGGTGGTGGAGATTATTCAGTGGGAATTGGAAGTTACAGCTATGAAGCTGTTATGTGAGCAGGTTTATAACACACATGCGCTAATAGGGCTTGCAGAAGGGAACCTAAACCTTCCTAGACTTTGCTGGAATCTCTTGAGGGAAATTGCAGCAGGTGAAACTACCCAAGATAGGGGTTCTAAGGAGGATACTACCTTCAGAGAACTTTAGTTAGAGGTAAGTGGTTTCCCTTTATTTTCTGAATTCAAACTTATAACCTACACTTGTTAAACTGCAGAAATCATCATACAGCATCTAAATTTAGTGTTATATCACTGCTTGCCATTGTGTATTTTGTTAGTTCTATGTGTTTTAAAAAGAATTTGGTATAAATGTGGATTGTAAATGTCTAGTTAAAAGAAGCATTATAATATCTCATTCAAACTCGTATAATATTTGGCCTTAATTTGAGTTGAACTCTTTTAAAATTTATTTTTCTACTTTTATTAAGGGTCTCTGGTATGTTTGCCGTATTGGCTGTGTATACATATACACATAAACATACTTGAATACATGCACACATATATACACACATTTACTTACGTACACATACAACATTGATGGTTATATGTTCTGCTTATTATATATTCTGTTTAGTGAGCCATAATACTATAGTTATGTGTGTTCCATGAGGTTAACACCTGGTGTTTAATTTCAGATAATTAAGTGTGAAGTTCTGTTAAAAATGAAAGTTGTTTTTTTAAACTTCATCTGAAACATCCAATTTCTATAGTTGTTTTATCTCCATGTTTTATCTCCAAACTTGAGAATAATATTTAAGGTTAAATTAGAATGGAGTTGCCACTTAGTTAATTTATCATTATAACATCTGTAATCAATTTTCATGGTTATTTTTCACCGTGATTGATAACAGACTAGTTTTTAAGTAAGTGCTAGGAATCACATATAGTTTTTTAAAAAGCTTTTCATCCTAATATTTCTTTGTTGAATCATTTCTTAGTTATTATAACTATAATATTTATTAAATTTCTGGTCTTCATTCTACCTGGCCAAGTAGTGAAAAGGGTTCTTCTGGCATTCTGTCTCTCAGATTGAGTTCTATTCAACACTAGTCTCCAATGAGATTTAATAGATGTTTGGGAGAAGGCTTCTGATTAAATAAATATGGGAAACTGTGTAACTGTAATTCTCTTTGGGAAGTTTACAGTGCATATTTAATTTTAAATGCCCTGAGTGTTCCTGTAGTAGAGAAATTTGTTTAACTGGGTTTAACCAATCTTATATTTTCTCTGTGGGACATGTCAGTATTTCAAGAGACACTAGGATTCTAAGGAACATATTTTGTGAAGCTCTGCATTAAGGTGATTTAAGGAAGTCTCTACTTTGTTACATTAACATTTATGTCCTTGGGACCTTGGGGGGGGAGTGAGAATACTAAAATATATGTTATAATTTCCTGTTGTTTTACATAGTTTGTTATTAATCCTGAAAGATTATATTAATCTTTTAAAAAAACTTGATTCTCAGTAATTTATTAGGTAATTACAACCTTTTATTTTCACTGATTAGAGCTATCTGCATAAAACCAATCTCTCTGAACTTTATAATCAAAGAAACCTTGAATCTGCTCATTGCCAAGCATATTTGAGAATGTATTATTATAAGAAGATACTCCTAAATACATTCTAATGATACATAAAAATTGGAAATATTTTTATTGGTGAATTATGAAAACATTTCATAAACAAAAATGATATAGCCTCATGTTTGACATTAGGGAAGCTTTTCTACTTAATAGTAAATTTTATTTATTTTTAAATTTTTTTAATAGTAAATTTTAAACACTATCTTGTTATAGATACCCTTTGTCATGTATTTACTGAATTGCTTATTCTGTGGCAGGCACTGTTCTAGAGCATTTATTTTAGGGTAGTTTTATTTTCTTTTGGGATAAGTACATTTAAGTATCTGTTTATTATGACAAAATGTCTGAAATTGGATTTAGCTGTATAGTTCCATATAGTGTCTTTGGAAAGATCAGATTATGTACTTGTTCCCTAAGTAAACACAATTTAACTATCATTTTAAAGTTTTGAATAGAAAATTGTTAAATTCATAAATATTTACAAAATCGTAAGTGTTCCAAGTATTTAGTGTACACAAGTTTATATCATAAGTGCTACCCTGATTTAAAACGTAATTTGAACATTCTTATATGGCTGGCTTAACCACATAACTCATTTGGATGGTAGAGTAGTCCAAATTTGTCCAAATATGTAAGTATCACATAAAGAAAACTCTCTTCCACAGACTCTATCCTCATTTTTCCAGGAATTTGTGTGGTTGGACGTAGTGGGAACCAGTTTAAAAAGTGGGGACTTCTGCTTTCAGGATGATGGAGTAGATGTACATTGCCCTATTCCTCCCGCTAAAACAACTGAAAATCTTGAACATTATATATAAAATAAACATAAGAAGACTAAAAGGTGGAGAAAAGGCATAAAGACTAGGGACCTCAGGATTCAAGGAATGACATGGGGTGAGTTCCCTGGGTTTTCTTTTTGCCTAATATATCCCAAACTTGAAGATGATGGCAGGCTGGAAATAGCAACTGACACAGACTAGTAAGCCTGCTCTCTCTAGCCAAAAGACTAGGAAAGACAGAAAAGGTAGCCAGTAACTGCTATGCTCTAGCCAAACACTGCAGAAAGACTATGGCCCCAACCCTAACCCATGCCAGCCAAGGCTGAGTGGGGAGCCTAGACTTCCACCCTTACGAAGTTGTAACAAGGCTCTCCAACCCCCTGCTGGGGTGATTTCAGAGAAGATTGAGTAGGGAGGCAGGAGTTTCTTCCCTGCTCGACAGTACTGAACCTCCCCACTGCCATTCTCCCTTTCCCCTGGTTAACTGTCATTAGAGACCATGTGGGGAGCCTGGCCTTACACTCCCACCTAAACAGTAAGGAGGTGCTCCTTTCCCTTCCCACTGGAGTAATGTTAGAGGAGGCCTAGGTGAGAGTCAGGACTTTCACCGCTTCCCAGGAGTAAGGAGGCTCTCTCCCTCCTACCTGTGGTGTCAGTGGAGGCCACAAAGGGAGCAGTAATGAGATACTCCTGCTGTCACAGCCCAGGTGGTGTCAGCGGAGGCTTACTGAGTAGCCAGAATCCCTACCCTTGCCAGCAGTAGTGAGGAACCCCTCCCCACCGCCAGTTTCAACATTGGCCAAGTGAAATTGGACTTCTACTCCCACCTGGCAGTAACTGGGCAGGAACCTTTTCCCCAGCTGGAACAGTGTCAGAGGAAGCCAGCTAAAGTGGAAGATTTAAAATAGGGTCCAGAATATCGTAATACCCACATATTAAGATTTCAATTAAAGAAATCATTCTGTATTCTGAGAACCAGGAAAATTTCATTTTGAATGAAAGAAGAGAATCAAGAGACATAAACACCAAAATAACAGATGTTAGAATTATCTGACAAATATTTTAAAGCAGGCATCATAGAAATACTTCAGTGAGAGTTCCTAAACCCACTGGAAACAAATGAGAAAATTGAGAGTCCTGGGGAAGAAATAGCAGGTATAAAAAAAAATGAAATGGGAATTTAGAACTGAGAAATGCAAGAACCAAACTCAAAAAGTTAGTGCATAGGCTCAACAGCTGAATGGAAGAGACAGTGTATAATCAGTGAACCTGAAGATAGAACAATAGAAGCTACCCAATCTAAATAACAGAGAAAATAGACTGAAGCGGGGATAAAGATCCTCAGGGACCCATGGGACTATAACAAAGGGTCTAACATTTGTGTCACTGGAGTCCTGGAAGGAAAGGAAAAAGAAGGCAGGGCTAGAAAAATGAAGAAATAATGACTGAAGACTTCCCAAATTTGGCAAAAGGCATAAAGCCACAGGTCCAAGAAGCTGAGCAAACAACATAAGCCAAAAGAACTTTACATCAAGTTCAATTATAGCTAAACTTTTGAAAACTAAAGACAAAGAAAATATCTTGAAAGCAGTGAGTGAGAAAAGGTACTGTTTCTACAGGAGAAAAGCACTCTGATTTCTCATAAGCAGATTTTTCATCAGAAACTATGGAGGCCTGAAGGCAGTGGCATATTTTTGAAGTGTTGAAAGAAAAGACCTGTCAACTAGAGTTTTATACCCAGTGAAAATATTCAGGAATGAAGGGAAAATCAAGACATTCTTAGATGAGGGAACACTAAGAGAATTTGTCACTAGCAGACCTACCTTAAAAAAATGGCTAAAGAAATTTCTCTAAATAGAAAGGGAATGATAAAAGGAAGGTATATTGGAACATTAGGAATGAAGAAAGAACATAGTAAGCAAAAATTTGGGTAAATACAGTAGGCTTTCCTTGTCCTCCTGAGTTTTCTAAATTATGTTTGATAGTTGAACCAGAATTGTAACACTGTTTGATGTGGTTCTAAATGTACATAGAGGAACTATTTAAGACAATTATATTATAAATGGGAGAAGGTAAAAAGACATAGAGGTAAGCTTTCTGTACTTCACTTGAACTGGTAAAAGGATGGGACCAACAGACAGATAAGTTTTGTGTATGTAATGTAATACCCAGAGCGACCACTGAAAAAGAGATAAACTCAAAAGCACTATAGATAAATCAAAGTAAAATTAAAAAAAATTTTTTCGGTCATCCACAGGAAGGCAGAAAAAATAAAACAAACCAAAAATTTTAAATAGCATACTTATTTACATGTAAATGGTCTAATTATACCAAATAAAAGGCAGAGATCAGCATATTAGATTAAAAAAAAGTGACCCGATAGTATGCTAGCTACAAAAACTCCCTACAGTATATTGGTATAGGCAGGTTGATAGTAAAAGGATTGAAAATGTTATACCATGTAAACATTAATCAAGATAAATGAGGAATGGCTATAATAATATCAGGTAAAGTAGACTTTGAAGCAAAATTACTAGAGACAGAGAAGGGCATTATCTAATGATAAAAAGGTCAATCCATCAAGAAGACAGCAATCCTAAATGTGTATGTACCAAGTAACAGAGCTGCAAAATACATGATGTGAAAGCTGTCCTACCTGAAAGGAGAAACTGACAAATCTGCCATTATAGTTGGAGACTTCATGCCCTTCTCAATAATTGATAGGTAGAATCTCTAGACAGAAAATTAGCAAAGATATGGAACTTAACAGTACCATCAACCAACAAGATCCAGCAGACATTTATAATATGGTCCACTCAACAACAGCAGAGTATAACATTCAAGTGCCTGTGGACTACATACTAGGGTAGACCATATCCTGGGCCATGATACAAACCTCAATTTAAAAGAATTAAAATCATAGAGTATATGTTATTCAGCCACACTGGAATCAAATTGGAAATCAACAGAAAGATAAGTGGAAAATCACCAAACATTTGAAAACTAAACAACACACTTAAATCCATGAGTCAAAGAGAAAGTCTCAAGGGAAATTTTTTTAAAAATACTTTGAACCGAATGGAAATGAAAATATAACATGTCAGAAATTTTGAGACACAGCTGAAGCAATACTACTGATAGGGGAACTTAGAACACTAAATGCTGCCCTTTAGCAAAAATTCTTAACATTAGAAAAAAGAGGGATTGTTTTGAATCAATAATCTAAACTTCCACCTAACCTGGAAAAAAGAGCAAAAGAAACCCAAAGCCAGCAGAAGGAAGGACATAATAAAGAAAAGGACAGAAATCTGTGAAATTGAAAACAGAAAATTAATAAATGAGAGCTATTATTTGAAAACATCAGTCCGATTGACAAACATTTAGCAAGACTGACAGAAGGGGAAAAAAGATAAGAAAAAATTTTCCGGTATTAAGAATGAAATTAGTACCCCTACAAACCTTGTAGATATCAAAACGATAGTAAGGGACAACTCTGCAAACATAACTTTGATAACTCAGATGAAATGAGCCAATGCCTTGAAAAGCACAAAGTACAACTCATCTAATATGACTTGAATAGCCCTATAACTCTTAAGATATTAAATTCATAATTTAAAATCTCTTAGAAAGAAAATCTGTAATGGATTTTGGAATGGTTTCACTGGAGACTTGTACCAGGCATCTTAGCACAGTGAACACCAGTTCTACACAACCCCTTCCAAAAAACAGAAAGGAAAGAACCCTTCTCAGTGTATTTTATGAAGCTAGTCTTATCCTCATACTAAACCAGACAGAGACAGTTAAAACTACAACAATAACAACAACAAAAAACAAAACAAGACACCAAAAAACTATGACCAAGCCACTATTCTTTATATATATATATACACACACACACACACACATATATATCTTTATTGGAGTATAATTGATTTACAATGTTGTGTTAGTTTTTGCTATACAACAAAGTGAATCATCTGTATGTATACATATATCCTCATATCCCCTCCCTCTTGCATCTCCCTCCCACCCTCCCTATCCCACCCCTCTAGGTGGTCACAGCACGGAGCTAATCTCCCTGTGCTATGCAGCTGCTTCCCACTAGCTATCTGTTTTACATTTGGTAGTGTATATATGTCAGTGCCACTCATTCACTTTGTCCCAGCTTACCCTTCTCCCTCCCCATGTCCTCAAGTCCATTCTGTACATCTGTGTTTTTATTCCTGTCCTGCCCCTAGATTCTTCAGAACTATTTGTTTTTTGAGATTCCACATATATATTAGCATATGATATTTGTTTTTCTCTTTCTGACTTACTTCACTCTGTATGACAGACTAGGTCCATCCACCTCACTACAAGTAACTCAATTTCATTTCTTTTTATGGCTGAGTAATAGTCCATTGTATATATGTGCCACATCTTCTTTATCCATTCATCTGTCAGTGGGCACTTAGGTTGCTTCCATGTCCTGGCTATTGTAAATAGTGCTGCAATGAACATTGTGGTACATGATGCTTTTTGAATTATGGTTTTCTCAGGGTATATGCCCAGTAGTGGGATTACTGGGTTGTATGGTAGTTCTATTCTTAGATTTTTAAGGAACCTCTGTACTGTTCTCCATAGTGGCTATATCAGTTTACATTCCCACCAACAGTGGAAGAGGGTTCCTTTTTCTCCACACCCTTTCCAGCATTTACTGTTTCTATATTTTTTGATGATGGCCATTCTGACCAGTGTGAGGTGATACCTCATTGTGGTTTTGATTTGCATTTCTCTAATGATTAGTGATGTTGAGCATCCTTTCATTTGCTTGTTGGCAATCTATATGTCTACTTAGGAGAAATGTCTATTCATGTCTTCTGCCCATTTTTGGATTGGGTTGTTTGTTTTTCTGATATTGAGCTGTATAAGCTGCTTTTATATTTTGGAGGTTAATCCTTTGTCAGTTGCTTTGTTTGGAAGTATTTTCTCCCATTCTGAGGGTTGTCTTTTCGTCTTGTTTATGGTTTCCTTTGCTGTGCAAAAGCTTTTAAGTTTCATTAGCTCCCATTTGTTTATTTTTTATTTTATTTCCTTTTCTCTAGGTAGTGGGTCAAAAAGGATCTTGCTGTGATTTATGTCATAGAGCATTCTGCCTATATTTTCTTCTAAGAGTTTTATAGTGTCTTGACTTAAATTTAAGTCTTTAATCCATTATGAGGGTTTTTTTGTATGGTGTTAGGAAGTGTTCTAATTTCGTTCTTTTACATGTAGCTATCCAGTTTTCCCAGCACCACTTATTGAAGAGGCTGTCTTTTCTCCATTGTATATTCTTTCCTCCTTTATCAAAGATAAGGTGACCATATGTGCATGGGTTTATCTCTGGCAAGCGAGTATTCTTAATGCATATAGATGGGAAATCTTTGTCAAATTATTACCAAATAGAATTAAGCAATATATAAGGAGAATTATATACCATGTCTAAGTAGAGGTCATTCTAGGGATTCAAGGCTTGTCAGTATGTAAAAAATCAATGACTGTAATCTAGCATATTAACAGACAAAAGAAGAAAATTCACATGATCATA
Organism: Phocoena sinus; assembly: GCF_008692025.1. Classification (NCBI taxonomy): domain Eukaryota; kingdom Metazoa; phylum Chordata; class Mammalia; order Artiodactyla; family Phocoenidae; genus Phocoena; species Phocoena sinus. Next base: position 66,197,947 of record NC_045770.1, read on the forward strand.
TCAATTGACTTAGAAAAAGTACGTGACAAAGTTCAATATCCACTTCTGATAAAAAAAACTATCTGAAAACTAGTAATGGAGGATAATTTTCTCAACCTGGTAAAGAATGTATTGAGAAATTTAGAGCTACCATCGTACTTCATGGTGAAAGATGGAATATTTTCTCCCTAAAACATCAAGGTTATCTAGGCAAGGATGTCTGCTGTCACTCTTATTCAGTTCAGTACTGGAAATCATAGCCAGTACAGTAAGGCAAGAAGAGGAAATAAAAGGCATACCAATAAAAGGAAGAAATAAAATTGTTCCCCCCCCTTTTTATTTATTTTTGAATTTTATTTATTTATTTATTTATTTATTTTTATTTTTTATACAGCAGGTTCTTATCAGTTATCTATTTTATATATATTAAGCATATATAGGTCAATCCCAATCTCCCAGTGCATCCCCCCGAGCCTGCTTTACCCCCTTGGTGTCCATAAGTTTGTTCTCTACATCTGTGTCTCTATTTCTGCCTTGCAGACTGGCTCATCTGTACCATTTTTCTAGATTCCACGTATATGCATTCATAAATGATATTTGTTTTTCTCTTTTGATTTATTTCACTCTGTATGGCAATCTCTACAAATGACCCAATTTCATTCCTTTTTATGGCTGAGTAATATTCTGTTGTATATACATACCATATCTTCTTTATCCATTCGTCTGTCTATGGGCATTTAGGTTGCTTCCATGACCTGGCTATTGAACATTGGGGTGCATGTGTCTTTTTGAATTATGGTTTTCTCTGGGTATATGCCCAGTAGTGGGTTTCCTGCGTCATTTGGTAATTCTATTTTTAGTTTTTTAAGGAACCTCCCTACTCTTCATAGTGGCTGTATCAGTTTACATTCCCACCCAACAGTGCAAGAGGGTGCTCTTTTTTCCACACCCTCTCCAGCATTTGTTGTTTGTGGATTTTCTGATGATGCCCATTCTGACCAGTGTGAGGTGATACCTCATTGTAGTTTTGATGTGCATTTCTCTAATAATTTGTGATGTTGAGCAGCTGTTCATGTGACTCGTGGCCATCTGTATGTCTTCTTTGGAGAAATATCTATTTAGGTCTAATGCCCATTTTTGGATTCTTTTGTTTGTTTTTTTGATATTGAGCTACATGAGCTATTTATATATTTTGGATATTAATCCTTTGTTGATTCGTTTGCACATATTTTCTCACATTCTGAGGGTTGTCTTTTCAACTTGTTTATAGTTTCCTTTGCTGTGCAAAAGTTTTTAAGTTTCATTAGGTCCCATTTGTTTACTTTTGTTTTTGCTTCCATTTCTCTAGGAGGTGGGTCAAAAAAGATCTTGCTGTGATTTACGTCAAAGAGTGTTCTTCCTATGTTTTCCTCTAAGAGTTTTATAGTATCCAGTCTTACATTTAGGTCTTTAATCTATTTTGAGTTTATTTTTGTGTGTGGTGTTAGGGAGTGTTCTAATTTCATTCTTTTACATGTAGCTGTCCAGTTTTCTCAGCACCACTTACTGAAGACACTGTCTTTTTTCCATTGTGTATCCTTGCCTCCTTTGTCATAGATTAGTTGACCATAGGTGTGTGGGTTTATCTCTGGGCTTTCTAGCCTGTTCCACTGATCCATATTTCTGGTTTTGTGCCAGTACCATATTGTCTTGATTACTGTAGCTTTGTAGTATAGTCTGAATTCAGGGAGTCTGATTCCTCCAGTTCCATTTTTTTCTCTCAAGATTGCTTTGGCTATTTGGGGTCTATTGTGTCTTCATACAAATTTTAAGATTTTTTGTTCTAGTTCTGTAAAAAAATGCCATTGGTAATTTGATAGGGATTGCTTTGAATCTGTAGATTGCTTTGGGTAGTATAGTCATTTTCACAATATTGATTCTTCCAATCCATGAACATGGTATATCTCTCCATCTGTTTGTCATCTTTGATTTCTTTCATCAGCGTCTTATAGTTTTCTGAGTACAGGGCTTTTACCTCCCTTGGTAGGTTTATTCCTAAGTATTTTATTCTTTTTGTTACAGTGGTACATGGGATTGTTTCCTTTATTTCTCTTTCTGATTTTTCATTGTTGGTGTATAGGAATGCCAGTGATTTCTGTGCATTAATTTTGTATCCTGCAACCTTACCAAATTCATTGATTAGTTCTAGTAGTTTTCCGGTGGCATCTTTAGGATTTTCTATATATAGTATCATGTCATCTGCATACAGTGACAGTTTTACTTTTTTTCCAATTTGTATTCCTTTTATTTCGTTTTCTTCTCTGATTGCCGTGTCTAGGACTTCCAAAGCTATGTTGAATAATAATAGTGAGAGTGGACATCCTTGTCTTGTTCCTGATCTTAGAGGAAATGCTTTCAGTTTTTCACCATTAAGAATGATGTTTGCTGTGGGTTTGTTGTATATGGACTTTATGATGTTGAGGTAGGTTCCCTCTTTGCCCACATTCTGGAGAGTTTTTATCATCATTGTGTGTTGAATTTTTTCAAAAGCTTTTTCTGCATCTATTGAGATGATTATATGGTTTTTATTCTTCAATTTGTTTATATGGTTTATAACATTGATTGATTTGCATATACTGAAAAATCCTTGCATCCCTGTGATAAATCCCACTTGATCATGGTGTATGATCCTTTTAATGTACTGTTGGATTCTGTTTGCTAGTATTTTGTTGAGGTTTTTTGCATCTATATTCATCAGTGATATTGGTCTGTAATTTTCTTTTTCTGTAGTATCTTTGTCTGGTTTTGTTATCAGGGTGATGGTGGCCTCATAGAATGAGTGTGGGAGTGTTTCTTCCTTTGCTATATTTTGGAAGAGTTTGAGAGGATGGGAGTTAGCTCTTCTCTAAATGTTTTATAGAATTCACCTGTGAAGCCATCTGGTCCTGGACTTTTGTTTGTTGGAAGATTTTTAATCACAGTGTCAATTTCATTCCTTGTGATTCATGTGTTCATATTTTCTGTTTACTCCTGGTTCTTTCTTGGAAGGTTATACCTTTCTAAGAATTTGTCCATTTTATTGGCATAGAGTTGCTTGTAGTAGTCTCTTAGGGTGCTTTGTATTTCTGCCAGGTCTGTTGTAACTTCCCCTTTCTCATTTCTAATTTTATTGATTTGAGTCCTCTTCCTCCTTTTCTTGATGAGTGTGGCTAAAAGTTTGTCAATTTTGTTTATCTTCTCAAATTACCAGCTTTTATTTTTATTGATCTTGCTATTTTTTTTTGTTTGTTTCTATTTCGTTTATTTCTGCTCTGATCTTTATGATTTCTTTCCTTCTACTGACTTTGGGTTTTGTTTGTTCTTCTTTCTCTAGTTCCATTAGGTGTAAGGTTAGATTGTTTATTTGAGATTTTTCTTGTTTCTTGAGGTAGGATTGTATTGCTATAAACTTCCCTCTTAGAACTGCTTTTGCTGCAACCCATAGATTTTGGATCATCATGTTTTCATTGTCATTTGTCTCTAGGTATTTTTTTATTTCCTCTTTGATGTCCTTAGTGATTTCTTGGTTATTTAGAAATGTATTGTTTAGCCTCTGTGTGTTTGTGTTTTTTACGTTTTGTTCCCTGTAATTGATTTCTAATCTTAGAGTGTTGTGGTCGGAAAAGATGCTTGACATGATTTCAATTTCTTTTTTTTTTTAATTTATTTATTTTTTTACTTATTTATTTTGGGCTGTGTTGGGTCTTCATTGCTGTGCATGGGCTTTCTCTAGTTTTGGTGAGTGGGGGCTACTCTTCGTTGCAGTGCATGGGCCTCTCACTGCAGTGCCGTCTCTTGTTGTGGAGCATGGACTCTAGGCACGCAGGCTTCAGTAGCTGTGGCACGCAGTCTTGGTAGTTGTGGCTCGTGGGCTCTAGAGCGCAGGCTCAGTAGTTGTGGCGCACGGGGTTAGTTGCTCTGCGGGATGTGGGATCTTCTGGGACCAGTGCTCGAACCCATGTCCCCTCCATTGGCAGGCGGATTCTTAACCACTGCGCCACCAGAGAAGCCCGATTTCAATTTTCTTAATTTTGCCAAGGCTTGATTTGTGACCCAAGATGTGATCTGTCCAGGAGAATGTTCCATGTGCACTTGAGTATAAATTGTAATCTGCTGTTATTGGCTGGAATGTCATATAAATATCAAATCTATCTGGTCTATTGTGTCATTTAAAACTTGTGTTTCCTTATTAATTTTCTGTCTGGATGATCTGTCCATTGGTGTAAGTGAGGTGTTAAAGTCCCCCACTATTATTGTGTTACTGCCGATTTCCTCTTTTAGAGCTGTTAGCAGTTGCCTTAATGTGTATTGAGGTGCTCCTATGTTGGGTTCATATATATTTATAATTATTATATCTTTTTATTGGACTGATCCCTTGATCATTATGTAGTGTCTTTCCTTTTCTCTTGTAATATTTTTTATTTTAAAGTCCATTTTATCGTATATGAGGATTGCTACTCCAGCTTTCCTTTGATTTCCATTTCCATGGAATATCTTTTCCATCCCCTCACTTTCATTCTGTATGTGTCCCTAGGTCTGAAGTGGGTCTCTTGTAGACAGCATATATATGGGTCTTGTTTTTGTATCCATTCAGCGAGCCTATGTCTTCTGTTTGGAGCATTTAATCCATTCACGTTTAAGGTAATTATCGATATGTATGTTCCTATGACCATTTTCTTATTTGTTATGGGTTTGTTTTTGTAGGTCCTTTTCTTCTCTTGTGTTTCCCACTTAGAGAAGTTCCTTTAGCATTTGTTCTAGAGCTAGTTTGGTGGTGCTGAATTCTCTTAGCTTTTGCTTGTCTGTAAAGCTTTTGATTTCTCTGTCGAATCTGAATGAGATCCTTGCTGGGTAGAGTAATCTTGGTTGTATGTTCTTCCCTTTCATCACTTTAAATATATCATGCCACTCCCTTCTGGCTTGTAGAGTTTCTGCTGAGAGATCAGCTGTTAACCTTATGGGAGTTCCCTTGTATGTTATTTGTCATTTTTCCCTTGTTGCTTTCAATAATTTTTCTTTGTCTTTAATTTTTGTCAGTTTGATTACTATGTATCTCAGCATGTTTCTCCTTGGGTTTATCCTGCTTGGGACTCTGCGCTTCCTGGAGTTGGGTGGCCAGTTCCTTTCCCATGTTAGGGAAGTTTTCAACTATAATCTCTTCAAATATTTTCTTGGGTTCTTTCTCTCTCTCTTCTCCTTCTGGGACCCCTATAATGTGAATGTTTTTGCATTTAATGTTGTCCCAGGGGTCTCTTAGGCTCTCTTCATTTCTTTTCATTCTTTTTTCTTTATTCTGTTCCACGGCAGTGAATTCCACCATTCTGTCTTCCAGGTCACTTATCCATTCTTCTGCTTCTGTTATTCTGCTATTGATTCCTTGTAGTGTATTTTTCATTTCAGTTCTTGTATTGTTCATCTCTGTTTGTTCTTTAATTCTTCTAGGTGTTTGTTCTTTAATTCTTCTACATCTTTGTTAAACATTTCTTGCACCTTCTCAATCTTTGCTTACATTCTTTTTCTGTGGTCCTGCATCATCTTCACTATCATTGTTCTCAATTCTTTTTCTGGAAGGTTGCCTATCTCTGCTTCATTTAGTTGTTTTTCTGGGGTTTTATCTTGTTCCTTCATCTGGGACATAGCCTCTGCCTTTTCATCTTGTCTATCTTTCTGTGAATGTGGTTTTCATTGCAGTGGCTGTAGGATTGCGATTCTTCTTGCTTCTACTGTCTGCCCTCTGGTGGATGAGGCTATCTAAGAGGCTTGTGCAGGCTTCCTGATGGGAGGGTCTGTTGGTGGGTATAGCTGGGTGTTGTTCTGGTGGGCAGAGCTCAGTAAATCTTTAATTTGCTTGTCTGCTGATGGGTGGGGCCGAGTTCCCTCCCTGTTAGTTGTTTGGCCTGAGGTGACCCAGCACTGGAGCTTACAGGCTTTTTGGTGGGGCTAATGGTAGACTCCGTGAGGACTCATGCCAAGGATTACTTCCCAGGTAGGTCTGATTCATTTTCCTATGGGGTCACTGTTCCTTCCCCCTGGGTCCTGATGTACACACTATGTGTGTGCTCTCCAAATGTGGAGTCTGTTTCCCCCAGTTTTGTCAAAGTCCTGCAGTCAAATCCCCCTAGCCTTCAAAGTCTTATTCTCTGGGAAGTCCTCCTCCCATTGCCGGACCTCTAGGTTGGGATGCCTGATGTGGGGCTCAGAACCTTCATTCCAGTGGGTGGACTTCTGTGGTATAATTGTTCTCTAGTTTATGAGTCACTCACCCGTGGTTATGCGATATGATTTTATTGTGATTGCGCCCTTCCTACCGTCTCATTGCGGCTTCTCCTTTGTCTTTGGTTGTGGGGTATCTTTTTTTGTGAGTTCCAGTATCTTACTGTCGATGAATGTCCAGCAGTTATTTGTGATTCCAGTGCTCTCGCAAGAGGGAGTGAGCACACGTCCTTCTACTCCGCCATCCTGAACCACTCTTACCTGCTCCCCCACCTTTTTTAAACAGCATAATATTTTGTATAGAAAACGTGAAGACATTTACCAAAACAAAACCCTAGAACTAATAATTGAGTTTAATAGGTAGCAGGATATAAGATAAACATACAAAAATCAATTGTATTTCAAAACTACTAGCAATGAAATGTGGAAAGTGAAATTAAAAATACAATACCATTTATAGTTGTGGGGCAAAAAAAGCCTTTAGGTGTAAATCTAGCAAAATATGTACTGGACCTATGTGCTGGAAACTATAAATTCTGAAAAGAATATTTAAGTAAAGGGAGAGACATACTGTCCTCATTGATTGGAATATTCACATGGTAAAGACGTAGATTCTCCCCCAAATTGTATAATTTTAATGAAATTCCTTTCAAAATCTGAGAAGATTTTTCAAGCTCATTCTAAAAAAAGTAGCTAGAATAGCTAAGAGAATTTTGGAAAAAGAATAAAGTAGGAGAAATCAGTCTCCTTGATCTCAAGACTTATTATATAGCTACAGTAATCAAGACTGTATGGTATTGGAGGAATAGACAAATAGATCAGTGGAACATAATAGAAAACCCAGAACTAGATCCGTATAAACATGCCCAGCTGATTTTTTTAGAATTGCACAGTGCAGTTCAATTCAGCAAGGATGGTCTTTTAAACAAATGATGTTGAAACCATTAGGAATTCATATATACAAAAATGAACCTTTACTTAAACCTCACAGCTTGTAAAAAAATTAACTCAAAATGGATCATAGACTTTAAAAAAATGTAGTTACAAACTTTTAGAAATAAAACACAGGGAAAAATCCTCTAGAAAAAGGGTCAAGCAGTGAATTCTTAGACTTGATACCAAAAAGTGCAATCCAGAAAGGGAAAAATTGACAAGTTGTATCTCAACAAAATTTTAAAACACTTGTTCTTTGAAAGCCCATGTGATGAAGGTAAGAGAAGCTACAGACTGGGAGAACATATTTGGAAACCCCATATCTGACAAAGGACTAGTATCTAGAATACATAAAGACGTCTCAAAACACAATAGTAAAAAATGATAACAGTCCATTTAGACAGTTGGCAAAAGACATAAACAACATTTCATGTAAGAGGATAGGCAGATATCAAATAAATACTGGAACAGATGTTCAACATCACTAGGGAAGTGCAAATTCAAACCATAATGAAGATAACACTCTCTACCAACAGAATGGCTAAAATAAAAAATAATGGCAGCACAAAAAGCTGACAACAGTGTGGAGGAACTGGATCACTCATGTTTTTGGTGGGAATGTGAAAAGTTACAGGCAGTTTCTCATAAAACTAAACATGAAATTATCATAAGCTCCAGCAATTGTACTCTTGGTTATTTATCCCAGAGAAACGAAAACTTATCAAATATTCATAATGTCTTTATTTTTAATATTCTGTAACTGGAATCAACCCAGATGTCCTTCAACAAGTAAATGGTTTAACACACTGTGGTACAAACAAACCATAGAATACTACTTAACAATAAAAAGGGACAAACTACCGATACACACAGAAACTTGAATGAATCTCCAGGGAATTATGCTGAGTGACAAAAACCAATCTCAAAAGGTTACATATGGTTCCATTTATATAACATTCTTGATAAAACAAAATTTTAGAACTGGGAGATGGGTTAATTATTGCCAGAGCTTGTAGATTAGTTGGCACCAGGGGAAGGATGGGTAGGTGGTTACTATAAAAGGACAACATGAGGGATCCTTGTGGTGTAGGAACTGTTCAGTCTCTTGACTATGGTGGTGGATATATAAGCCTATACAGGTAATAACATTGTAAAGAACTTACTACACACACATAGACAGACAAATGAGTACACTGAAACTGAGAAAATTGGAATAAGATTGGTGGGTTATATCAATGTCAGTATCCTGATTGTGTTATTATACTGTAGTTTTGCAAAATGTTATCAAATGGAGGAATGGCAAAGTGTACAGGAGGCTCTGTATTATTTCTTATAATTGTATGTGAATCATCAGTTATCACAACAACTGCAATTAAAAGTAGATGACTTAAGTAAAAGTAGAGTTCTTTTCCTAGTTTTAAAGATAAAACTATATATTCTGGGAAAGATAGTTGACTCTCTGTAAAGAAGACATGTAACTGTATTTCAATGGCACAGAATTGCTAAGTATGTCGCAATCAGAAAATAGTTATCAGTAGTGGTTCTAATTTATCTTCAGTAGTTCAGTCTGAAAAATAAAGTATTATATTTTAGCAACCATTTCTTCATTCAAGCTGAAGTAGATGTTGAATGATGGAGAAAGAATTTTATATATAAGTTAAGAGTAAAAATAAGTGAGAGGATTTATATACCATTCCTTGGTTCTATCTTTTGATTGCACTGTACCTAGATTTTCTGTATTTCTTACTCAGAGAACTAAGGATGTAAGAATTCTCTATGTTCTATTCTGAACGCTGGAGATCAGGGTCTAAAAAACTCTGCACAATTACACTTTGTATAATATATAAGGAGGTGTAAGCTCTAGAAAATAAAACTATTATCTTCACTCTGGAATGATGAAAAACAATCACAGTCGACCCAAAGCTAGTTTGGAAACATGACACAAGAATAACGTACTCAAGAGGACAGCTCGTGGTAAGCAGTAGTTTTTTTGTGTGTATTAATAAAGGCATAATGTTTATTATATTTTCCATTTTTATGATCCATAACTTATTTTTTGTTACCTAAAATATAGTTTGGCATGATTTTTAGTTATCTTGTACATCACATTAAGTGAAGACAAATGTATATAACCACATTAGCCCATGACTTACATAATTGTTGAATGAATAGATGAGTTGAAGCTAATTTTTATGACTGAATAATTTTATTTATAATTATTCTGGGGTCAACTTTTTAAAAAATGAATAAGAGGCTAAAGAAAATTATTAATATAGCTTTAACTGTTTTCTAAATCTAAAGGAAAATGGTGGCTACCTCAATCTCCATATCTCCACATATCCTCCCAAAACCATAGGCTAGAAGGAACACAAATGAAACCCAACTAACCCATACTTTCTGGATTGCTAGGAGACAATGACATGAACTTCAGATTACCTGAAAGTAGCAAACTTATCAAGTGCCAGTGGAGCTTCCACTACTGCTGCAAGTCTGTATATGTGGAGAGTATGAAGTGGGATGTTTTAGAGACTATGAAACAGAAGAGAGGGGACTGGAAGACTTAAACAAAATGAAGACAGAATCACCCTCAAAAAGAGAAAGTACAACAGTATGTGCCAAAATAGTGAACACAGACTGGGACTTGGTAGTTTATAATACCAGCTACCAGGAAGGAGTTTTAGAGCATGTAGTAATTTAGGAAGTGGCAGCCTTAGAGGAATTTTGCTTCTAGAGAAGGAGATAAACAGAGACGGGGTGATGCCACTGAGTCCTAGCAGTGAGGAGAAAACAAGAAGAAGAAGAAAAATAAAGGGTTCTGCAAAATGAAAGAAGACACCAACCTCTTTTCCCCCATTACCCATTCAAGAAATTACACTTCACTAAGTTGACAGAAGGTACTCACAAACTAAAGAATGCTGTCCACAAAATGAGTAAGGGAAAAATCAAACTTACACAGCACCAGTGTTGGAAGAAAACAGAAAATATGTATTAAATCATTTCAGCTGATGAAAATCTATACACACACAACCTCAAAACCTTAGAAAAATAACCACAAAGTAGCATACTGTAACACAGTAGTCTAGACTAAGTTAAGTATTCTCAAGCAAGCAGAACAGAACTTGGTATCCAAAAATTTAAGGAGAGAAATGGATTAAAGAAAAAACCAAGCAAACAAGAAATGCAATGCAAGCTGATCAAACTCAGGAAGGAAATTTAAAAAAAGACAAGACTACGTTAGAAATGAAGAATTAATTATAAAATGCTCAAGAGAAAATAGAATGGAATGAAAATCTAAGGAAGAACATAGAATGAAAATGAGATAAAGAAGTAAAAATTAGGATCTCAGAGCAAGTGATGGAAAGGAAAGGCTGGCAAAGGAGGTCCAACATAATTGGAATCTGTGAAGAATAAAAATAACTCAGTAGAACAAACCTTATAAACTATAATCCAGGAACACTTTCTGGAAATAGGGGAAATTTAAATCTACCTTTTGAAGGACCCACCACTGTACCTGAAAAATGGGCCTGGAATGATCAACTGAGACATATTTTAGTAAACTGCTAAACTTGAAAGACAAATGGGGCTGGCATCATACTTTTGAAGAGCAACATGCAAATCATGGCAATTTCAAGAAAATCAAGAAAAAGTACAGGCCAAGGATTTGCTATCCAGCCAAGTTCTTCTTCAATTATTATGGCAGTAGAAAATCAACTTTTGAATATTGAAGAACTCATAGACCATTGTATCCATAAGCCTTCTTGAGGAGTTTGTTGGAGGATGATCTCCATCCACCCAAGAGACCACTGGGGAAGCTTCAGCAAAAGGACCGTGAGCATTTAATATACTAAATTGTAGAATTAAGGACTAAATAAAACAAGGGTGAGGACATGGAAAAAAGAAAGTATGAAATGTTACATGTTAAACAACGTACAGAGAATACCATTCTTAAAAAAGGAAGAGAGTGAGAAGGGAAAGTAGAATGAGATCACAGACTTAAATAGGTGGGAGACCAAGGCTACCATTTAAAATTGGCCGACCAGACACTAAAAGCTTAAGTAAGGAAAAGGAAGGATTAAGGGCACTAACAAAAGTACATATAAATGCACTAGAAAAAAATTACTAACCTTCCTAAATACCAAAAGAAAATGTAAAAAATAGCAAAAACACCATGTAGAAAAAGAAACACAGTAAATATTACTTAATAGAGTAGTTAAAATATACAATAGTGACTGAGATGAAACAAAACATCAGTCATATTAAATATGGATGGGCTTAAATTGCCTGTTAAAGGCAAAAGATTTTCAAGTTGGCTTATAAAACAAACATTATATTAAAATTTGGTTTAAACAAGAATCCAATAGTGGATGCTAAACTAAGGTGGAAAGATCTTTAAAGCATAGTAGTTTTGTATGGTCTCCAAGTGTCTCCTTACAAATTGCTTATTAGCCACAAGAGGAAAAAAATAATAACCACATAGTGAAAAAACTGGGTAACACCTTGACCAGGTGATTGAAGTTAATATCACCAGTAAGGATGTTAGGGACATCTTGCCCTTTGACTGTGATACCCTTAGAAGAACACATCATTACTTACTTACATTGGTCTAGTAAGGAATGCATAACCTGAATCTAAGGAACATCAGACAAACCCAAATTGCAGAACATTTTTATGAAATAACTGGCCTCTTCAAAATTGTTAATGTTATGAACAAAAGGCTTTGAAACTGTACCCGACAAAATGAATCTGAAGAGGCAGACAACCAGCCAAATGCAGTCTGTTTTCCTGGATTTGATTCTGTACTGGATGGGGAGAAATACTATAAAGGACATTATTAGGATAATTGACAGAATTGGAATCTGAACTGACACAAGTACTTTACCAATATTAAATTTTCCTGAGTTTGATAACTCTTCTGTTTATGTAAGAATATGTTTTTTCTTAAAAAGTCACATTGAAGTATTAAGAGGAAAAGCATGTATGAACCTACTCTCAAGTGGTTCGGAAAAACACATAATGTGCGTGTGGGTGGGAGAATGATAAAGCAAGGTAGCAAAATGTTAAAAGTTGGTGTGTCTAAGTAAAACGTTTAAGGGAATTTTCTTTAAACTTTTCTCCGGGTTTAAAAGAAGAAGAAGAAAAAAAGATAGCTCTGGCTGTGAACTATAAGCCAGAGATCAATACGTACATATAGCTTAGTTTAGTAAAGTAGAATTTGAGTTACATAATGTTCTCACTCTCCCTTTACCCTCCCCCTGCTTTTTGAAGATATTGAGTGTTTTAACAGTTCAGTAATCCATTCGGAAAGCTCAGCTGATTTGGTATCAGTCTGTGTTAAGCTATAGATGTGATTGCTCTTAAAGCTTTTACCTCTCATGTTTTTAAAGAATTTGCCTTTTTAGTACTTAAAAATATGGGAAAAAAATCCAAAAAAAATCGTTTTCTAAATGTGTCCTTTCCTATGACCTCCTGTAAAACACTTGATTATGTGGAGAAAAGCCAGCTACTTGGTCCCCCTCCCCACCCCATTGGTTCTTCTTGTGTTCTGAGGACCAAATAGGAGATGGATGAAGTTAGAAGCATTTTGTATATTTTTTCATATTTTTTATCTTATTCCAAAATAAGCTATACCAAGCAATATGTGGATAGTAGTTTTTATATGCTTTGCTAGCTGTTTTACAACTAAGTCCATTTTGCTAGATCAAGCTCACTTATCTTTTGAGGAACAACTTGTTCTATATCAAAAATTTTTTGAAGATACTTTGTCTTAATGATTCCACTTCTTCTTTATATGTAATAAATATTGTCAGTAGTTCTACTTAGACCATGTCTGAGGAAAATAGATGACATCAAATGAAATTGTGCAATCCAATCTTGTATGTTGTATCAACTAAAATTTTTTAATTGTGAAAAATCAATGATGAAAAATTACAATAAAAATTTTATGCCTACTGATTCTTCAACAGTATTCATACTGGTTTCTTACTTCTGTCTTAAAGCTGTATGGAGAAAAGAGAACAACATGGTTCCACTAGGTGAACAATCCAGCATCTCTCATACATTTTCAAATGGAGCAGTAGCTGACAAGCAGTGAGAAGGTTGCACAGTGGTTTTCAATCTTTATAATTAGTGCAGTGGTAGCTTACTGACTGACCCTAAATGTAGGGGTTAAGGATAATTATTAGATTTTTTAATGTACAAATAGTATAAATTCTTCAGAGTGCTGGGTTATTAACTGTGCAGTTTAAAATTGTCTCCTTTTACAAGAAGGATGCAGTGACACATGCAACTGCTTTTCTAAGAAGTATGGAATTACTTTTTAATCTAAAGATTGAGGATTTCTATTAGATTATTTAACCAAAAATCACAACATAAAGTCTATGAAAATTAGGTAGAAATGACTAACTGATGTGCAACACTAGGAAACGTAGAGCTCATACAGAATGAAATAAAGTAATTTTTTGCTCAGTGTTTATAATGATAACATCATTTTGCTGTTGATACTTTTTTTCCCCCTTTTTGCATTTTGAATTCCTAATATTCTTGCTGTTCTACATATAAGTATTTTGGTAATTGCAGTGTTTTTATATTCAGGACTTTGTCGTTAACATTATAATACTTTACAATAATTATAAAACAATTTTTTTTTCTAACTAGGAGGAAGCATTGCATGCATTTATTCAGCCAGAGATCCTGGATGGCCCAAATCAATATTTTTGTGAACGTTGTAAGAAGAAGTGTGATGCACGAAAGGTAGATGCCATTTAGAAATTAATACTTAATTATCTGAGATAATATTCAATATTCAATAGATTCCCCCCCACACTTTTTTTTTTTAGGGTCTTCGGTTTTTGCATTTCCCTTATCTGCTGACCTTACAACTGAAAAGATTTGATTTTGATTATACAACCATGCACAGGATTAAATTGAATGATCGGATGACATTTCCCGAGGAACTAGACATGAGTACATTTATTGATGTTGAAGATGAGGTGAATACTTATAAATTATACTTCAGATATTCTTCTTTGATCAGAGTAACTTGTGATATTCTTTGAAATGACAAAAAGGATATTAAATTCTGGAATTATTTCTTTAATTTGTGTGATAATCTTATGTTTCATAACTTTCTTAGTTATTGGAACATACCAGTCTAGAGATGGGCTGCACTTGTGTTTCTGGCACATGATAAACACAGAACAGATATATTGAATGAACGAGCAAACTGGGTAGTATGGCCTTAATTTCTTGTTTTGTCTTAGTGTCTTTTTCAAGCATTAAGGTTTCTGGGTTATTCTCCCTTAAGGTTTACCAGCGCTTAAATTGGCTAGGTTAGAAAGCTAGGTAATAAAGGTATTTTTCTGTGTTTCTTTTTTAATTAGTTTTATTTTTAAATTAAAACTTTTAAAATAAAAAATTTAAAACTATTTAAATATAGTTTGAGAATGGAACTTTGAGGGCACACATAAAGCTCATTAATTTCTTCCACTCATTGACCTCCCCCAACTATCTGGTTCCTCTGTCCTTATCCAGTAAAAGATTCATAATGTCCCACTCTGTTCTCTTGGAAACTCTTCTGATTTAATTATTGGGGATATTTACAATGACTTAACATAGTTGTTACAGAGTGATAAATCTTTCTTATTCTCAAAACTGCCATGAAGTATTTTTTTCTGATTGGAATTCATCACAATAGTTAAAAATACCTTTTCCCGGAGGCTTAAAAATAATTTAAAACATTCTCAAGTTTTATTTATGCTCTTAAGTACTAAGTGGCAAATGTTTTCTGAGCCTCACTTTCCTTGTCTGTAAAGTAAGGATGATAATTGCTTTTCATAGCTTTCATAAGATGAGATTGCCTTAAAGTAAATGTTCATTGAATGGTACCTGTGACCAGGTAACATTCTCTGAAAGGTTTAATTTGAAATAATATCTCAAACACCTGTGCTTAAGCTAGGAAGTCTGTCCAAAGTATACCAAAATTTCAAGGGAGATTCCTACTCAGAGATGAGTATTAGATGGGTTTTCTGTATATTCCAAATGTATTTCTTAAAAAGGGAAGTCTTTTCCAAGGGAGGAAAACTGAGATACAAAGTTTGACCAGAACTTTTAGGTCCATTTCTTGGAAGAAGAGAAGATGTTCTGGCTTAGTTAAAAGGAGTTTCAGGGATGATCTCTTTGGACTTTGTGTAGGATTCTCAAGTTGGTTTTCACCTCCATTTTTCCTTGAACCAAACTTTCTTGAGGGATGAAGACTGTATGTTAGGTGCAGTTCTTACAACAAAATTCTTGGCAAGAAGTTGGTACTTACTACATATTGCTTGGTTAATTCAAGAACTTATAGGCAATGCCTTAAACATATAAAGTGCCTACATCTTAGAGAAGAATTTTCAAACTCTGTATCTAAAATATTAAAGGAGGGGCTTCCCTGGTGGCGCAGTGGTTAAGAATCTGCCTGCCAATGCAGGGGACACAGGTTCAAGCCCTGATCCGGGAAGATTGATTCCACATGCCACGGAACAATTAAGCCTGTGCGCCACTACTACTGAGCCCACGTGCCACAACTACTGAAGCCCGCACGCCTAGAGCTCATGCTCTGCAACAAGAGAGAAGCCTGTGCACCTCAACGAAAAGGAGCCCCCGCTCGCCGCAACTAGAGAAAGCCTGCGCGCAGCAATGAAGACCCAACACAGCCAAAAATAAATAAATAAATCAGTTTATAAAATAAAATATTAAAGGAAAAGGGAGGAAAGAGTTGTTTGAGGATTTCTAGGAAGAATTCTTTAAATTTGTCTGAAAGGGATTTAAAAATCATAAAAGCATGGAAAAGTATTATTTACTGTTGTTACATTTCCCCCTCCTTTAACTGGAGTATAAAGTTCTTGAGGATAGATACAGTGTCTTGTTTTTCTTTCTAATTGTCTGTAATACCTAGCATAGTGATAAACTGAATTGACCTTTTTGTTCAAGAAAGGAGATGATATTCTTTTGGGATTTGAGAACAACAGAAGCTCATTTTGGAGCATAAGTTCTCTGCTTTTATGGTTTTGATGAAAGAAATGGTAATTTTATATAGTTACTTTGCAGCTGTAAACATAAATGGGGTTTAATAGAATTCTGAAACACTAATTTGTTGTATTAAAATTTTAAGGTTGTTAATAGAAATGCTTTTAAAATACACTTTTGTTTAATTTTATTTAAGGTCTCACTTTTTAAGAGAAAATAAATTTGCTTAAAGTAGAATAAGTATTTTTATTAACAATAGCATCATAAATTATGTGGAAAAGCAGCATATAGATTGAAAGGTTTATATTTTCCCTTTATTTAGCTTATAATTGTAAGATAATTATGTTTTATTAAGAAATCTCCTCAGACTGAAAGTTGCACTGACAGTGGAGCAGAAAATGAAGGCAGTTGTCACAGTGATCAAATGAGCAATGATTTCTCCAATGATGATGGTGTTGATGAAGGGATCTGCCTTGAAAGCAATAGTGGAACTGAAAAGATTCCAAAACCTGGACTTGAAAAGGTACTTTTTGTAATTGGTGGTTTTTAGTTGAAAGAGAAAGTAAGGTAATCTCTGAACTGCTATATAATTCTCTTTAAAAGAAATTTAATTGCTATTATTTTTATGCATATATGTGGTCATAATTAAACTTTAGAAAAAAACTACTTACAGGTGGGAGCATTAATTTCTGAGAGGCTGAACTATACCGCTGAAGCAAGCTAAGTGGTGGTGTGGAAAGGGTGCTAGTAGTGAGGAAACCACTTCATTTTGCCTTTAAAGTAGCAGCAAGCCTCTAAATCTTATATCAGAGTTTTCTCATATAGCAAAACAAAGGCATTAGACTAGATTTGTTAATTTAAAAAATTCTGGCTTTGGGACCTTTCCTGAAACAATAAGAGAACTAATCTTTTTTAGGTAGGGGACCCCTCAGTTTTCCTCCCCTCCCCTATGACAGCCCTTAAGAGACTTCAAAAAATGATACAATTCCATGGATTATCATTTGAAAACTACAAGACTGGATAATATCTAGGATAGAATTTTTTTGTTACTAGGTCAGTGATTTTTAAGATTTTATCAAACCATTTCTTTCACATTTGTATAATTTGCTTTATTGAGGGGAGAATTACAGATCAGATGTCTTGAGCATGGTGTGAATAATGAATCACCAGTGTGAAGACTGATCACTAGCTCAAGTCTTACAGAGTCGTATTAAATATAGGGGTTTTTTAAGGCAGTATTTAAGAATGGAGTTTCACTTGCATAAATCTGTTTTTAGATCAAGACCATTAGTCTCACCACCATTACCACTACCCTTTACCTTTTAAAATTATCTGTTTCTTTCAGGGCAGACAGATGAGGTGTGAATTGCTGTGATGAATAATGTAGTGGATACATTATAACTTAGTGTAGAGAACATTGCATTCAAACAAGGGTTGGAAAACTGTGGCTCAAGAGCTAAATCCAACCCCCAACCTGTTTTTCTATATAGACAATTATGTCTATCTTTTTTTTTTGTTTTCCTTATCTTATTCCACTGGATAGGATTTCCCATACAGTGTTGAATAGGAGTGGTGAGAGAGGACACTCTTGCCTTATTCCCAATCTCAGGAGGAAAGTATTCAGTCTTTTGCCATTAAGTATGATATTGGATCTAGATTTTTTTATAGATGTTCTTTATCAGTTTGAGGAGGTTCCTCTCTTCCTAGTTTGTTGAGAGTCTTTATCATGAATGGGTTTGGATTTTGTCAAATGTTGTTTCTGGGTTCAGTTGGTAAGATCATGTAACTTTTCTTCTTTAGCCTGGTTTACATAGGTTGATTTTCTAATGTTGAACCAGCTTTGCATACCTTAGAGTTATCAAATCAATAGATCACTGTATCACAGATATTACATAAATAAATTAGAAGATGTTCAAAATAATTATATACCTTAGCCCTTTTATAAAGGAAGTGGAATCTTATTTGAAATTTTAAAAATGTTATTTGGGATTTGTTGATTTTGATGTGCATATCAGAATGGTCTCATGTTTAACACCTCCTTCTAAAATTTCAGACTGTTATTTTCTTTTTACATAAATATATAAATTTGTATTTCAGTTATGCATTGTTCTAGAGGTTATAGCATAATTAAAATGTGAAGGAATACACTGAATGAAACTTGTGGTATATAAAAATTATGTGGTGAATTACCATTTTAATGATCTTAGAGAAAAGTTGACTTGCCATAAATACAGAGGACAACTAACATGTTAGTTCCCTGTGTTTTAGTAGAGAATAGGAAATATACAAATTAGGGTTTTGTGTTTTTCCTCTGTGCTAACTTACTTTTATTCTTTTCTTTAGAATTCTTTGATCTATGAGCTCTTCTCAGTTATGGTTCATTCAGGGAGTGCTGCTGGTGGTCATTACTATGCTTGTATAAAGTCATTCAGTGATGAGCAGTGGTACAGCTTCAATGATCAACATGTCAGCAGGGTAAGGAGGGATTTTTTAAGATTATTATTCTGAAAGACAGGAGTAGGGATGTTTCTCATCAACAGCAGGGTTTATTAAAAATGAGAGACTCAGTCTGTCCGTTGAAGCATACCAAATCATTAAGACATACCAGATGTCATTCTTTTGTTTTTGTTTTCAGTAAATTTCCTTTGTTTCTTTATTTTGTTTTATTTTGGGCTTGCTGAGTGTTTGCAGAGCTAGACTCCCAGTTTTCTTCTTGCCCTGAGCCTTCACACGGGCTGTCTATTTAAGAGCACTAGAAAAGATTGGCCATTAGTAGCCACTGATTATGATTACATTTTGTGAACTGTTATCTGTGTGGTGGTCCATTTAACTCTGAGGTTAAAACTTGTTACATGTTGACATAAAAGTAATGGTGTTATAGATCTTACAAAAAAAGTAAGTAATGTAACAACTTTTTAGATAACACAAGAGGACATTAAGAAAACACATGGTGGATCTTCAGGAAGCAGAGGCTATTACTCCAGTGCTTTTGCAAGGTAAATAACTTCCTAAGTTTTTCTGTTTATAAATTAGAATTATTTACAGCTTTTCAACATTTTTTTATCACTAAAGAGGTTTAACCCAAGGGTCAACAAACTATAACCTATGGGCCAAATTCAGCCTGCCTTCAGTTTTTGGAAATAAAGTTTTATTGGAACACCATCATACTCATTTGTTTAAATATTGTATGTTGATCTTTTCCCACACAACAGCAGAGTTAAGTAATTTTAGCACACACAGAATAGCTCACAAAGCCTATGACTTTTACTGTCTGGCCCTTTTCCAGAAAAAAATTGCTGACTCCTGACTTACCTGTAGTACTCATTCTAGGACAAAGGTTTTTTGAAGATTTTACTACGTTACCAAGAAAAGATACGGGATTTTCTCATAAATATGTCAGTAAAAGCAAAGTAGTCTCCTTTTTTTTCAAGAACGTTTAAATCTGAACCTGTACAAGAACAGCTACATGATTTTCTAATTGTTTGAAACAACAAAAAAACTATTTAAAATAAATATTTGATGCTAGGAAATGGAATCTTTACAATCTACTTTTTGTCCCTATTAATCTTTTTTATATTTTACTAGCTCCACAAATGCATATATGCTGATATATAGACTGAAGGACCCAGCAAGAAATGCAAGTATGTTGACATATAGTTACTTGATTTTAGTCTGTGTTATAAACCAGTTTTTTTGCAAGTTTTATAAACCCAGATAACTACTTTTAAATGATAGGACAATTAAATTTTTTTATGTGTGGAAGAATTAATTATAAAGACTGTTATGAGATAATACCAACTGGTAAAATCACTTGGAAAAAAGTTGAACTATTTTTTAATACACTAAGAGACAAAACTTACTCTGCATTGCGTACGTTGGATATTTATTTGCAGTAAGATTGTATTATATGTAGTTTGGTGCAGTGATGATAGTCTCCAGATCTGTGTAGCAGCCATAACTCACCATCTGCATGTCCCAGAACAAGTTATTTAACTTTTCTAAGTCTTACTTTCCACACATGTAAAATGGGAATAATTGTAGTATTTTATAGGATTATTATAAAAAATTAAATGAGATAAAATTTTAAGCATTTAGTATCATACTATAGTTAAACATCTTTGCTTATTTGCTTAAAAAGCAAGTAAAGTTTTATGAGTCGAGTATGCATCCTTTATTAGATTTTAATTTTATTAGGGATCCTAAAAATAATCCTGTATACACAGCATGTGGATTTGCCTTTCTTTTTTCCTTTCGTAACTGCTACTTTAAAAAATTACAGTTCCTGTGTTTTCTTGGTAACTCTGATCGTGACCGAGACAGTATTTGCACATAGGTGTATAAAGTGTGTGTGTGTGTGTGTGTGTGTGCATACGATATATACACAGGTGATGTGTTTGCTCATATTCTTTTCACAATTAATATAATCATTGTCTTTGATTTCAATATATTTCCTTTGTTTAGAAACTACTATGAGTAAATCTGTTTTAAGCAGTCTAATGTTTTTGTTTACATTTTCGTAAACTCTCATCAGATTGTGAATTCAGTTGGTGCAAGGCTTAGGACTTATTTATCTTTTCACCAATGATATAATACAGGGTCTGTCATATAGAGGCTGTTCAATAATTTACTGTGTAATTATATGAAAGAAAAAAGGAAATTATAATAAGTCATTTCAGAACAGAGATTTCAGAGTAGAAGTATTCATTCTTACTTTACACATAATGCAGCTATACCCTAAAGAGTAATTTGTCCAAGGTCATAGCTACCTGGAGGCGGAGCGAGGTTTATAGTTTGTGTATCCTCTGTGACACCCAGCATTCCAGATATTTCATGTAGTACAGTAACTCAGCTTTCTTTTATCCGCTCCTCACAACTCTAGTTTTGTGATGAAGCACCAAGGGGCACTGTATGTATGATATATGGAATATTTTTTAAATTGGAGCTCATTTCTGTAAACAGTGGATTTTTACCTTCCACAGAGGCATGATTTTTTAAAATATAAATTGTTCTCCCTGTTTAATGCCTAACAATCATTGGCTTTATTAAACAGTGTTATAGTCTCATACTGTCACTTTGAATACTTTGAGTTACATATGAAGTTCTTTGATTAGAAGGCAGCTAAAAGACTACTTTGAGAACAAAGGAAAGAGAATCATATTAGTGAATAATAGTAAACAAATAAATACCATTTGTAGTAGTAGAGCATCAACAGTATTTATTACATTTCCTTATATCCCAGGTAATAACTCTTTGTGGTAAGGTGCTGTTAATAAGCTGAAGAAACCAAGGTCTGGAGAAGTAAACTTGCCCAGGGTTATACAATTTGATGGTGATAGCACTATTTGAAATCAGAAGTGCTGTTATTTTCAAGTTTAAGGGAGGCTTTTTCATTCTAAAAAATCTTAATTTACATACCAGAGTTGTCTGGAGCCAAGAGGTATACAGATAAAGATATGGCTTTTTTGAGACCTAACCATGTGTCATTATCAACTACCTCTTCACCCTTGTCTGGAAGAAGCTCATGTTCCAAGTTGAAAGATTGATGTAATTGAGATATATTTTGATAACAGCTATAGTAGAAGTGTATACTCTGGGAACATAGTAGAACAAAATTAAATAAAGGAAGCTCAATTTCAGTGGCACTGTTTTACCCTGTTTTTACTATTAATAGAATTTCTAGAAGTAGATGAATATCCAGAACATATTAAAAATTTGGTGCAGAGAGAGAGAGAATTGGAAGAACAAGAAAAGAGGCAACGAGAAATTGAGCGCAATACATGCAAGGTTAGATTTCCTAATTTTACTTTTAATTAAAAAGTGCTATTGAACTTTGCTTAACTGCAGTTCTCATCACTGACTCATTGGGTTGATTCTGTAGATAGTTATGCCATCATGATCATTAAACAGTATAACCAGCTATATTACTGAGGTAAAATGATTTCCTTTTATGCATAAAAAACCAGTAACATGGGCTTCCCTGGTGGCGCAGTGGTTGGGGGTCTGCCTGCCAATGCAGGGGATGTGGGTTCAATCCCTGGTCCGGGAAGATCCCACATGCCACGGAGCAGCTGGGCCCATGCACCGTGGCTGCTGCGCCTGTGCTCTGGAGCCGGTGAGCCACAACTGCTGAGCCCATGTGCCGCAGCTGCTGGGACCCGCCTGCCTAGGGCCCGTGCTCTGCAGCGGGAGAGGCCACCGCAGTGAGAAGCCTGCATGCAGCAGCGAAGACCCAATGCAGCCAAAAATAAATAAATTTACTTAAAAAAACCAAAAAACAAAAAACCAGTAACATAGTGATAATGCTCAGTGCTGCTGAGGTTACAGTGAGATGAACATTGTAACATTCTGCTACAAGTATAAATTGATAAAACCTTTCTTCCTAGAATTTGAGTAGGATTTATCAAGAGCCTTAAGCAAATTCATATTCTTTTATATAATTCTCTCAAGAAAATATTACCTAATGAGATAATGACAGATGTGGTAAAAATTTTGACCACAAGGACATTCTCCACAGTATTTTCCAAATTACAGAAAAATTGGAAACAACTTGAATATATATCAGTAGGAGAGTTATTACATAAATTGTGATACATGCTTATAAAGAAACATACAGTTGTTAAAATTAATGATTTTGAATTTTTTTATAACACGAGACAGTATCAATTATTAAGTGAGATAAATAGATGGAGAATGATCCCAATTATGTTTTTTTTTAATTATAATATTTTTGACTATTAGGAAAAAATACTGTCTACAAAAGAAGTAAGTTTGATTTATGACCTGTTGAGTTAATGATGATATTTTACATTTTCTAGATAAAATTATTCTGTTTGCATCCTGTGAAACAAGTGATGATGGAAAATAAATTGGAGGTTCATAAGGATAAGACATTAAAGGAAGCAGTAGAAATGGCTTATAAGGTATGTTTAATTGCACTGTTGGCATGTAATTATTGATATTTTACATAACAGTATTAACATTTTCCCAAGTTTTTATTATAGTCAGTAGTAATATAAGCACTAGCAGTAGCTTTGATAGCCCACTTAAATCCTATGTCTCTTAAAGAGTATAGTTTACACCTCTTCTCTGGAATGTGGTCCATTGCTTTTGAGAACTTTCTCACTCCGAAAGCCAGTTAAAGCTTTCTAAAACTCAGAAATAGAATTAGAAACAAAAATATTTATTTATTCTTTATATTCATTTAGCAGATATTTATTGAGTGTCTACTATATGATGCATTAGAGAACTTGAGTGAACAAGACCACATGAGGTGTTAGAGGTACCAGAGTGAGCAAAACAGGCTCACTGCCTTCTTGGAGTTTACAATCCCACTGGGGAAAAAAACAGACAAAAAATATTTAAACACCACAGTTTGCAAATATCTTATTAGATGCCATAAAGTAATTCAGTAGTATATTAAGGTTATTTAATCTGAGACTTAAACCATGAGGAGACAGCTGTGCAAGAAGTTAAGGAAGAGTACTTTAAGTAGAGGTAACAGCATGTGTAAAAACTGAGGTGAGGAAGTACATGATTAAGAAGCTGAAAAAAGGTGCATTGTGTTTAGATCATCTTGATTGAGAATAGAGGCACATAAAATGAAATTAAAGGCTGTGTAAGAATAGAAGTTTGCATTTTATTCTAAGAATAGTGCAAATTTATAAGTGGGTTTTGAAAGGCAAATAGAAAAAGAAGCATTCTTTAACCAGATTATTCTAGATGTCATCTGTTATACTTGACAAAACTTTTTGCCCTTTCCATGTAAACATTAACATCATCTGACTAAAGTTAAACAGTCATTACCTAGAGAAAAAATTGCATACTACGTCATTTCATTTATAATTATATGTAGAACCAATGAAAGAAGTAAAAATAATTCACAAGATAGCTGGCATTGTTTCTCAAAGTGTGATCCAGCATAACCTGCACCAGAATCACATTCCTATTAAAAAACAAATTCCTGCAAATGAATCTGAACTTAGTTTTGGCACGTGGGATTATGCATTTTAAACAGGTACCTCAAGTGGTTTTTAGACACATACAGTTTGAGAACTTGTATCGTGTACCTGGTCTTTCAGAGCACTTTATCAGTACTGAAAATTTACACTTGTGTGACTATTTTAATTAATTAATGTCCCTCACTAAACCGTAAGCACTTACAAGGGTGAAGAGTGTTCTGGTTTTGTTCACAGTTGCATTTCCACTACTTTTGCCTGGTAAACAGGAGAGTCAAAATTGGATGGGGGGCTTCCCCGGTGGCGCAGTGGTTGAGAGTCCACCTGCCGATGCAGGGGACACGGGTTCGTGCCCCGGTCCAGGAAGATCCCACATGCCGTGGAGAGGCTTGGGCCCGTGAGCCACGGCCGCTGAGCCTGCGCGTCCGGAGCCTGTGCTCCGCAACGGCAAAGGCCGTAACAGTGAGAGGCCCGTGTACCAAAAAAAAAAAAAAAAATTGGATGGGTATGTGAATGAATAAATGAATGAACAAATAATAAAATGGATGAATGGCTCTGGGTTCACCTGATTAAAGTAAAAATCCGTTAAACATAATGGTGGACTGCAAGCAAAACAATAGTGAAACCAAATTAAACTAAAATGGAGAAAATGTCTTTAAACAGTTTTACACAGTAAGGTCAATCAGTGATAGCACTAAGGGTAGTTTATATTCCATCAGTTTTTAATGTAGGAAGAAAAAATCTTGTCTTAGAAAATAGAAAGTTTAATTTCACAAATGTAAAGAGTGAAATAGAAAAGAGAAATAAATTGATCTTATATAAGGAAAATAAAGCTCCATTTGTGGGAAGTGAGGGATGGAGGAGTAGAGGGCAATGGGGACATACCAAGGCTTACAGTAACGCTTTCTTTAAAGTTGTAATCACAAACTTCAGATGAGTATTGAATACTTCTAAGCAATCCCACTATGTTTCTCCAGGAGGTTCAGCTCCCACTTAAAGTGATGTTGCATCCAGGGTATGCCATCTACTAGTGACATGTACTAGAGGGAAAATTTTTGACAGAAATTCCTGTGCCCAATTTGTTGGTGTTCCGGAGGCTAAGATTGAAGAGGATGGTTCAGAGAGGAGTCGGGTAGCACTTGGGAGACAGAAGCTATGACCTTTGTGGTGGCTCTACAAGGCATGCTATCCTCCCTTGCTTAGGGAGATCGTTACTAGATACATTAATTACCAGTTTTTCTCCAAATTGTATTAAGATAACAAAAGATGCATGTTCTAGTTGGTTGTTTTCCCCTCATGTTTCCAGCTGACTGGTTATAAAGCAATAGCTTACAGTGCATTAATTTTGAGTACATCTAAAGTTTAGAATGTTAACTTTTGTAAAAACAAAAAAGTCTTTAAAATATGTTAGTGCATAGGTTGTATAATTTGAGGGATAATGAACTATGGTTATTTTAAAATACCCTTTAAGTTGTGCCTCTGAGCTTTGATGCAAATCATAAATATATGGATTGTATTGTTTGTTAGGACCTATTGTTAGTACAGTTACACATCAGACTAAAATATCAATACTATATATTTCTTTTTCTTTTTCCTCGGGTGTTATATTCTTTTAGATGATGGATTTAGAAGAGGTGATACCTATGGATTGCTGTCGTCTTGTTAAATATGATGAGTTTCATGATTATCTTGAACGATCATATGAAGGAGAAGAAGATACGCCAATGGGACTTTTACTGGGTGGAGTCAAGTCAACATACATGTTTGATCTGCTGTTGGAGACAAGAAGACCCGATCAGGTTTTCCAGTCTTACAAACCCGGAGGTAAGGAATTTCATGGTATTCTGAGTTGTAAAGGACTTAAAATTTTCATAAGAAAGTTTTTTGTTTGTAGAAATTATTTTTAACTTTTTTACATGTTCTTAAAACGTAGAATAATTCTGATAGGTTGGGAAGTAGTCAGCAACAAACCGGGAATTAAGTTCTAGATTACTTTCCAAAAAGCTATACACAAAATTTAAGAAACAAACAACAAAACTTCTGGCTTATAGTCTTCAGTGGGATTTTTTTTTCTTCTCCAGTACTAAATCGTCCTCCCTCCCTACCTCTGCGCCTGCCCCAGCCTCTCTCTTTTTATAGAGAAGACCCTGGTATATTCCCATAAAGTCTCAGAAGTAGAGTCTCTTTTTCAGGGTCTCCTTGAAGACCTTATTATGGTTATGGTTTCATAACTCAAATTCTGTTCTTCTGTGGATCTTATACACCTCCTTTTTATGAAGGCTCTTCTTTCCAAAGTAGATTAAGTGTGGTATTCTTTCAAGAGCTCCTTTAGTCAGACTCCGCTCTCTCTGTAAAGAGTCCCTTTGGAGCATTTTCTTGCAGATTTTTTGTTTTGTTTGTTTTTTGCCTGCGTTGGGTCTTCGTTGCTACGCGTGGGCTTTCTCTAGTTGTGGCAATTGGGGGCTACTCGTCATTGCGTTGCATGGGCTTCTCATGGCAGTGGCTTCCCTTGTTGCAGAGCACAGGCTCTAGGTATGTGAGCTTCAGTAGTTGTGACACACGGGCTCAGTAGTTGTGGCATGCGGGCTCAGTAGTTGTGGCTTGTGGGCTCTAGAGCACAGCCTCAGTTGTGGCGCACAGGCTTAGTTGCTCTGCGGCGTGTGGGATCTTCCTGGACCAGGAATCGAACCCATGTCCCCTGCAGTGGCAGGCGGATTCTTAACCACTGCACCACCAGGGAAGTCCCTGCAGATTATTTTTGAGCTAGACTGTAAAAACTATGATAAAAATATAACATGGGTCAGCAAAAAACCCACTTTTTAAAAAGAGAATTCTAAATGTCACTGTGGATTGTAAACCTTGTAAAGTAATCTCCTTTATTCACTAATAATCAAGACTTTAGCAGAATATTTATTCAGATTTAGATTAGTAACATTTGGGGGAAAATGGAGTATTGACATATACTATATATAAGAGATTAAAACAGTTAAGCTGGAGAATATCTATCTACTAAATCTGGTGTTTGAAGATCATTTATTTTTCTGGTGACTAAAAGTTAAGTTATATAATGATCTCCTGAAAATAGGAGAAGAGAAGGTGGCTTTAAATTGTAACATGAGGACTTCCCTGGTGGCACAGTGGTTAAGAATCTGCCTGCCAGTGCAGGGGACACAGGTTTGATCCCTGGTGCAGGAAGATCCCACGTGCCATGGAGCAACTAAGCCCATGTGCCACAACTACTGAGCCTGTGCTCTAGAGCCCTCAGGCCACAAGTACTGAGCCCGCATGCTGCATCTACTGAAGCCTGCATGCCTAGAGCCCATACTCCGCAACAAGAGAAGCCACTGCAATGAGAAGCCCCACGCACAGCAACAAAGAGTAGCCCCCGCTCACCACAACTACAGAAAAGCCCGCGAGCAGCAGCGAAGACCCAATGCAGCCAAATAAATAAAATAAAATAATAAATAAATAAATTGTAACACGAAGAATTTAAGTCAGAAAACAAACATGTAATCCAAAGGGTTTCTGCTGAAATTTCCATAGGATATAGAGAATATTATTTTGAGGAGAAAGAAGTCTTTGATTATGAGCAAGGTCTTGAATTGTTTAATGAAGGTTGTCAAAAGCAAGTAGGGCTGCTATGTCCCCTTTAGTATTTGTTGTGCATTCTCTAGTTATTTACATTTATTTAGTGTTGTGGGTTTGGTCTGTATTTTGGAACTTTGGGTATGTACTTTTAATATGCTTGATAAATTTGACAGTGGTGTTAATGTTTTATAAGGAAACAAAGCACTTATTTTTAAAAGTCACATTTTGACTTTTGTCATTTTTTAGAGAGATCTATAAGAACTTTTTTATTAGCTTCATTTTTTATTTCTTTATATATGTTTGTAATGTGATAAATTGTGAAAGTTTTAACATGTATAACATATACATCTACCATCTTGATAATTAGAAAAATATTTTCTTTGCCATCTATTAGAAACACATTTAGAATGCATTGCTCATGTGAAATACCTTTTAAAAAATAACCTCCAATTGGGTTTTTATGTTTTTCCAATGGGACAGAAGTGATGGTGAAGGTTCATGTTGTTGATCTAAAGGCAGAATCTGTAGCTGCTCCTATCACTGTTCGAGCTTACTTAAATCAAACAGTTACAGAGTTCAAACAGCTTATTTCAAAGGTAAGTTTTAAAATTGGTCAATGAATATTTTTAAGTACCTGCTGTGTACAAAGCACTATGTGATAGTTACAAGATGTAGGAACCAATATTTACCTCAAGGAGCCAGTATTTATAGCTAGGAGACAACTGTGGTTAGGAGAGAACGATGCTGCATATGGAAGAAACAGATTGACTTAAGCGTGGAGGTAAGGAGTGTGAAGTAAGTGCACATAGCAATGATATGTGTGCTTGGCTGGATCATTGTAAAGTACGTGCCTGGAACACAAGTTCACTTTATGTCATGGAGGCTTTTAAAATGTAAACTCAAAAGTTTGGGCCCTGTTTAAACAGTAGGAAGTAGGTTGGTTGGTTGGTTGTTTTTCTAAGTACAGCAGTGGTATGATGAGAGCTCTGCTATAGCGTGGTAATTCTGGCAACACTAGACTAGTGTTCCCTGTGGACTGAGGGAGGACTCAGGAACATAGATGAGGAGGTTGTTGAAATAATTCAGATGAAGGCATTATGACCAGAAATGAGAGAAGTGGCGATTGTAAGAATGAATGTATAAATAGAATTGGCAGCACTTGTGATTGGTAAACATTGGAGCAAGGCAGGAGCACAGAAGACCTGAGGAGTTTCACTCTTGGGTAACCAGAAAGACAGTGGTAGATGAATAGAAGTAGAAGAGAAAGGTGATGAATCAAATATTAGCCACATTATGTGAGTTAGTGGTAAATAGCACAGGCGCATTCAGAATTTTTGAACTGGAAAAATATGATGATGAAACATTCAGATTTCCTTAGACAAAAAAACTATTCCACTCCACAGAAATGGTTATTATCCTTTCAGGGGTCTTGTACACTATAGAACATTGAGCACACAAACATAGGCAAAATTAACCCCAGGTTAAGATTCCCTTGGTGTGGTCGAAATTGTTCAGAAATCGCAAGTCAAGGAACTTCCAGTTTCCATTCAGTCATTTTATGGTAGTATTGTCTTTTATCTCATCTGGGGTTTTTTAATGCCTATTTTAACAGGGTTGTTGTGAACATGAACAAAACAAATAAATGCTCTTTTTGTGGAAAAAAAAATTGTAAAGTATTATATAGAAGTTAGTTTTTAATTATATTTATGTTTGAAAAAAATGACTTCCAACAATTTGCCAAAGTAATAATTGGAGGAAACAAATCATACTGTGAAGTCATAGTTTATGATTAAATTACTTATAAAAAGGCAGCATTAGTGTAACTGCTCTGTATTACAGTTTAATCTAGAATATGAGCACTGAGGTAGTACAAAAGAAACACATGCATTTCCTTCCCTGAAGAAGCTGATAATTTTGTTGGGGAAAAATGTGTCTAAGAATAAAGACAGTGAGAAAACAGGATGCCAAGAAATATAGTGTTTAAAGTATAACAAGAATGCCTGAGAATTAGTTATCATTAGCTGTAAAACAAATCATGTTTTATAAAATGTAAATTATTTTTATCTGCTCATTTCATGAGAAATTTATAACACCAAAAATTTAGGACATGGAATTTTAGAAAACTTTAAAATTTACCTACTAATTTAATCTCATTTTACACAGAAGAAAATTGATTTAATAAAAGTATTAACAACTATTCACAGAATACAGAAGAACTCATCCAAAGTCAAGAAGTTAAACAGGTGTTGGTTTGACATCAGTTCTCAAAGTCAGTTACTCAGTTTCTTTGGAATCAAATCACCTCATTTACTTCATGAGTTTGGGAGAAATAGAACTTTTAGTGAAAAATTGTTACTTTTTAAATAGTTTCAGAGCATACATTTATAAGTGATACTCTGTTTTCCTAATTTACATCATCATTAATGGATGGGACTAATAATTTTTCCCATAGATTCTTAAAAAATTTGTAAACCTCTACTAAGATTATTTTTCTCTTAATTTTCTTTCTGCTATTTTTAAGAAGAACTCAGCAGTGTCTCATTTTCCCATATTTCCAAGTCAAGCAGAATTATTCTTGAAAGAGCACTTTTTAATTAAATTACTTTCATTATAGGCCATCTATTTACCTGCTGAAACAATGAGAATAGTGCTGGAACGCTGCTACAATGATTTGCGTCTTCTCACTGTGCCCAGTAAAACCCTGAAAGCTGAAGGGTTTTTTAGAAGTAACAAGGTATGTCTTTTATTTTTTCATGACTATTTTCTATGCTGCCACTCACCATCTGTCTGAAATTTATTTTTGGGTTCTCACATCCTCCCAATAATTACCCTCCTTTTGTAGTCAGGTCACATCTTGCTTCTCTGTCTTCTCAGTCAGTCTTGCTGGCTCTCCTCTTTGCCTTGTTCAAGTACCGCCCCTCCTGGAGTGTTTCCCCCTCTTCCTACAGTTTGTTTCAAGCCCAAGATTAGTCCTCCTTCTTTGGTGGAGACTTCATGACTAGTTCTGGTCACAATGATTATGTTCTCTGAATTTTGTTCTTTCTTGAGCTTCTCCCATAAAGCAGTACTTCATGGTGAAAGTCTGAAGCATGCCTAGTGTGGAGAAAATTACTATCTTGGATTCACCCCACATTATTCCCTTTTCCTACTCATTTATCTCTGTAAGAAAAGAGAAAGTTCATGTTGATCTCTTTGTTTTATCTCTTGATATCATTATGTGTTCCATCATTTATCATTTTTCCTGTGTTTTTATTCCTAATGCCTTTGGTTTACTCTGGATAAATTGTATCAAATTTTCCTCATTTGCTGTCTTTTTTATTTATCACCATTTCCAGTCTCATTCATCTTAGGGCAGTTTGGTCTTTTATCATATTTAGCCTCTTTGTTTTTTTTTTTTTTTTTCAGTTTTGTTTTATTAATGCTGATGTGTAATTTTTATTCACCCCTAGTTTCTTCCAGTACTTCTGTGTGGTGTTTGTGTGTAACATTAAAATCGCCAATCCACCCTAATACTGTTTTAGGGTAAGGAGTGGGAGGGATCTAACTTTATTTTTTTCTTTAAATGGTTAGCTGATAGTCCTGATTTATAGCATTTATTGAATAATAATCTTTTTATGCAAAATTCAAAATACTACTCATAATTGCCTGGTTTATGTATATGCATTTCATTTTTTTAATTTATTGTGGAAAATTTCAAACATATGCAGAAGTGCATGAATAGTGTTATGTACGTATCACCCAGCTTCTATAATTATCAAGTCTTGTTCATGTATATTTAACTAACTACTTCCCCCAGATTACTTGAAAAACATTCCCAGCATCATATCATTTCATCTACAAGCAATATGAATTTATATTTCTAAAAGATGAGAATTCTTTTTAAAAACATAACCACAATTACATTATTATACCTAAAAAACTAATAGAAATGCCTTAATATCAACCAATACCTAGTCAATATTCAAATTTCCCTGATTATCTTTAAAAAAATTTTTTTCAGTAAGATTTGTTTGTTCAAATCAGGATCTAAATAAAGTCCATAAGATCTCTCAAGTTTATTTTAATCTAAAGATTTCCTTACATGTTTGTTTCCTTGCAGTTAATTTGCTCTAGAATCAAGTCATTTGTCCATGAAATTTTTTATATAACCTGGATTTTGGTGTTGCATTCCCAAGATTTTTTCATACATTTTCCGATAAACAAGATACTTGTTTAGCAGTTTTATGGCTAATTACAAAGACATATGAACATAATATTTATT
This sequence comes from Phocoena sinus, assembly GCF_008692025.1. Taxonomy (NCBI): domain Eukaryota; kingdom Metazoa; phylum Chordata; class Mammalia; order Artiodactyla; family Phocoenidae; genus Phocoena; species Phocoena sinus. The sequence goes on from NC_045770.1 coordinate 66,229,897, forward strand.
TTATTTAGTCTCCAAAAACAATGGGCGTGTCCTTTAGAAACATTATCATCTCAACTTTTATAATTTATTGTGCACTGTCTTATATTGATGCGATATTATTCTTATAATGAATGAGAATGTCACCAAAATTAATGATGTAATATAACTCTTTGACTTACTGTTCAGGTGTTCGTTGAAAGTTCTGAGACTTTGGATTACCAGATGGCCTTTACAGACTCTCATTTATGGAAACTCCTGGATCGGCATGCAAATACAATCAGATTATTTGTTTTGTTACCTGAACAATCTCCAGGATCTTATTCCAAAAGGACAGCATACCAGAAAGCTGGGGGTGACTCTGGTAATGTGGATGATGACTGTGAAAGAGTCAAAGGACCTGCAGGGGGTCTAAAGTCTGTGGAAGCTATTCTAGAAGAAAGCACTGAAAAACTCAAAAGCTTGTCACTGCAACAGCAGCAGGAGGGAGATAATGGGGACAGCAGCAAAAGTACTGAGACAAGTGACTTTGAAAACATTGAATCACCTCTCAATGAGAGGGACTCTTCAGCCTCAGTGGATAATAGAGAACTTGAACAGCATATTCAGACTTCCGATCCTGAAAATTTTCAGTCTGAAGAACGATCAGATTCAGATGTGAATAATGACAGGAGTACAAGTTCAGTGGACAGTGACATTCTTAGCTCAAGTCATAGCAGTGATACTTTGTGCAATGCAGATAATGCTCAAATCCCTTTGGCTAATGGACTTGACTCTCACAGCATCACGAGTAGTAGAAGAACTAAAGCGAATGAAGGGAAGAAGGAGACATGGGATACAGCAGAAGAAGACTCCGGAACGGACAGTGAATATGATGAGAGTGGCAAGAGTAGGGGAGAAATACAGTACATGTATTTCCAAGCAGAACCCTATGCTGCAGATGAAAGTTCTGGGGAAGGACATAAATGTATGTACTTAGAAAGAAAAAGGCTCCTTGAAACAGCCTTAATTTTTTTTATCAGTTTATTTAAATTTTTAGTTAAGAATCAGATAAGAGATGCTTTGTCCTAAGATTACCTGTAGATTCCTGGGTTATAAGATTATCCTCTCTCTCCTTTGCTTTCAGTTTTGATGTAGTTATAGTAAACGGTGTCCTTAGACCTGTGCATTATGCCTGTGATGTCACAACTTTTGTGAGATGATTTTAAAAAAAAAGGAAAGAAGGAAAAGAATTAAAAAATTTTTTAAAAGGAAAGAAGTATAACAGTACTAAGTAAAAAAAAAAAAAAGAATTAGTTTAAATAGTAAATAATATACCAAAAAAAGGCCAGACACTTTAGAAAATTTTATATTCAGTGCCTAGAAAAATTTTTAATTTGTGCATTCCTTCCCTTTCCTCCATCACCTAATCCAAAGTGCACCCTTCCTACACCCCGTAAAAAGTCAGAGAAAGGAAAGGGCCTTCTTTAGGTTTTTGGTTTTTTTTAAGTTTCTTTGAAGGAAGCTTCAGGCAAGATATAAACTAGAAATTCTGAATTATATAATCTCAGAAGTATGGAAGAGATCTGTCAGTTTGGGCATTTGGACAAACAACAAAAACGTATCAACATTGGTGAGATTTAAAATAATAAAAGAATACATAAAATATCAGACTAAAACCAGCCAGAGAATTAGCAGGACAAGCAGGTTCAAGATACAAAATCTTTCTTCAAGTGTAAAAGGGAAATAGCTGAAAACCTAAATACTTTGCATTAGTCTGAAAGGCAAATATTAATATTACCCCTTATATTTTTATATTTTAGTTTTCAAAACACTTTTTTATTCTCACTTGAAGCTTTTCTGAAATTAATAAAGCAAACAATGATATCCTCATTTGACTGATAAGAAAACTGAAACTCATAGAGGGTGAATGACTTTCCCAAAAATACATACATATCTAGTAAATAGTGGAACCATTACTAGAGGTTAAGCCTTCTAACTGAATGCATTTGCTCCTATTACTTTTGGAAGAGAGTCCCACTCTTCATCAATCCATTTATACACCCACACAATTATTATTTCCTGAATACATGCCAGGTGCCAGGCCATATGTATTTGTCAGAAGTAAGGATGACTAAGATGCAGCCTTATGCTTCATCTTGTGGAGAGAAGGTGCACAAACAACCACTGTATTAGTTAAATGCTATAATACTTGTAGTCTCAAAATTAGATCTTTTAAAAGGAAGTGGCGGGGCTTCCTTGGTGGCGCAATGGTTGAGAGTCCGCCTGCCGATGCGCGTCCGGAGCCTGTGCTCCGCAACGGGAGAGGCCACAACAGTGAGAGGCCCGCGTACCACAAAAAAAAAAAAAGGAAGTGGCAGAAATCATGAAATCAGTAGTAAAAATACATAAATTTGTGTTTTTAATTAATTAGGTCCAAATAACAATGTAATTATTTGACATCCATACCTATATCTTGCAGAAACTCAAGTGCGAAAATGTGGATTAGTGAGTTAAAATGGAGATAGAGAAGCTCTATTATAGTAATGCTTCATTTAAATTTCTATGGAGTTTTTTTCTTATAACTCTTATTAACATGTTATCTCATTTAGTTCTCAACAGCGGTGTGAAATTGATATTGTTAGACACTTTTCACTGATGAAGAAACTGGCTCAAACAAGTTAAATAATTTGCCTGAGGTCACACAGTTAGTCACACTGCTGGGATCAGATTCAGGTATTCTGGTTGTATGCCTAGTACTCATACCTCCACCTCCTCACTGCTACCACTGTTACTTACTTACCTCACGTCATAGTACAGGAAAAATAGCTAGTACCTACTCGGCTTTCTTACCATCCTCAACCCTTCAAGGGCATTGCAGAAATTAAAAGTAGCTTCTCTTTGGAAAAAGGTTAGAAATTTCTTTCAAGGCGTTTGTTTTTGAAAGATGTGCTGAAAATTAGACTGCATGAGAGTTTCAGCGGTAGGAAGGATTCAGTGGAAATATTTAGAATCATAGTCTAAAGGGTCCCATTTCCATCTTAGAATGCTTAATGAAATCTTTGCAAAGGAGATTGCTGGCCATTTTAACCTTTTTAGAAATCCATTGTGGGCTAATTTACTAGCATTCATTGAAATAGTATTCAAGATTTTGTATCTTGAACCTGCTTGTCCTGCTAATTCTCTGGCTGGTTTTAGTCTTATATTTTATTTATTCTTTTATTATTTTAAATCTCACCAATGTTGATATGTTTTTGTTGTTGTTTGTCCAAATGCCCAAACTGACAGATCTCTTCCATCCTTCTGAGATTATGTAATTCAGAATTTCTAGTTTATATCTTGCCTGAAGCTTACTTCAAAGAAACTTAAAAAAAAAAAACTTAAAAAAAAAAAAACGTGATGAAGAGAAACCATTTTCTACAAATTATTTAGGCTTTCAGAAGCCATACAGAAAGTTTGTTTGGAAAGAAAAAGTGAAAACCCTGGAAAATGCCTTTTCATGTTTAAAAATCTGGCTTAGGGGAAAGGGAGTGGGGATGATAGCCAGCAGCCTAGTGTTTAAGGAGTCTCTAGTAAGATTGCTTCGTCACAGTTCCGCAAGGATCTGAAAGTAGGTGCCCGGGAAACATAGATGATACGTAATAATACAAGTTCTTCAGAGTGATGAAATGGCAAGGTAGAATAGGTAAACAAAGAATTTGATATCTGAAGAGTGGTATACCATGCACCGTCTAGACAACTCATTTAGATAATTACCAAACAGCACTTAAAATGATAGTCTTTAAGTGATTCATTATAATCCAGGAATTGTTTCAGGGAATATAGAACCTGTCTTTGAAAATACTGTCCCAGTGTGACCTAGTTGTAGTCTTCAAGCACTGGGGTATAAACAGGAAGGCCAAAGTAATAAAAATGGTAGTGTATTTGCACTGAAATTTCTTTGTACAATTTTGGCTACCACCTCTTTCAAGAAATACATAAAAGAAAAGAAAGAAAAAAGAAAAGCCTTTGAGGCTATTTTGAGGTTGCACTGTGAAGAGACTGAACTCTTCTGTATGAAGGGGTAGATAGGAAAAATGATATGATGGTATTCTGTAAAACTACAAAATAATTACAGCTCATCAGTTAAGCTAACAGTTTGTCAGTGCTATGATAAGCATTTTACATGTATTGACCCAAAAACACATTATGAGATATAAATACTGTTATCTTCATTTAATAATAGAGGTAACTGAAGTACAGAGAACTTAGGTCAAAGTCACAAATCTAATTTGTGAGGAGGAACCAGAACTTCATTCCAGCCAGGCCATGTAACTCTAGAACACTTGGTCCTAATCACCATATTGGACTATATCAATAACCAACAAACATTCATGTCTTCCTATGATACAACATTACTAGGAGTTATGAGAGAAACCAAAATGACAGTGATAGCTTTTATTTGAGTAATGCCTTAGAATTTACTATATTTGTCGAACAACAATCAATGAGACTGGCATAATAATTCTCTGAGAAAACGGAGGCTCAGAAAGATTGGATGACCTACCTACAGCCATTTATCAGACTGAAGTGGCAAAACTGAAATCCAGCCATATGCTTCTCATTTCTAATCAAGAAATTTTTTCATTACACCCTTCTCTCAAGAAATTTAGTCCCTCTCTGGATAATAGAGTTTTGTTTGCCAAAAGCTAGATTTTAACATTTAGGAGCATTCCTTAAAGCTTAGAAACCGACATTTTAAACAAATTAAAAGAAATGCTGCCTCAAAAGATATATACAGTAAATAAAGTTCATCACCTTATCTATGTTTTCTGCTAATTCATACTTGTCACATTTTCTCTAGTGAACCAGTATTTTATAACCAGGAAAATAGTAAATAGACATTATTTGAAAAATCCATTTAGAAAAATTCATCAGCCTGAGTTGGGATGACCTGAGAATGGAAATCAGGAGTGTTTTAGGGTTTTATCCTTAACCTTTCATGTAAATTTCACAGAAAACTGAGGTCTGCCCTAGAGAGAGCCTTAGGGCTGCAAAGAGACCATGGGCCTGAGGCTGCATGGCAGTTCTTGCATTCTGTATTGCTTTGTTACAAGAGAAAGATAAATGAGTGAAGTTTTTGCTCTTTACTAGAATATGAAGACTAGAGTAAATAGAAATATATTCCAGAAGTATCCTCATGAGTGGCTTATAAAATAAAGGACAAAAGATTAAAATAATAAGCATTAGAAAAAAAGCCCATCAAAGATAATACTATTATAATGCCAGCAGAGCTTAAACTGAAGCTTGGAGGAGGTGGGAGTTTCTGACCCATTTAGATATTATTTCTGTTACAGTCCAACCAACCACATGATAAAACAGACATCTTCATATGCTAGTCTTGACATTTTTCTCTAGTAGAAATCCCAGAACTAGATTTACTGACAATTTTTGAGGCGATTTATATATATATATATATGAAACTATTCTATAAACATATTACCTCGTTGAATTTACAGTGAGATACTGTGAGGTAGGTACTGTTATTAGTTCCATTTTTCAAATGACAAAATGCAGGTACAGAGGCTGGTGGCTTGCTCTGTGTCTCACAGCTAGTAAGAAAGCAGAAGAGGTAGGGGTGGGACCCAGCCAGAGCCCACACTACTGCTGTGTAGATCTAGAAATGTATGTATTTGAAGAGAGTTCCTATAAGTTTGGTTTTTAATTCAGCAGCCAAAATAAATAAGCACTTAAATATCTCAGAACATTTAAAGCTGTCAGATTATCCTTAGCATATGCTCAGTGCCCACATTTTTGTCCATTCAATGTAGTATATTAGCTAAAAGTCAAATAACTGAAAAGGTACTTTTTCCTGCTTACAGCATAATAAAAAGTATATGATCTGCTTTATTTATACTCTAAGAGGTTTCTTTTACATTTTTTTTCTGTTTTTTGTGTATGTGTGTGCTTAGGGTTGATGGTGCATGTTGATAAAAGAATTACTCTGGCTGCTTTCAAACAACATTTAGAGCCCTTTGTTGGAGTTTTGTCCTCTCACTTCAAGGTCTTTCGCGTGTACGCCAGCAATCAAGAGTTTGAGAGCGTCCGGCTGAATGAGACACTTTCATCATTTTCAGATGACAATAAGGTTGATTAAAATAATTCTGAATAATTAGAGTCTGTTTTAAATGATAGATTTGAGAACATCTTGCACTACTTCCAAGTAAGGTGAAATGGATACCCTAAAAGGATAATTTGTCCCTGAGGTTTAGTGGTTATTTGGCTTTTTTGTTGTTGTTTTCTCCATTCATCTAACAAACATTTGTTAAATGTTAACTGTGTGCCAGTTAGTATTCTAGGCACTGGGGAATCGGAGGTAAAAGATATACCTGTTTTCAAACAGCCCAGAATCTAGAGAATTGGGAGAAAAATACTAAACAGTTGAGATGAAAATGGGTAGTTTATTCTGCTGAGACCATACATCTAAAAAAACTGTTTTTAATTTGTAGATTACAATTAGACTGGGGAGAGCACTTAAAAAAGGAGAATACAGAGTTAAAGTGTACCAGCTTCTAGTCAATGAACAAGAGGTAAGTAATATACTTACAAACAATGTAAGGTAACTCTTGATAGTTATTAAAAACATACAGTGCACAGATTTGATTACTAGACATTTCTTTTTATCTCTCTAAAGAAGGGGATGGCAGACTTTTTTTAGGAAATATTTCAGTTGTACAGGCCATACTGCCTCTGTTGCAACTAAGTTCTGCCAGTGTAGTACAGAAGCAGACACAGACAGTACATAAGCCAATGGGGGTGGCTATGTTCCAATAAAATTTCACTTACAAAAACAGGCACCAGATGAATGTGGCCCTCAGGCCATTTTTGTCATCCCCCTGGTCTAAAGTATTGCTACACATGCTGGAAGGACAAACATTTTCTGCTTTTAAAAGGGGGTTTGTTTGTGCTTCTGGGACTGATTGTAAAATGCTACAGAAGGATGGTAGTTGACGACTTTTTGTGTTCAGAGAATCATTTTTAGTATTTAACTAGCATTATATATAGTGTCTCTTTGTGCTCTAAGTGCCTACAAATATTAACCCTTTTAATCCTCATCAATTAACTCTATTATAAAAGTACTGTTATTCTCATTTTATAGATTAAGAAACCGAGGCACAGAGAAGTAACTTGCCCAAGGTCATATAACTTGTAAATGGTGGATTAAGGATCTAAACCAGCTATGTTTTTCAAGGAGTAATAAAATATCTTAGTTCCTGTGATATATAAGATTGTGGTGAATACCCAGAAGAATAAGGCAAAGACACTATTTTTAAGACATTTATAACATCTCAGTGAAGACCTAGACAAATGTGAAAAACAGCAAATAAGGGGATAATGTTTTCATAAAATGCCTTCATTTGTTCAACAAATATTTTATTAGGCATCAGTCATATCTCTTATATGTGATCCATTACACTCATTTTGACTTACATCTTACTTCTAAATTTGGGGTTTGTGAATACTGTATCTCTTTTGAGACAGTCAGTGAATGTATTTGGAGAATTAGTATTCATTTCTCTCATTTTACTCTATAAAGGTGATTCTTTTTACTTTCAAAATTATGGTCATTGTATTACAAGAAGAGAAATATGAATGTATTATCATATTTAATCTCCACAATGACTCTGGCTCCGGTTTAAAGATGAGAAAACTGAGGCACAGAAATGTTAAGTAAGCTTGCTCAAGATAGCAGAGCTTTAGTAAGTAGTGGAGCCAAGATTTAAACCTAGGAAGATAAGCTCCTAAACCCAGTCCAGTAATTGTCACACTATAAAGTGCAAATAAAATGTCTTGTTGATCCTTATTTTAATGTGTAATTCAGGGTCTAATTGTTTATGTTTATATTCCTAGCCGTGCAAGTTTCTGCTAGATGCTGTGTTTGCTAAAGGAATGACTGTACGGCAATCAAAAGAGGAGTTAATTCCTCAGCTCAGGGAGCAATGTGGTTTAGAGCTCAGTATTGACAGGTAAAGTAAAATTACAGTGTCATCAGCAATTTGAAGAAAGACAGTGTGGCCAATTGATATGGATTGGTATAATTTTCTAAAACTAGAAGAATTTTAAATTCCTGTACCATTCAGAATTTTAGTACTGCGGATTAATAGAACTAAGCAAAAGTATTAGCATTTGTTTGAACTTGCTCTGTAGGATACTAAATTTGATGTCTTGAGAGCTTTTCATTATATTTTCCCAAAATTTTAATGAATAACCATTTGACTTTTGTGTTTGAACATAGTTCATTTTTCTTTGTGTCAGATTCATGTCATTTTTTTTCAAGTTAAGAATTTCAAAGTATAATAGTTTAAAATGTCTTACCACATTTGTAGGTTTCGTCTAAGGAAAAAAACATGGAAGAATCCTGGCACTGTCTTTTTGGATTATCATATTTATGAAGAAGATATTAATATTTCCAGCAACTGGGAGGTTTTCCTTGAAGTTCTTGATGGTATTATCAATATTTTTGTGGAGAAATATCAGGAATTCTCTAGAAATAATCGAAGTTGTCATTTTTTCAAATAATGAGTTTCTTCTGTCTCTTCTATGGGCACCATTTGCCTTTTAAATATTTCTTCTTTTCTCTAATTTTAAGAATATGAATTCTTCCTTTCAGGGAAGTTGCAATTTCAAAGTTGTATTTTTAGTACCTTTTACAGAAAGTAAAAGTTTCTTAGCCATGTTTGTTATTTAGTCTCTTTTTCAGTGTTTGAATTCAATTGAAAATTGAATTCAATTTCAATGTTTGAATTCTGATTAAGTGACAAGTTAAGTGGGGAGACAAGGAATAACCAGGACGCCATCTACCATGGCGTCCACAAGTCACAAGTGGAATTGTGACTTGTTTTGAGGCTGTGGTATTAATGATTTTTCAGAGATTTTGAGAACAGTGACAATATTAGTTTTCTAGGCTGGTACAAAGTACTACAAACTGGGTGGCTTAAACAACAGAAATTTATTTTCTCACAGTTTCGGAGGCTAGAAGTCTGAGATCAAGGTGTTGTCAGGGTTGGTTCCTTCTGTGGGCTGTGAGGGAGAATTTGCTCCATGCCTCTCTCCTAGCTTCTGGTGGTTTGTTGACAGTCTTTGGTGTTCCTTGGCTTATAGATGCATCCTCCTGATCTCTGCCTTCATCTTCACATCATGTTCTCTGTGTGGGCTTTCCTATCTGTGTCCTGATTTCCCATATTATAAGGACCCTAGTCATATTGGATTAGTACCCACTTTAATGACCTCATTTTAACTTGATTACCATTGTAATGACCCTATTTCCAAATAAGATCACATTCTGAGGTACTGAAGTTCAGGACTTCAACATGTCTTTTGGTGGGGGACATATTTCAACCCATAACAGTGTAACAGTGACCTAGAAGAGCAGTTCTGTTTGTCACACCTCCTGGTTTTAATTATCAACATTGGTACATTTTAATCTAATGTTTTTTGGAAGAGTTAGTGGGGGAAAAGTTGGCTTTTGGGAGATATCAAGGGAAACAACTAGTTCTATATTCTTTTGTGACTTTGCTGTTGCTTAGAAAGTTTTTGATTTTCCTTTTCTTTTTCCATAGAAATTAAAATATCATAAGTTCTGGATATTTTTATGTAAGATTATGATAGCTTTCAGAGGGTTCAATAATACTAACACCTCACCTATTTCAGGTCTAATTTGGTTTAAATTTCAATGTTTGAATTCTGATTAAGTGACAAGTTAAGTGGGGAGACAAGGAATAACCAGAACGCCATCTACCATGATTTGTAAGCAAGTGCTCCAGATTGTAATTCCTTCTCTGAGTATCTGGGGCCTGAGAGAGTAATCACTGTTTCTGGGTAGGCCAAGAAGAGATGAAGGACATAGACGTCACCCTTGTTAGGACGGAGTATATATTAGCAGAGATGGATTAGCCAGAACATGTCTCTGGATAGTAGGTCCTTACATCAGTATCATTTCAGTATATATTTTAGCATCGAAATACTTGAGTAAGATATGTCATGTGATTAAATCTAAGAAACATTTATTGACCTGTAATTTACCAGACATTGCTGACCCTTGGTGCTATAAAAATGAATAAATTAGACCAGTGATTGCCCCCCAGATGCGCAGTGTATGGGAGAGCCAGAACTACAAACCTGTAATTCCAAAATGATAGGCGTTAAGGACCAAATCAGTACAGTTGGCTCTTGTGTACCTCAAAGAGAAAGATGACAGCTGAGCTGGGTTTTGAAGAATCAGTAAGTTTGGGAGTAAATGAAAAGAGGATTAATAGCTTGAGTGAAAAAAGAAGATAAACTTAAAGCTATTTGATTATGATTTTAGATTGTGGGGTAGAAGCCAACAGAGGAACAAAGATCATAGATGCAAAGAAGAGAGTAATTGGTCAAGCAGTGTCCAGCAGGAGGCACGAGGGAGTGGAATTAGGAGTACTGGTGGAAGGAGAGCTTGCAGGGGTTAGCGATTATCTTCTGAGACTTGGGGGAAGAGAATAAATATTTTATTCTCAAAACATCCTTGGGATAATCGGTTTCTTTTATGCCCACTTTTTCTTTTTTATATTTATTTATTTATTTGGCTGCGCCGGGTCCTAGTTGCAGCGTGCAGGATCTTTAGTTGTGGCATGTGGGATCTAGTTCCCTGACTAGGGATTGAACCCGGGCCCCCTTCTTTGGGAGCACGGAGTCTCAACCACTGGACCACCAGGGAGGTCCCCATGCCCACTTTTTAAGAATAACACTTGAAGTAAATCTTTTTGTTTAGTCAGGCAGTACAAGAAAAGGCAAATTGTGAATCATTAGAGTAAATAGAATGATGGCCTAATCTTGCATATTAGGGGCAGAGAAGATGAAATCCATGTCACAACTTGCAGTTTTGTCAAGACGGTGGAGGCCTTCAGAGATGAAGTTGGATCCCTTCCAGGAGGTTGTGTTGGAAAGCAGTAGTGTTGATGAGTTGCGAGACAAGGTAAGTTCATTTTAAAGAAAATGAACTAACATACATTTTTCTCTGTGGTGCATAAGAGACACCCTAGCAAGTGAGTGCCAGACACTGATGCAGCAACCTCTCTTTCTTTGTCTCTGTCACACATTGTGCCTCACTACTCTTGTTTCTTAGGGCTGCTGATGCTTTGAAAAATTACCTTGGCTTCTGGCCATCCAGAAGTGAACCACCACTTTCTGTTACTTGGACCAACTTTGCCTTAAGTAGTTAGGATTAGTTAGAGGCACTAGAGTAAATTGCTGTATATGCTTAAAACCCAAATGAGGTAGAATCGAGTGGAGAACCCAGATGAAGATGTCTTCTGCATTTTTCATTTTAAAGGTGGGAATTCTAAGGATCTCTAGAGAAAGGATGAATTATTCATAAGTGGTACTAGGACGGTTGGCAGTTTGGGGAAAAATTTATTTCCATATTTCACACCAAACACAAAAATAAATTCTAAATAAGTTAAATTTATATTTTAAAATATAATAAAATGATAAATGTTCTAGGTGAAAATATTGAGAATATTTTTATAATCCCAGAGAGGGAAAAATATTTGTAAGTATAATACCAAAAGCCAAAAAAGAAAAGCTGGACAACATAAAAGTTTAAATCTTCTGCACAGTACCCCCCAACTGCCAAAAAAATATTTTTAAAGCAACCCATAAAACTAAAAATCAATGGAAAAATATTCGAAACATATGTGAAACATGATGTCCAAATTTAAAAGGAGCTACAAATTAATAATCTGGACAACCTAATTGTAAAATAAGCAAAGAACATGAATAGGCAATTCATAGAAGAAATACAAGTTAAAATAATAACAGCACTTTTTACCTCTTAAATTGGTGAAGATTTAGAATATAAAAAAATACCTAGAGTCATCATGGTTTGGGGAAAATGCAATATCATACACCTTTGATAAGTGGTTAAATTGTTACATTTTTTTCAGGGTTCAGCTTGGCATTGTTTATCAACATTTCAGATGTGCAGTTCTACATCTAAGAAATATTTGCAGAAATATGCAAAGAGATATTTATGGAGATACATATTATAGCATTGTAACTGGGAAAACCTAAAAACACGCTCAGTGTCCATCAATAGGAAATACAATGGTATATTTTTCAACTATTGAAGAGAATGAGGTTACTCGGTATCCTATTCTTTTTTTTTTTTTTTTTTTTTTTTTGCGGTACGCGGGCCTCTCACTGTTGTGGCCTCTCCCGTTGCGGAGCACAGGCTCTGGACGCGCAGGCTCAGCGGCCATGGCTCACGGGTCCAGCCGCTCCGCGGCATGTGGGATCTTCCCGGACCGGGGCACGAACCCGCGTCCCCTGCATCGGCAGGCGGACTCTCAACCACTGCGCCACCAGGGAAGCCCGGTATCCTATTCTTATATAGAGACTATATAAAGTTATTATATAGATATATAAAACTGTTTATGAAATGTATTTATAAATGTGTGTATGTAGTTTATATATGCATAGGAAAGGTCTGAAAGGAATATACTAAATTGATATTTCTGAGACATGGTGTTTGCAGGTAGACAGAGGAGAGAATTCCACTTCCTGCTTTTCAAAAAACTTTTATCAAACATGTTACTTCTTTGAACAAAAAATCAAGCTATGTCTGTGCTTATGAGGTTAAAGGAAAATAACTTCTCAGCAAATTTACTTTTTAGATGAACTCATGTAAAATGTTTCCTTTTACAGCTTTGTGAAATCAGTGGAATTCCTTTAGAAGATATTGAATTTGCCAAGGTAAGGCCCTGAGAATGTTTAAATCTGGGTACTAGGGCTCAATAAACATGGCTAATGGTGTCATTTATTCATTCATTCTTTTCTCTGTAGGGTAGAGGAACTTTTCCCTGTGATATTTCTGTCCTTGATATTCATCAGGATTTGGACTGGAATCCTAAAGTTTCTACCCTGAATGTCTGGCCTCTTTATATCTGTGATGATGGTGCAGTCATATTTTATAGGTAACATTCACAATGTTTTGATTATTTCTAGTGATACCACATTTTTGTTGTGCATCTTGTTTTTCATAAATAGCTTTACAATTGTTATGATATAGAGCAGCCCTGACCAGTGCAAGCCATTTATTACATTCTGAAATTTCTAGTAGCCACATTTTAAAAAGTAGAACGGTGAAACTATTTTAATAAAGTATTTCTAACCCAGTACATCCAAAATATTATCATTACAACATGTAAACAATATAAAAATCATTTACAAGATATTTTACATTATTTTTCGTATAGTAAGTCTCCGAAATATTGTGTATTTATTATACTTGCCTCCCATGTCAGTTTGGAGCAGACATATCTCAACAGGCACACATGGCTAGTGGCTACCAGATCAGACATTACAGATACAGAGGGAAAAGAATAGTCATCGGAGGCTGGCAGATATGTGTTCAGATTTAGCGTTGTTATTTACCTAGGACCTCATCTGTAAAATGGCCACAGTGATTTCAACCTTGCAGGATTTTAGGAGAATTAGGAACTATTGCATTTAAAAAAACTGGCCTAGTGCCTGTTATAAATAGATGTTCAATAAATGATAGCCATTATTATACTAATAGTAACATGGAAATTATTCTTTGCCATTTTTCGAAGTGACTGCCATGTTAATATAATAAACACATTAGAAATCTAGGATATCTTAATATATGAGATTATTTAACTTCAGTGGTGATGATCAGATTTCATTTTCTCACTGAGGAGCTTTAGAGCATTTAAGCATAAATTAAAGGAGACAGATGGCTCTACTGGTCTAATATGTCATTAATATTTTAAACGTAGGGATAAAACAGAAGAATTAATGGAGTTGACAGATGAGCAAAGAAATGAACTGATGAAAAAAGAAAGCAGTCGACTCCAGAAGACGGGACATCGTGTAACGTACTCACCTCGGAAAGAAAAAGCACTAAAAATATATCTGGATGGAGCACCAAATAAAGATCTGACTCAAGACTGACTCTGCTAGTGTAGCATTTTCCCTGGGGGATTTTGGTTTTAATTAGACGGTTCACTGCTACTGTGTAGTGTGCCATTATAGCCGGACGTGGTTGGGGTAACCCAGTGATACCAGCACTGATTGGACTGCCCTTCACCAATCAGAAGCTCAGTGCCCAATGGGCCACTGTTTTGACTTGGAATCATGTTGTGCACTATAGTCAAATGTACTGTAAAGTGAAAAGGGATGTGCAAAAAAATAAAAACAAAAAGCAAAACCTGCTACTAGAAAAGGGGAAAGGGGAATGAGTAAACTTCTTTTCTTGCAGACAGATGTGCACATAGCCGCTAGTCAAACCAGCCTCAAACAGGATGCTCATAGCTTAATAATAAAAGCTGTGCAAAGGCCATGAATGAATGAATTTCTGTTTATTTCACTGATACACACATTACCTCATTGACAATTCGGAAGTAAATGCAACGTGTGTTGACTCTTGGAAAGCAGCAAAAATAGGAGCAGAAGAAAGAAATTCTTAGAACCAGCCGTAACCCAGTAAAGAAAGAATCGTGAAGTGTTTTTATTTTGTTTTCTTTTTTTCGAAGTATTAAGAACATTATTCTAGATCATCAAAACGTTTCCTTAGACCACTCCCAGCAGGTGGCAGCTCAGAATTGCTGCAATACTGTAATTATAACTGATTGTACGTTAAGTTATGGATGTAGAGAATTCATTTCACTCATTCATTCAGCATGTAAATAAAATTGATCCTATTGAGTTATCATAATTGCAGTTCAGCTATTTCCCATGGTTATTCATTTCACATATCATTCATGATGTACATTTGTGTACATTGAGAAGTATAGCAGTTTATGTAAATGTCACCCTCAGTGGGGTTCCTCAGTGCTGGGTCCCATACGATTGTATTTGCCCTTGTTAATGAGGTTTTTCTGTTCAGCGGCTTCGATTTTTTCCTTTTTTACATTTATTTTTGAAGATTTAACTCCAAGTTTGAATCTTCTAAAACCCTTTTAAGTCCCACTTTAATTTTGGGGGTTGATACATAGTTACATGTAGTTTAACTTTGGGGAAACAACATCGTTTTGAATAAACTTGCTAGTAAGTCAGGTCATGACACAGGCTAATGCAGTCAACATGATTTCATTGCAAAGTCTATTCGAATCGGCAAGTTTTTGCTCTGCTAAATGCGACTATTCAATGAACATAATTCTACGTAAATTTTGAAAATGCCATCTAATTTATAAAAAAATCAATAAAAAGGTTTTGGTAAAACTTTTTCATGCCAGATGCTGTTTACAACAATGAACATGCCAATAAAACATTTGTTCATTCTGTTGTGTTATTTTGGTCATTAAACTTTTGTGGATGAAGAATCCGGGTTCAGAAGAGATTTGTTTTCTTTAAATACCACATTTTGTAATGTATATTGAATAATTATCTCATCTCTGGTAACGTATGTTTACAGTAAAGTTCTCATAGGAGAGATGAAAAGATGTTAATATTTAACTTTGGACGATCCTGTCGATACTTCAGAGTCGAAATTTTACCCTTTTTTTCCTTTTAAGAGAAAATTAGAAAATAGTGTTAGCAAATGTTGGTTGCAGTTTGAATATAATGATTGAGAGTTCCATAATATCTTAAAAGTCCCTACGAGGGGAAAAAAAATCTTTTCTAAGACATTTTTCTCACTAATTTTTATTCCATATAAACTCTGTAGCATTCTGCTAAATTTGATGGCGGTAGTGTTCTGGGTTTGCATTAGTGGAATTGGTGGTGTTCTCAGAGGAAAACTTGAAGCATTTGTGATGAGTTGTTTTTTCAGATCATTTCGATTTTCTGATGTAACATGAGAGCTCTTTGGTTCTGATGCAGGCCAGCTTCCTTGGGATATAGGGGTCAGTAAATGTGCTTTCTGCTTTCAAGGACTGACTGTGGAGCAGAGGAGGCAGATTTGTAAGTAAAATGGGTTTGGGGCCGTGTTTGGTTTGGTTTAGTGTCCCTATAAGAGGAAATGGTAGAATCTTCATACCTGCTTCTCATTCTGTGCCTTTTGCCCTTTTTATTGTTTGTTTCATGTTTGCTGTTTCTAATTGCAGGCGTATTACAAATACCAAGGGTAAAGAAAATATATATTTCATTATGGAAAAGAAAAAGTTAAAGCTTCTTGCTCTTCAGTGCCTGATAGAGAACACAATGTTGCACTTGAATAATTTCAGTAAAGGGGGCGGTGATTTCAAAGTGGATTTGTGACAGTGGGAACAGTAATTTGCGGGAAAGAGATTAATGTGTCAACCTCGCCCAGACTCAGAGAAACAAGTGAGCACCTGTAAGCCAAAGGGCACATTAACTGTGTGTTCCCAGGCCCGGGGCAGTGGAACCTGGTGATCACTCATCTGCTGAATCTTCTGAGTCTGAGGCAGGCCACATGCAATAAAGAGTGACCCTGTTCCCCATGGGTCATGCCAAGGTTTTGAAGAGTTTTTACTGTGGGGAAGATGAGTTTGTGTCAGCCAGGGA
The DNA here is from genome assembly GCF_008692025.1 of Phocoena sinus. Lineage (NCBI taxonomy): Eukaryota > Metazoa > Chordata > Mammalia > Artiodactyla > Phocoenidae > Phocoena > Phocoena sinus. The sequence continues at coordinate 66,246,352 of NC_045770.1, forward strand.
CGCCCTGTGAGAACCAAGTACCTACATATCTAAGGCAGGTGCTGAAGGTCAGGGGTCCATTCTGGCGAAGAAGCCAGAGCTCTGGTTTCAGGACTCTGCCTTGTTTATTTAGCTGGTCTGTGCAGTGTTTATTTAGCTGGTCTGAACAGAGGTTTGCTAGATGAACGTCTGCTTCTCAAACGAAGTGTAAGTAAGTGATAGTAGCCATGACAAGATAAAAAGAGTGAGGGAAGGAGCCCTATACTACACAGTGTTTGGTAATCTCTTTTGTAATGGAATGGAAAGTACTTTAAAACTCTTGAGAAAACAGAAAGTACTTTAAAATTCTGAGGAAACGGGGGTGAACTATGCCACAGCTAGAAAACAATCAAGTAGGCAGGCTACACTGTTAGGAATGATATCTAGGCGGAGGGAGGAGACAGCTATAAACTTCCAACGTGGTCTGAGCTAGCGTGCACAGCATCAGAGCACTGCAGTGTTATTACTAAATCTGGAAGTGACCTGTGAATGTATGGAATACAATAAAATCTTTTATTCTGATTCATTCGCTAGTATTTCCTTTTCAATTGGCTGTTTTCCTTCTGAATTTTGTCCCTTTGTTCAGCATCAAGACTCTAACCAGCTCTTGCACTTGTGACTTGCAAATTGTAGTCTAGGGTATATGGAATAGAAGATAATCTGAATTAGCAAGTTTTTTGTTTGCTAAATAAAAGTATTCCATCTAAACAATTCTGTGTAATTTTTGCAAAACGAATCAATATTTTGGTCACTAGCAGTCAAAAGCCTTCTAGGGCCACAAATCCTTAAATCCAGTGCAAAATTGTGTGTATGTGTAGTTTTCTAGGGGTCTAGTAAATGCTTTTTTAATCAGGTTTGCAAAGGAATTCATGGTCCACATGAAGCTTGTAGCCACGTAGGCTTGGTGTACATGAAGCTGGTGTACAGAAGACGCTCCTTCAATGTCGTTCGTATGGGGAAAGGGGTACTACGATCATTTGGTTAGATACAGTGTTAATTTTCAAAACATGGCTTTCAGAAACAATACTTGACAAAATCAAGAGTGCGTTAAATCATGTGTGTCTGTTTAGAAAAGAATGCGACAATCACTAGGGGCCAAGCTAGGAGGGCAAAAAAGTGTTAGGGAGGGATGTGCTCCCCCTTCCCCGTGGTAGCACCACCACCTACCTCCCCCTCACCAGTTAACCTGCACAGGAGAAGCTGGTCTTTTGACTGGTCAGAGCCTGAGAATTTACCAGGCCAGGGGATTATTTGTGGACCCGGGAGCCCTGCCTTAAAGGTACCGTGCTCCGCCTCTGCTTCCTTTGCTCCCAACCTGCCCCTTCCCCCAGTATAGAGGGCACACTTCCATGTTCAGCCTTATAATGCTTTAAGCAACCCACTGAATTAGAAGGTATCATCTTGTTGGGATACAAATAATGCAGTGGTTCTGTTTTTCCAGTAACTATGCCAACTGTTTTGTAGAATGCAGTTTCACACTGGAAGCAGACTTTGGGGGCAACCCTATAAATTTTAAGGCACTTTGCATTATTCAAACAATCTGACCTTGTTGAAGTTTTTTAGTCATTTGATTTAAAGTGCTTCCCCCCACCACACACACAGTGGCTGCTGGATGTGCCACTCTCTGCCTGGAGAGGGAAGGAGGCTATGGTCAGAGCCCTCACTCCCCACTGGCTCTTTTCCGCACTAGCTCTATAGATGGTGGAAGAGGGAAAAGAGCAGCCTTCTGTTGGTGGTGGTGAGGTTACTGTCCCCTTTTTACCTGGTCACCATGAACTCTCGTAGAAGGTAGACGCCCTGCGGGTCCTACCAGGCAAAGATTCAACTCCAAACAACAGTGGTGGTTCCTTATGAAACTTGACTGTCTTTTGCCGACTTCCTGCTGGCAAGGGACATTCCTCTGAAATGCGTACCACGTTATCCCATGATGCCCTGGTCCCCACCAAGTCTTCAACCCTTAACTGCATGTTTCTTCCATGGCCCTGTCTCTGGGGCTGTGGGTGCAGTAGGAATCTATCTTTGCATCTGCCCTCCTCCGCCTCACTGCTCCATCCAGTCGTCTCTCCCTGATGCTCCGCCTTCCATGGTATTAGTGGCAAGTCAATGTGTCCACCTTCTACACAACCATCCCACTTTGAGATGTCAATGGCTCCCATACAAATTTTATATTTTATTGAAGTATAGTTGATTTATATTGTGTTAATTACTGCTGTACAGCAAAGTGACTCAGTTATACAAATATATATACATTCTTTTTCATTATGGTTTATCACAGGATATTGAATTTAGTTCCCTGTGCTATACAGTAGGACTTTTGTTGTTTATCCATTCTGTATGTACCAGTTTACATCTGCTAACCCCAAACTCCCAATCCATCCTTCCCCACCTCCCTCCCCCTTGGTAACCACGAGTCTATTCTCTATGTCTGTGATTCTGTTTCTGTTTCATAGATAGGTTTATTTGTGTCATATTTTAGATTGTACATATAAGTGATATGGTATTTGTCTTTCTGACTTCACTTAGTATGATAATCTCTAGTTGCATCCATGTTGCTGCAAATGGCATTATTTTTTATGGCTAAGTAGTATTCCATATGTACCACATCTTCTTTATCCATTCATCTGTCAATGGACGTTTAGGTTGCTTCCATGTCTTGGCTATTGTAAATAGTGCTGCTGTGAACATAGGGGTGCATGTATCTTTTTGAATTATAGTTTTGTCTGCATTATATGCCCAGGAGTGGGATTGCTGGATCATACGGTAATTCTATTTTTAGTTTTCTGAGGAACCTTCATACTGTTTTCCACAGTGGCTGCACCAACTTACATTCCCACCAACAGTGTAGGAGGGTTCCCTTTTTTCCACACCCTCTCCAGCATTTGTTATTTGTAAACTTTTTAATGATGGCCATTCTGACCGGTGGTACCTCACTGTAGTTTTGATTTGCATTTCTCTAATAATTAGCAATGTTGAGCATTTTTTCATATGCCTATTGGCCATCTGTATTTCTTCTTTGGAGAAATGTCTTTTCAGGTCTTCTGCCCATTTTTTTGATTGGGTTGTTTGTATTTTTGTTGTTGAGTTGTCCCATCCAAATTTTATGAGTGTTTCTCTGAAAGTTCCTCCCATAGGTTTTAGCCAAAGGAATAAGTCTAATTTCCCCTGCCTCATAGGAGGTCAGACGGGGAAATAACCTGTTTTCCAAACACTGCCATCTCCCACAAGGGGGTTTCTTACCACCTCTCTTATTGTCTTTATATAGGGCAAGTGAGTTGCTGCTGCTGCAGTGGCACCTCTCAGCAGCCCCTGTTATGAGGTGCCTAGCTACACAGCTGTCGGCCCTCTGACTTTGGAAACCCAATCTGGCTATCAAAACAATCTCTCATCTAGTTGCATTTCTTGACTCTCTGGAGGGGATGCACAAATTACAGGAATACTTAACTGCCCTTTATCCCATGCTTCCCTCCCACCACAGCAGGCCCCTGGCCTCTCCCTTCAGCTCTCATCCTTCTGCCCTGCACCCCTTTCTCCTGATTGTGTCAAAAGCGCAAAGAACCAAGCTAGGGAGGCTAGAAAAGCCAGACACTGGGAGGAGTAAAGGGAGGGAGCAGAAACAGAACATGAAGAGGGGAAGCTGGGAAGAGTCAGCAGCAATCATTTTTGTTCCATCACAGTCCTCTTCCAGTTTAGTCTAAGGCCGTGTGGGTGGACAAGCCAGCCACTCACCTGGGCGGAAGGTGGAGCTCAGACTTGGAGCCTGCACCACACACCCAAACACTTCATTTTCTAATCTTGCTTTCCCATTGAGGGTGGGAAAGCGGGTGGGTTGGGATTCATAAAGCTGCATGTTGTTCCCCTTTTAGTTGTTTCTGGTTTCAAACAACAAAGACTAACAGCAACTTTATCTGTCATATTCCTGGTTTACTTTAGAAGGAGTCCAGAAATAGTTGACAGAAGGGCTGCTTTCCTCCTCAGCGTCATCAAGGACTTAGGTGTTTATCCTTCTGAGGTACGTAGAATAACGGCCCACAAAAGATGTCCATATCCCAAACCCAAGACCCTCTGAATATTTACCTTCCATGGCAAAAGGGACAGCAGATATGATAAAGATTAAGGACTTTGCCATGGGAAGATTATTCTGGATTATATATGAGTCACTGGAAGTGAAAAACCTTTCCCAGCTGCAGAGATGGCACCAAAAGACCCAACCTGTTACTGCTGGCTTTGAAGATGAAGGGGGCCATGAGCCACAGAAAGAAAGCAACCTCTAGAGGCTAAAAAGGGCAAGGATGTGATTTCTTCCCCAGAGCCTCCAAGAAGGCAGCCCTTCTGATGGCCTTGATCTTGATCACATGATCCCAAGATGGCTGCTGCAGCGCCAAATGTCACATCCTAAACACCTGTGCTCAAAGGCAGGCAACCAGGGAAGGGGGTGGAGGGTGGGGATATACTTCCTGTAGGCCTCTTTCCTTTTGTCACTCAGGTAAAAAACCCTTCCCAGAAACTCTTTGGCAGCCTTCCCCTTACATTTCCAGGGCCTGGACTGGGTCATGTGGCCATCTCTAGCTGCAAGGGCGGGGGGGGGGCTGGAAAAGCAAGTGTCCAGCTTTTTCAGCCTCTGTGATGGTGGGAGAAGTGCAAGGAAAGAGGGCTGGGATTAGCTGTCAGGTAATTGAAATGACAGCATCTACTGTGGCTTCCTTGGCAGGAACTCCAGATCTCGGGAAGGGCAGGCAGGAAGATGCAAGTACCAAACTCCACCTAACCTTTATGATATTCCACTTAGAACCGTGAGTAGAGGAGCTACACCAGCGTCTCTATATGTGAATTTCAGCCAAGAATTTTGCCAAGCCTCTCATGTTCTTTTTGTGGCTATGATGACAAAGTGGAACAAGATAATATACCTGCATATAAGCTCCATGAGAAAGTGACCTAGTTTTTATGTCATGTACTACTGTCTCCCTGGCACCTAACATAGGGCCTGACATTTAGTAGGTGCTCAGTAAGTTTTTGGATGAAATTTCAGCCTCTTCTCCAAACACTCAAATTTACCTTGCCTTCCAGCCACTGTGAATTACTTGCAGTTCCCCCTATATACCATCCCTCCTCCTTGCCTCCCTCCCTCTGCCTGTAGCCCAGAATGCCCTTTCCTATTCCTTCTGTCCTCCTGATACACTATCATCTTGGAAAGCCAGTTCCCACACCAGCTCTCCCAAGCCACGTGCTCCTTTGAGGATCCCGTAACACTCCGTTCAGATATCAGGTTGACTGCTTTCATTTTGTCAGTGCTGCGTTTAGTGTATCTCCCTCATTAGGCTGTGATGCCTTCAGGGTAGGACCCTATCTGGATCAACTTGGTACCCCTAGTGCATATCACAGCATCTGGTTGAGTAAATATCTGTTGAGTAATAAAGATATAGAGTGGTCCTGATGATTCTGGACATTGAAAACAGCTAATTTTAAGAGAGAAACTTATCAGTATATCCTGAGCATACTGTACTAGATATTGTCTTGACTTCTAGCTCTATCACTTAATCTTTTTGAGTCTCCATTTCTTCATCTGTTAAATGAAGAAAATACTCATGGGTTCAATGAAGATTGAATTAATATTGGTAGACTGTCTAATCTGGTGTCTATCAGTCACCTAGCTGACCTTCATATATAGTAGTTTATTATTATGGATTATTATGGTCACTGAAGATCTTACTGTGTTTGGCCCAGAACTGCATTCGATTAAAGAAGCCTCCCCTGAAAAGAGGCATACAAATTCCATTTACTCTTTCAGAGACAATGAAGCACTGACACTCTTAAGGACTAATTCCCATCCCCAAATGGTTAACATTTCTAAAATATTTTGATGCTAAAAGAGGTGTGCTTCCATTGTCTGGAAAATTTGCTTTATGGAAGAACTTTTTTTTCTTTTTGGACAATGCAGGTCATTTCTATTTTATGTTTTCTGGCTGAAAGGAATGTTTTCAAAGTCAAAAGGAAAAAGAAGTCCAAAAGCTACAAAAGAGTAGTTTAAGTGATTTATGCTTGATTTCTAAATGCAACATGTGTTTATACATAATTTAAAACTTGAAGAAAGCATGCTTATACAATTGTGTGTGACTTTAACATTTAATAACTCTGAATACATGATAGAAACAGTCTATGACACTTGAAAATATCATTTATAGAACAGCATACAATTCAGTGCTCTTAGCTTGGATATTACAACCATATTTCACAAAGTCTTGCTTGGCTCGATTTTCTCCATGCAGTCAATATGGTCTTCAGTTGCTGGTAAGTGATTTTGCAAATTTCATTTATAATCCTGGCCCTAAGATTACCTAAGTACTGTTTCTGGCACATTAACTTACATATTATGCTCCGGTCATGTGTACCTTCAAAGTTACTGATATAACTGACTGCCACAGGGGATAGTGTCAATACCTCTGTCTCCACTGGAGTGATGGCCACCCACACTGGGGAGAACGCTGTTTTTCTAACAAACAGCAGAACTTTAATCTTACAGGGATGTGTGAACTAGTTTGACCTTAGTTCCAGGTGTGCCTCAAAAAAAAAATCTCATTCTTCTTCCTCGTAGCGGGTACTTTAGGTGGCACCGAGGCTGGTGGGGAGAGCACTGGGCTTGGAATCACACCTGGGTGACATCCTGCTCTGGTCTTCACTAGCTCTGTGACTTGGCAAAGCCACTTGACATCTCTGAGCCTCTGAGATCCTGGCAGACGGGGAGACCAATGCCCCCTTCACCAGGCTGTGGTGAGAGGACATGACACTGCTGCCCTGGCACAGAGGTAGGAGCTGAGTAACCCTGCTGAGAGGATTTAGGCAGGCAACGTGGAGTGAGAACGTTTCACCTGCAGCAGCTGAGGGCAGCACTTGCCTGTGCCCATGGGGAGAATGGCATGAAAGATTCACTTGTTGCATTTTCGCAGGTTTACGTTTGCAAAGCAGGGCATTCTTCTCCACATGTTTGAGAGTCAACATTACCCCAAAACCCATCGTGGGGAAATTCTGCATTCTTTTCCATCCCCTCCCCTCCAACTATTCTCGAGGCAATGTCACACAAAACAAAACGTGCCGTCTGCCAACCAGCAGAGGTGAAGCAGCCAATACTTTGGACCAGTTTAGCAGCCCTATTCTACCTTCAGCCTCCCACACCCTGGTCTTCCCCGACACCAGAATTGTGATGCATGGGGGAGGGGGTGGGTGCTGGGCAAGGGTGCAGCCCCTCATGTTGTTTTAAGCCAGAGGGGAAAATGTACTGGGAAGAGGCCACGGAAAAAAAGCCTGGTGAGCTCACACCTAGGGACACAGCTGGGGAAATAAATTAACTACTTCTGTTGCATGTCTACCCACAGAACAGGCCTGGGTCTAAATCTCCTCTCCCTCTAGCAGCTCCGAAGCGGCCCCGAGCTCCCTGAGAGCCATTTCCACCGACAGACTCCTCTCCAGGTTCTCCAGCTCCCGGCGCACCTCCTCGATGAAGCCGCCGTCTTCATACTCATCAGGAACGTCTCTGGGCACCAGGTTCGCTCCGTCCTCATCGCGGCCCCCGACGAAGGTGGGCTTGCACACGTACACCAGGCTGTGGCTGTGGAGGGAGGGACGGAGGCGAGGCCCAGGCCCCCAAACTGAGGCCTCGCCCTCTGCACAAGCCCAGCTCACCTTCACGGCACCTCCTCTAACATCCTGCCTTAAAGCAGATGCTGAGGGAGGGTCACCTTTGGAGAATGTGCTCCAAGGTGAGCTCCCCCACATCGAGCCACAGGTCTGTCCTCCTGTCACAGACCCTCTCTGGCAGCCCTGAGGACTTGGCGGTCTGAGAGTTTACAGCCCCCTGCCCACCTGGGCCCCCAGGCAGCAGCAGCCCCTGCTGTACCTATGGGGAGCCCTGGGCCTTGTGGGCCAGGGCCAGGGTTCTGTCTGTTTCCCCAGCCACCCTGGATCCTGCTGGGAGACAAGGCAGAGCAGCGGCTGCTGAGTGAGATGCGCATGGAGAACTTAGCCTCTGAGCAGGCCTGGTGCTTCACATCTCTCCACGGCCTCTACTCTGCTGGCCACTCTCCCGGCTGCCCTCCTACCTCTGACTGCACCTTCTCAGTCTCCTCTGCTCTTTCATTGTGATGCGCCTGGGCTCCCTCCACACCCAGTCTTTTTTAACGTCATCTACTGAGGAGGCTTCAACCCTCACACAGATGAACCCAAATCTGTACCCCTGGCCACACCTCCTGAGCCCTAGTCCTATAGATCCGCTACTGGACCCTCCATCTGGAAGACCCAAGGACACCTCCAACTAAACCTACCTTAAATTAAATCCACATCTTCCCCCCACCCTGCTCCTGCCCCTGGGTCCCCACTGGGTGGCACCTCATTTGCTCTCAGCCCCCAACAGAAAGGGCAAGTGAGACCTCACCTATGAGGCTGGCAGAGGAGGCCACTGGCACATGGGCATCGGTCCAAAGCTCCATCAGGCTCCAGCTCCCAGGTGATGAGATCCAAAAGCCGGCTGGCAGGGTCGTGGCAGAGCTCACCCTCCACGGGCAGGGGTGTGCACACAGGAAACAACAGACCTGGAACCAGTTGAGGGTTACCCCTGTACCAGGCAGGCAGGCACCAAAGGAAGGAGCAGAGAAATGGGGTGCAGCCCCCCAGCTTCCACCCTGAACCCCAAAGTGGAGGTTGGGATTGAAGAGGTGGAATGGTAGGAAACCAGAATGATGGCATGGGCTCAGGAGGGAACAAGCTGGGAGGGCTGGAGCAGTTAGGGAGGACTGCCTGGAAGAGGTGGTCTTGTGCTGGGTTTTGAGGCCAGAGGTATGGTGAAATTAAGAGTAGAAAAAGGCACTGAAGTTTTTTTGGAGGGGCAGGAATTATTATTACAAAATATGTTTTCAAAGAAAAAAAATCTGGAAGGATATAGATAAGACCTTTGCTTATCTGTATCTTCCAGTTTTCCTACATTGAAAATGTATTATTTGTATAATTAAAAAATGAAAGTAACTATGTTTATATATATATGGGCTGGTGAGAAAGGTTGGGACAGCAAGATTCCCAGATGGGCCAAGGAGTAGAGAGAAAAGGAGGACAGGTAAGCTGGACCCGGCCGAGGTCTTGGAAGGCCAACTGAGGAGTGGAATTGAAGTGACAGGACAGGGGCAACCGCAGCTCCCAGAGGAATGATACCCAGGGAGCCATGTCCTTGAGGAAAATTGCTGGGGCAGCAGGTACTAGGTGGACTAGGGCTTGAGGGAGGGGTTAAGGGAGGGTTTCAGAAACACCCGTGGATAGGGAGAACACCTGAGCAGACCTCACCTGGGAAGGGCAGTGAGAATGGGAGATGGGAGTAGAAGGGGGCCACTCGCAGGAAAGCGGACCAGGGCCAGGTGCTACCCTGAGGCCTGGGGAATGGGTGGAGTGTGATGGGGAGGGGGTGCCCTCATCCCACTCATCTAGAGGTATTCCCCCCTCCTTGGGCTCATGCATCCTGAAGGAATTTAATTTCTAGGCATCACAGGAGGAAAAGAAAGAGAGTGAGACAGAGAGCTGGTCTTCAGCCCCGGGAAGAAGTTGCGGTGCTGGGACACATACCAATAAGCATCGGGGACCCTGCCTAGGAGGAGGTCCCTGAAAAGGTGTGGTTGGCATGGACGGGGCCCCAGGAGGCCCAGTGTACTAGAGCTTGGGACAGGGCTTGTCCTGCCCCCAGAGGGGAGCCCACCCACCTCTCTGGAAGGCACAGCACAGCCCCGGCTGGCAGTCCCTCTGGTTGTCACAGATGGTCCCGTTGCCGCCTTTGGTGGCCGTTCCGGTGCAGTGACCCCAGACGCACAGCTGGTCTCCACAACACTCGCTGTCCCGGGTGCAGAGCTGCAGCAGGGAGGGAAAACACAGGCGGCTCACGGACCTGAGGGAGCCCAGCCCGTCCCTGCCCCCAATCCAGAAGCCTGGAGACAGTGCAGGTCGGCTACCCCACATCCTCCTACTATAGACAGGAGGAAACCGAGCTCCTTGGTCTGGGGGTGTCTTAGGGAAGTCAAGGGGGTGGAGATGGGAGCTGGGCAGGAAACATGACACCTGGGGGAGTCCTACGCAGCTTGAGATTTTATAAAGGATGGTTGCATCTTTTCGGTTCCCCCCCAGACTTGGCTTTGCCTCCTTTTCATTAGGTCCCTAATTAACGGTCAGGAAGGAAGATGGCTTATGGCCCACAGACGCAGGCAGCGGCGTGAATCTGATCAGCTGATTAAATTAAGGCCCAAGCCTGGACAGCCACATGGACAGGAGGGCACTGGGTGCCTCGGGCCTGGGGTCGCACATGTGGAGTGGTGGCACCGAGCAGGCCAGGAGCTGCCTAACCACAGGTGGGGCCAGGCAGGGCGGCAAGAAGCCCTCTATTTTCCAAACTTGTTATCGTGCTGTGTTATTGCCTTAATAATGAAAAGGACCAGAAAAGCCCATATATGGCTTTGGCTAAAACATCTGTTGGGCAGAGGGAGTGTCACTCTTCCCCGGCTTCCCGCTTCTCTGTGGAACCTCCATCTGGAACATGCTCTGGCTTCTTCCTGGGCCTCCTTCTGCCCTCTATGAGCAGACTGGAAAAAAGATCTGGGGCGTGGGTTGCCCCTTCCCTGCCCAAGGGCTGCCATGGTGTTGCCAGCTACATCTACTGGGATGGTTTTCCCCAGGGAAGGGGCAGGGTGGGGCCGCCTCTGTCCTCCCTCCGCATCTCTCGCATCTATGAGGCAGGCACTGGGGCCAGAAGCCACTGGGCGGGTAGGGTGACAGCAGGTCTGCAGATGGCTTCTGATCACCCCAGGAGTCAGCCCCACTGGGCACCATGGACTGGCTGTTCCAAGCGTGGACACGGTGGGGCCCCACAGGAGGCTTCCAGGAAGCCCAGCTGAGAACCAGGGGCCACTGGCCCTCTCCCCCAGGTCCCCTTTTCTGGGCCCCCATGGCCCTGGCGCTGCAGCTCTGGGGGCCTCTGGGCACACTCACTGTCTGCTGGTCCCGGCACGGCTGGCAGGAGTACTCGAAGCTGGAAAACTGGCAGTACCTGCCAGGCCCACAGTCCTCATCAATGATGCACTCCTGGGAGGGAGGGGAGGGGAGGAGAGGAGAGGGGAGGGGAGGAGGGAGCAGCTTCATCAGTGAAAGGCAGATCAGCTGACCCGCGGTGCCCTGGAAGGGCCAAGCCCCACTTTATCCTGCAGTCTTAGCCCACAGGAATGGCCTCCAGACTCCTCTTACACCCAGGCAGCCCGCCTGGCTCTCTCACTTCAGCATCCACTCCCTCCAGGCTGGCGGGGGCCCTCACCCACCCTGCACGCCCGGGTTTCTGCCCTGCAGGATGCCACACCCAGTGCACACAATCGAGCCTGCGTGCAGCCCTCCTCCTCACACACCCGGGATTGGAGCACAGAGACTCAGAGCCATTCTTCAAGGAGGAGCAGATGGATTTAATAAGAAGAGCTAATGAGTTCCAGGCCCAGGTGGCTGCACAGGAAGGGCTGGGGTCCAGGCCCAGTAGGGCCCTGCTGACAGTGAAGGAAAAGTGCTGCGGAGGCTGTGCAGCTGGGGGGCTGTTGGGGGGCCTCCTGGGGGTCCTGGTCTGGGGTCCAGGGCTGCCTGGCAAAGGCAGCTGCCAGCTTTGAAACCCGAGGAGGGTGCAGCTGGCACTCAGCCCTCCAGCCCAGGTGCCTTCTCATGGCTGCCAGCCCTGCTCGGCCGGACAAATGGAGGAGAAAGGGAGAGAAGGGATCTGTCTACCCCAAGGTCCAGAAGAGGGAGGCCACTGCGGCCTGGCCACGGTCACCCGTCACTGGCAGGAGCAGGGCTGCTTTAGCTCCGGGCCTGCTGTCAGGCTCCGGCCTGGGAACTGGCAGCTTCAGAGGGAGAGTAGGGCAGCAGAGGCGAGAGGCATAAGATCCACCACTGACAACCCATCATGGTGCCAGCCCCGGCAGGCTCAACGTCCCCTGTCTACCTCGTGGCTTCCCCAGCAAGCAGCAGGGAGGGATTACTTTCCCCATGCTATCAACCTGGAAACTGAGGCTCAGAGAGGCCAAGGGGGCCCCCCAAGATAGAACAGCTATTCAGGGTAGGGGGACCCTCTCCACCACCAGCCCTTGGCTGAGGGGGCCTAGGGCTCCAGATGTGGCCGTCAGGGACCCACGGATGAGAAACTCTCCTGAGGCAGGTGTTCTGGGGCCCCAGCAAACCTTATGGAAGGGTCTGGGGGAGGGAGGGACCTTCCTCCCTGCTCTGACCTGGGCATGCTCCATGCTGAAAGCAAGTGTGGAGCCGGACCCAGAAAGGCCTGGATGGGCAAGCCCTGGCCTAAGTGGCCTGGGCTGGTCCCTACCTCTGCTCTGTGAGCTGAGACACCAGTGCTAATGGGTATGGACAGGAGACTGTGAACGGGGTCTTCTAGGGACCCCCAGGGCCAGAGCATGTGTGTAGGCCTGGGGGTCAGCAGGGAGGCTCTGGCCAGGTAGCCTAGGGAATGAAGCGTTGTCCCTGGGAAGTGACAGGTGTCCCCAGGCCAACACTGCAGGCCTAAGAAGATGGGTATTTGGTTCAGGGCAGCTGCAGGCTTGGCCTCTGCATAGGACTGTTGCAACTCCCGCCCAGCACTGACCCCCAGCCTGGCATACGTCAGAGCATGCGGTCATGCTCTGTTCACCAAGCAAGGCTCACCCAGCCAGGAAGACCGTCAGTCCCACTGGACACCATCTTCCCACAGCCCCTCTGAGCGATGACGGGGAGGAGGCCAACCTGGAGACGTGGTACCAGTCACCCCCGTGTGCCAGGCTCTGTGCTCACCAGGGGCTCCAGAAGGGACATGGGCTGACACCCAGAACAAGTGAAAAGTAATTTAAGTCTCTACTGTAACCTCTCAAAAAGTGCCCAAGGGTAACCAAGCAGGACCCAATGGGGCCTTCCTGGGACAGATCCTCACCCCCACCCCATGTCCTCCGCCTGCCTCTTGTTTGTAGAAAAACTTTAACCTCCTAGGCCTTCCCTGAGTTCTGAAGAAAAAATTTAATCAGAGAAGTGAGAAAATGCAGAACCAAAGGAAAACAGTCAAGCAAGACAAAACAGTGATAGTTTAGCCATTAAATATGTCCTTGAGCCGTTTTGCAGTTACTGAAACCCCCAGCAGGTGGAAGAAGTTAACTCTATGCTGATCACAAGCCCACGGACCCCAGGCAGTTGGAACCAGAAGACTGAGGATGTTGACTCCCAGTTACCTTCCCACCCATCAGAAGAATGTCCGCAAGCTCATCAGCACATGTGCAACTCTCTCCCTCAACCTGTCTTTAAAAACCCTTCCCTGAAAGCCATCGGGGAGTTGGGATCTTCTGAGCTTTACGCCTTGCTTGGCCTTGCAACAAACGGCTGCACTTCCCTCACCACAACCCAGCATCAGCAGGTCGGCTTTACTAGATGCAGGCAAGTGGACCCAAGTTTGATTCAGTAACAAAAGGAGAGCACACTGCCCACCACCCTGCAAGATGACCTAAAATGGCTCTTCTCTGTGTCTCCCCAGCGTCCCACGCATCTCGGCCCACGAGCCCCCTCCCACGGCTCTGCCCGAAGTTTCCATCACCACGGCAGTGCAGCAGCTCAGCAAGTAGGGTCTGCCCTCCCAAAAGGAATCGATCTTGTCCCTGTTCCCAACCCAGCAACCCTAAAAGGTCGGCTGTTTTTTACTGGTGAGAAAACTGAGTCTCAGAGGGGCGGAAGGGCCGCCCAAATCAGGGGCTGAGCTGGGGGCAGGGCACTCAGTCTGTGTGACCCCAGAGTCCATAATAGCCTGAGAAGCCGACAGGTTTATAAGTAAAGCACTCAGCCACCGCGCCTTCCTCGACACAGACTCAACTCAGCCAGTTAAGCCAGAAGCGTCCTGACATTTCTTCCAAAACAGAATAGCAAGAGCATGGGGTGGTGGGGGCAGGAGGGAGGGAGAAGTAGAGGGCCCACAGGTATCAAGGCCCTTCTCTGAACCCGGCCACATTTTGAAGCATTGGGATGCAAACATGAATAGGAGAAGGCCTTTGCCCTCAAAGAATTTATCATTCAATTAAAAAAAAAAAATGCAACCCAGCAGAAAAGAGAGAAGGGTATGAACAGACAACTTACAGCCAGTGAAACTGCTTTGTCTCTTCACGCAGAAAAGATTTTCGAGGGGCTTCCCTGGTGGTGCAGTGGTTGAGAGTCTGCCTGGCAATGCATGGGACACGGGTTCGAGCCCTGGTCTGGGAGGATCCCAAAGGCCGCAGAGCAACTGGGCCCGTGAGCCACAACTACTGAGCCCGCGCGTCTGGAGCTTGTGCTCCGCAACGAGAGAGGCCGTGATGGTGAGAGGCCCCCGCTCGCCACAACTAGAGAAAGCCCTCACACAGAAACGAAGACCCAACACAGCCAAAAAAGTTCGATTTCACCAATAATCAAGAAAATGCAACTTAACAGAGCTGGATACCATGTTTTCACTTAGAACAGAAACAAGAAGTTTGATACTATCTGCAGTAGGCCTACTCCCTACTCCCCCCCCCACTCCAATGTCCACACCCTCATCCCTGGAAGCTATGGACATGTCATGTTACATGGCAAGGGGACATTAAAGTCACAGGTGGAATTAAGGGTGTTCATCAGCTGACCTGACATAAGGAAAGAAGCCTGGATTATCCAGGTGCACCCAGTGCAATGGTAAGGGGCTCTGCACATGCCAAGGAGCGGCAGGGTCAGTGTCAGAGCAATGCCACATGCAAAGACCCTCATCCCCAGTTATCCAGACCTAACTGGCTTTGACTATGGAAGGGCCATGGGCCAAGGATCAGTATTTCTCCTAGATCTTCCAGAAGGAGCACAGCCCTGCCAATACTTTGATTTCAGTCCAGTGAGACTCCTGTTGGACTTCTGATTTATGGAAATGTACGATAATAAATTCCTGTTTTTAAACCACTAAATATATGGTAAGCTGTTACAGCAGCAATAGGAAACTAATACATTGCATAATATCCCATGTTGGTAGGGATTCGAGAAACTGAGCATTGCCAGATGGCAGTTAGGGGGTAATTAAAATTGAAGTAGATGTTCTTTGCAGGCAACTCATCGGCATCTATCAAAAATGTAAATGCACAGATCCTTTGACCCAGCAATTCCCCTTCCAGGGGGCTCTCCTCAGAAACGCTCATCCATACGTGCAAATATCCAAGTACAGGGATGTTTAAGGCTATACAGCAGTATAATATTTATAATCCAGAAATAATGGAAATGCCCAATAAGAGGGGACTGATTATTGTACAATCATTTCGTGGGAAAATGGCACCAGGCAGACATTAAAAAGAATGAGGTAGTTCTTTGCACTGTGATGTTTACAATCCATCAGTAAGTAAAACAAGCAAGTGAAAGAAGCATGTAATCTCACTCCTGTAGAGCAGAATAACAATACGTGTGACACGCGCCTGGACCCGGCACAGCGCCTGGCATGTGGGGGCACCTGATGGATACCGCTTAGTGGATGAAACCACTTGTATATTACTGGAGCAAACAGGCTAACAAGATGCTGACCGTTAGCATTGATCTGGGAACCAAAGCAAGAAAATATGCACATTCCATTAACTTGGCTTCTCATTCCCCAAGAATCCTGTAGACTTGGAATTTTTACTACATACTTCCCTTTCCAGATCTTTAATTTAAAAGATATGAGCTCTGGGGGCAGGGGTGGACTTCCCTGGTGGTCCAGGGGCTAAGAGCCTGCGCTCCCAGTGCAGGGGGCCCGGGTTCGATCCCTGGTCGGGGAACTAGATCCCACACGCTGCAGCTAAGAGTTCGTATGCCACAACTAAAGATCCCGCAATGAAGATCCCATATGCCGCAACTAAGACCCGGGGCAGCCAAATAAATTAAATTAAAAAAAAAAAAGATATGAGCTAAGAGCCCCTGCTGTTCACAATTCTCCATCAAGCAAAGAACAGGTTCATCCTCAGGAATATCTTCCTTTCCCTAAACTGACTCCTACGCAGAACAAAGCATTCCCTACAAAGTCACAGTGAAGCAATTTTTTTCTAGGTATGGAAAAATTTTTGGCATGGAACCTTGCCAAACACTTTTGAAAAATCCAGATACACTAAAGCAATGGTTTCCTTTGCAGACATATTTCTGCTACCTGCCAGGGACTCTGGCAGGTTAGTTCAGCATGACTGACCCCCAAGAAAGCTCGGTGCTTCTTTGTTAACGGTCTGCCAGCTCGCTTACTGTGGATGTGCATTCCCAGCAGCTAGAAATGCTAGAGATGCTCTTTGAGAATTGTGATCATACTGGAAACCTTGGAACTTCAAAGTGTAAAGAACCCCTAGAGGCCAAAGAGCAGAAACTGAATTCTGGTTTTGCCACTTCACAGCTGTGACCTATCTCACCGGGCTGTGAGAATGCCAAAAAATTTTTTAAAAAGAAAGAAAAAAAAATGAAGGGCTCATGTGAGTACCGCAGAGCAGGTGGGATGAGGTGCTGGGGTGAGATGACAAGCTGAGCCTACACCAGCTGCCCATGGTGTTCTGGCACCAGGCCCAGGCAGGCCGGGTCACTGCTGCCGCCACTCAGCACCAGTTCTCCTGAATCCCCCCAACGCGGGCCTTAGTACCCACACTTCCCAGATGTGGAAACTGAGATTAAAGGTGAAGGATCTGTCCAGAGTCACCCAGCCCAGACGTGGCGTTGCGAGTCCAAGCCAGTGGGTCTGACCCTAAAGACAGGATCCTTCCATCTCCCCTCCTGGGAGGATCACCTCTCTCCCTTCAGCGCCAACCAGTCTCCTGTGCCTCAGTCCCAGCTTAGCAGAACCCGCCTGGGACAAGGCCCCAGGCCCCACACATCCCCAGAGACTCAGGGCCAAGGCCACGGCCCGTGGGCATCTGGGGCTCAAAGCTGGGTCACTTAGAACCAGCTTCTTCGGAGGCTCCCCCGGTCCCGGCCACTCGCTGTCTGTCCCCACCCCTCCCTCCCATCCTGGTGGGGAAGGCTGACAAACAGCCTAGAGGCCTGCTGTCAGGACCGCAGCAATTCAGAGGACGGGGGTGGCGGGGGGTGGGGTGGGGGGGGGTGGGGTGGGGGAGGCTTTGTTGTTCCGAGGACGGAGCTATGTTTAGAAGGCGCTCTGCACAGCACTCTGCTCAGAGGCCGGCGGGGAGGCGGGACCGGCAGGGAACACGCTGGAGATCTGGCAGGATGCTAGGCCGGGAAATGGCCCTGGCACTTCAACACTACCATGAAATACTGGAAAATGGCAAAGGAGCCATTCTGCGTCTTTGATTTTCCATTTCAGAGTTTATCGGGGGAGGCAAAGGAAGGGGGAGAAAACAGCACAGGAACCCCGCGAGGCTTTCCTCGGCTTCTGTGTGGCGAGCGGCGGAGGGAGCTCAGCTTCTCTGTGGCCCTCCTGCTGCCACACTTCGCTTCTCACACTGGCCGGGACATGTTGTCCATGGTCCCCGGGAATCCAGACATTCTTATATCGAGAGGCCTAAAGGAGGAGGCCACCAGGGGGGCCCCTGCCAGGGCTGAGGCTTTCCACAGGCTCCTCTCAAGCCCATCTTCAGGGGAACCAGCCAGGGCACATGAAATGAAGGCCCAGGGGACCTCCACCAGCTGAAACTCGCTGGCCCTTGGAGCTACACCCCCTGCAGCAGGGAAGGTTCAGAGAGCACCTGCTGTGTGCCAGCACCTGCTCGGGCTTCCATGGCACTCTCTATCCTCACAGCGCCGTGAGGTCACTTCACATCCCTCAGCACGTGGCCGGCGCAGAGTTGCCATTCAGTTAAAAATACATAGATGAACCAAAGACCGATCTCCACTTTGCAGATAAGTAAACTGAGGCTCAGAACCCAAGGTCATCGATGGAGTTGGAAACACTAAGATGTAAATCCAAGTCCATCAGACCCCCACGCTGAGGCTCACTGACCTTCCACCACACCCTGTTGCCTCTGAATACCCAGGTACAGGTTGAATTATGCTCCCCCCAAATTCTTATTTTGAAGCCCTGATTCCCAGTACCTGTGAATGAAAAATGTTGCCTGCCATATCAATAAACAAAGGATGTTGCAGCCATCAAGCCATCACATTATAGCTGCCCCGAACCATGAGCCCTGAGGGAACTCAGTATGGAGACAAACCAAAGGGGCTGCCCACTGCCAAGCCCTCAGCCACTGCAGTCACCCCCAACTGTGTACCCCGGGGGAATTCAGAATGGAGAAAAGCAGGGTACTGGCCCCAGACAGCTGAAGTGTACATCAAAGGAATGATTTCAGTGAGCCCAGACTCTTGCATCTTCCCATACATAGAACAGTGCTAACTTCCTTAACTTGAGATATCTGGTTTTCTTTAATTAATAGTAATCTTTTGATGTCCTGACTACCTGGTCTTCGTTACAAAAACTCCTATATATCCTGGCTGCCCCCCCCGCCCCGCGCCTTGCCTCTTCGGAACACTCCCTCAGAGTGATCTGAGAGTCCTCTCTTCCAGGCTTGAAGTCCTCAGAATGTCCACCAAATAAAACATAACTCTCAGTTTGCAGGTTGTGCTTTTTTTTTTTTTTCAGTCGGCATACCTCAGAATGTGACCGTATTTAGAAATAGGGTCATTGCAGATATAATTACTTAAGATGAGGTGATTAGGGTGGGCCCTAGACCGATACACCTGGTGTCTTTATGAAAAGGGGAAATTTGGACACAGAGACAGACACTGCTGGAAGGAAGACGTTGTGAAGAACAGAGAGAAGATCTACAAGCTCTTCCCTCACAGCCCTCAGAGGACCCACCTCGGCCAACAGCTCGACTTCAGACCTCCAGCCTCCAGAGCTGCGAGACAACACATTTCTGGTGGGTCACCTTGTCACCTAGCTTGCAGTGCTTTATTATGGCAGCCCTAGGAATCTGACACCCGCCGCTCCCAACAAGCCTGTGGCCAAATCTCCTCTGTTTCAGACCTTCCACACACATCCAGCCTCTGTTCCTGAGCTTCAAATCTCCCTCGGGGTGGGAGCCAGAGGTATGACAGAGGGGATGGGGTCGGTGGCGGGGGGAAGACACGGCACATTCTGAAGGATTTTTACCCCAGGGACCGGAACAAGGTTTCTGCGTTGAGCCCAGAAACTTTCAACCGGCAAGTTTGGGGCCCAGGCCCATGCTCTGGTTACAGAGTTTGGATGGATGGTCTTCTCCTGGCCCCAGGTGTGTAGTGGTGGTGCCGGGCCCTGAATGCTCCTGGGATGCGGGGATGGTACAGTCTGAGATAAACAAATGTCCCTCCCAGACGTGGGGCTGTTCTCTGAGCCCCGGTCCTCCTGAGCAGACTGTGGGCACCAACCGTCCTCATCTTCCCAGAACTGGGGGGGCTTCCTGGGATGCGGGCCCTGCAGTGCCAACACTGGGGAAGTCCCGGGCACTCTGGGAGCACACACCCTCACACCTCCCTCTCCGGGCCCCGTCGCTGCACTCGACGCACTCTGGTTACTCCATGTCCTCCAGCCCCTCAAGGCCACGTGGCACCAGTGTACCTGGGGTTGGCATGAGGGTGAGCTGCAGGCTTTGGGTCCCCAGCGTGGAATTGAATACGGGTTCACTTACAAGCTGGGTGACCTTGGGCAAATTACTGAGCCTCTCTGTGCCTCGAATTGTCTGTAAAATGAGAATCCTCAAGAGGCTGTTGGACAGATGAAAAGAGATAAAATGTGCATGCTCTTGGAACAGTGCCGGGCGCCCAGGACTCAACCCCCAGGGCGCACCTCTGTCTGCACTCGTAACTCACTGCAGGAGCTCAAAAGGTGACCGTGGGAAGCCTTGAGTAAGCTTCTGAGCTAAGTTCAGGCCAGCAGATCTCATTCTAGAGTGAATACCTGTCCTACTGAAAAGACCCAGAATGTCAGGTGCAGCCAGGGCTCTCCATCCATCACCACAAGACAACCCTGGAGCCCTCTGCTGTGGGGAGACAGGAGGGAGGAGGACAGGTGCACAGAAGTACAAGGGGGGCCCAGGGATGCCCAATTACAAGAGGGCATGCAAGCGGCCAGGAGACACACGATTCAATCACCCTGGGTGCTAGGCATTTGGCATCCCTCATCTCATCTCATCGTCTTCCAAAGTGAGCAAGAGAAGCCCAACTTTACAGACCAAGGCAGTGAGGTCACCTGCCAAGGTCATGGGTAAGAAGTGGTAAGGCGGGGCACTCAGCCCAAGAGTTCCATCTGACCCCGACCCAGTGCTCTAGGGAGAAAAGGGCAGACCCCAGGGAGCAGGCAGCCTGGGGGCCCAGGCCAGGGGGCAGGAGGGAGAAGTGTGGGGCAGGAGGCCTCTGGGGGAGCCTGGGAGCTGCCAGCTCTGCCTGCAAGGAAGGGCAGGGTCTCCAAGGCTGGGCCCTGGTGCAGGTGCCCAGAGGGCTGGGAGCGGTGCTGAGAGCAGCGGCAGGCGGCCTCCCCTTCCTTCTACAGGATCTCCAAGTCAGCTTCCCCTGTTCCTCAGACTCCTTTTTTGACCTTAAGACCAGGTCAATCGCAGGAGCTGTGACACTCATGCACATTTGTCTCGAACACAGCAGGGTGCCCCCAGCCTCTCCTAGACGCTGCCCTGGAAACTCTCAGCCAAAGCTGCAAACCTCACCCAGGGCTGCGGCCTGACCCACGCTGCAGGGATCGCCCGATGGAAAAACCCAGGCCAGAGCCAGGAGCCGACGCCAACTATCATTATCCTAAAGTCCCAACATCTGCAAAGGCCTGGGGCTCCGGGGCTGCTCCCACCAATGCCTCTTCCCCAGTCACACAGCCCGTGAAACAGGAAAACATGGCCCCAGCTGGGCTCAGCACACGAGGCGTGGAGACCCATACCCCAGAGCCTGCGGTGCCCATATCACTCAGGACACGGTCCTGGAGTTCTCCTCTCCTCCTGGCCCCCAGCCCAGACCTCAGGCCCTCTGAGGAGACCGTCACACCCACAGGTCCTCAAGGACGGAGAGGGGTGTTCCAGACTAAAGCCTGTCCCACAGACAGGCCACAGAGACAGCCAGCCCCACACTCACGGAACTTCCCAGCACATTCTTTTAGCCTGAGCCATGTTGCCTCTGGGGAATTTCTACCCATATTTAATTCCAAAAAAAACGTGTTCACGTGTCTAATCTGTGTCTAAGCAATTGAGTGTTGTCACCGCCTGGGTTAGAAGCAGTGGAGTGAGCCCTCCACCCTCTCCCCATCCACGTTTCTGAGGCTCTGAGTCTGCACAGCCCCTACCTCCCATTCCAAAGGCAGACTTTGAAGGTCTGAGCTGCACCAAATACACACGGGACACAGCTGGTGCCGAAGAAGCCTGCTGCCCAAGTCATCAGGAGCCTAACCGTAATTGTTCTGAAAGCTGCTCCAGCAGAGGGGCCCTGGAGGAAGCTGAGGTTGGACTAATTCAATCATTGCCAGATTGGAGGAGACAGGCAGCCCTCCAGGCCCAGGGAACATCCAGACTGCATCTGTGACGGTGGCATAAAAACAAAGTGTGACAAGGGGGGAAGTGAATAGAAAACAGGTTATGTCCCCCTGTGACCTGAGAGACGGGGGCCTGAGGTTCCGGCACGGGGAGCTCTCTGCCTGCACCAGGCAGCACCTGGAACCGTGAACTGCCCCCTTGGCTGGAATTCTCACTCCCCCAGCAACCCTCAGACAACCAACCTGGCTCCTCAAGGCCCTGACACCAGATGGGGGGTGTCCTGGATGGGGCGCCAACATTCCTGCCACTGGAAAGAGATGTTCCTCACCCATGCAAACTAATAACATACACATCAGTGAGGTCTGAGTTCAGTTCACAAGAGGGCCAAGGATGTCCCATGTCTGCATCTGCAGGGCTCAAGGGTCCTAGCAAATTCACCCAGGTTGTGAGTCCTGGTGAGACCTTCACCCTGAGGACACTCCATCTTGTAACTCACTGTCTTCCCACCTTCTCTGTCTACGATGACCCGAGGCCAATCTCTGCACGGCACACAGAGCCCTTCACGGTCAGTTCCCAACCTGCTTTCCAGTCCAATTTCCTGACCTCCCCAAGACCCAATTTTGGTCACTGCTTCTAGAATGCCCTCACTTCCCCACTCTGCCAATTCCTCTTTAAGGAGCAACACAATGTGTCCTCCTCAGACACATCCCTGACCCTCCCCACTGGGCAGCGAGGGCCTGTCTCCCAGAAACCCCTGGCCCTCGGTACCCACCCCCAGTGAAAGCCGGGTGAAGAGAGGAATATGTTTGGACTACAAAGACCAACAGGCATTTATAAGGCTTGCCAAGACTGACACTGGGAGAGCCAAGGTCCAAACTGTGGAGGCTTCAAGTGTCTGTAATTGGTTTTTCTCTCTGAGGAGTGACCCTGTCCAGCAGCAGTCAAGGTGGCCGGTGGCTGGCTGGTCATTTGTGTCTCTAGGCAACCCAAGGCGGGACGTGCCTCGACTCCCAAAGCCCTCTGAGACCTTCACTTGAGTCACTGGCCTCATCTCACCAGAGCACTTACAGCATCTTTGGATTGTTTTTTGAAACAGGTAGCTGGGGGGACTGAAAGGGCAGTCCCTCAGCTATCCCACCCAACCTAGGAGAGCACATAGGCTCACCTTTTTTTTTTAATTAATTAATTAATTTTATTTTTGGCTGCATTGGGTCTTCGTTGCAGTGCGCGGGCTTTCTCTAGTTGCAGCAAATGGGAGCTACTCTTCATTGCGGTGTGCAGGCTTATCATTGCAGTGGCTTCTCTGTGGAGCACGGGCTCTAGGCGCGTGGGCTTCAGTAGTTGTGTCTCATGGGCTCTAGAGCGCAGGCTCAGTACTTGCGGCGCAGGGGCTTAGTTGCTCCACAGCATGTGGGATCTTCCCAGACCAGGGATCGAATCCATGTCCCCTGCGTTGGCAGGCGGATTCTCAACCACTGCGCCACCAGGGAAGCCCCTAGGCTCACTTTTAGTGAATCTGATACAGTGATGCTGCGTGACTTTCAAGGCTGGGTCATGAGAGGCAACACAGCTTCTGCTTCGCTCTTTCCCTCTTCAGATGCTTGCCCTCTGAACCAAGGCTCCACCATGCTGGGAGGAAGCCCAGGCTGTGGAGAGGCCGCAGCACCAGCTAATGTCCCAGGTGACAGCTAGAAGCATGAGTATGAAGAGCTTCTAGATGATTCCAGCCTTAGCCACTGAGTCACCCTGGCTTCAAGTCAGAGCTCTCAGACTCTGGAGCAGATATGAACCATCTCACTGAACCCTGTCCAAATTCCTAGCCCCTAATCCACGAGCGTAACAAATGATTGTTTTACACCAGGGTGACTGGGGTAACAGATCACCCAAGCACAGCATATCCCAAACTTGCCCTTTGCCTCGCCAATCTTCCCGCCTGGCACCCTTGTGATGATCTCACGGCTCAGCGGGTAATGCCGGTGTCTATACAGGGCTCGCTCCCCTGCTGTAGGCAGACAGGAAGCATGGCAGGCTGTGTCCTCAGCAGTCTCGGGCAGTTGTTTAGAGCGAGGAGGCCAACTCCATATCCCTCTGCTTGGTCACCTGCTTGGTGGCTGATTTTGTGAACTCCTTCGTCTCCACTCTGACCCTCTCTGGCCTCGGCCAGGCTATGGCCTCCTTGGTCTTCTTGGCTGCTCTCCAAGCCAGACAGGTTTGATGTCATTTTCCTTGGCTGGACATCTCCCCTCACTGTTCAGGAGTCCAGCAGAGCTAGCATTCCTATGAATCCAAATGATTTTTCATAAAATATGAGTCCTTGTTGATGGTGAGTCTCCAAAGTAGCTGCTGACACTGCTCCCTGTGGCCCTGGTTGGTCTCGGAGGTAGAGGCCACCCCCCCATCCCAGCCTGGACCCCGTGGTACTGGCAGGGGAGCCCACGGCAAGGGCCTTATACCTTCTCTCTTTTAACATAAACATTCTGAGCAATGAATGGCCACCGGAAGCAACATCTGGGACGTGATGGTGGGTCCTCCGGGGCTGTGCTGTGTCCCAGGGGCGCCCCTGGACACCACTGTGTCGGGGGCCTCGAAGGAGACACAGGAAGAGATGCCTTTGGGGAAGTGTGAGCAGCCCTCCCGGGAGCAGACGACGGGCTCTCCCAGGGGGAGGGATCTGGGTGTCATGGAAGGTCTCCCAGGAGCCAGCTCCCGGGCGTCAGGACAGGAGTGTCAATGGGAAGGCGCGTCTCGGTTCTCGTTTCCACCAGCTTCTTGGCACCGGTCCACAGCACTGCTTCTGCTGTCCCCTCAGCCACCTTGGGCAAATTTCCATCACCTTCCTCTTTCTCCTTTCCTGGTTCAGGGCTGAAATTGCTGTGTGGCTCACGTCTTCGTGCACATTCTGTATCCTCTCGCCTCCAGTCCTGCTGGGGCCTTGGCCACTTTTTGGGACACTTGCAACCAGAATCAGAGGTCCCCTCGGTGCTGGCACCTGCCCCAGACAAATAACGTTCAGCCATGGAGGGCAGCGAGCTGCTGCCGTGGCAGAGGTGTTCTGGGCCTTCCTGCGTCTGTGACTAGGGGAGGCCACGGCCAGTGCCAGTCATAGGCGAGGAGGATGCTCGCAGGGGGCTGCAGTGGGCGGGATCCATTCGGGGCCTGTGGGGACCAGAGATCTGTGTCCCCACCCTCACACAACTCCTCATACAGGCCCTAGTGAAATCACCTCGCTTTCAAACAAAGCAATGACCAGGATGAAACTTAAATCACATTCACATTCACCTGCACCACGGTTCACGCGATCGTGTGATTCCTTCATTCATTCATAGGAAAGGATAATGCAGGAGATGGAGGAGGAACAGAGTAGGCTTCAGGGGCAGGGTATGAGCGACTGCTTAGGCTTTCCAGTAAGTAAGCTGGTAGCTTCTGAGAGTGTCTCTACTGCTCAGCTATTTTGATTCTGTTTAAGACCCTCCCTCCATCACTGGGGATAGATGGAGTTTCTCCATATTTACTCACTTGGTTTCTTTCTACTCTTTTCACATGAGTTAGTGAGCTGACCCCACCTAACCCAACCCCTTCAAACAGTTTTTCCTTTGCCTTGGGAAGAAAGTCATGAATGTGTCATGTCCCAGAACACTCTTGGAGAGGGTGCCTACGTAAGATCCAGTTGCTCAGCGTAAAGCATTCTGACGCTCGGTCCCGAGGTGCGCGTGCTGGAGAGAACGGGGGGTGGTGAAGACTAGCTCGTCTTCCTTCTCTTGTCTATCCCAGCGGCTCGGGGCTGAGTCTGCAGGACAGCGGGTCAAGTCTTCTCCAAGGAAGAACAGACTATGGGGGGTGTGTATGATCCCTCCCAAAACATCAAAAATCTCCAATGGGACATCCTGTCTGTGTCCTCAAGCTGATCCACTGGTGAAAAAGGCCTCAGAGGGAGGCAGAAGTCCAGAGACACGTCAGCAGGTGGCTCAGGCTGCCAAGCCCCAGCCAGGGCCTCAGGCCTCCCCAGAGGAAGACTCGCCCCCACCGGAGCCCTAAGCTGCAGGGGTCTGCAGACTTCCCACCTGGCCCACCTGGTGTCAAACAGCAGATCTGGGACCACCTGCACATTCCAACTCTGAGATGGACCCTGACCCTGCATTTTCAAGAGCCCCGCAAAGCCGGTGATCAGAATTTTTTCAAACTTCAGTTTCCTGCGAACAGGTCTGTGGAGCCCTTAGGCTTCAAGTACCTGAACGGAGGCTGGCGTTACTGGGGTCTGGAGGTCACGTGCCATCCACAGTGGGGGCGACCCCACCCCAGGGAATGCAACGGACAGATCCCCTTCAACAACCTTCCCTCTGCCAGGGAGGCCACGTCTAACTCTGAACGACTAAGAGGCCCCATTGTGGGCACTGGCCCCTGGCCTTTTTAAAAACAGGGGGTCTTAACATTTTTCACGCCATGGACTCCTACGACAGCTTAACAAAGCCTACAGATCCCGTCTCAGAATAATGCATTAGGTAAATAAAGGAAAACACACAAGACTACAAAGGAAAATGACTGCACTGAAATACAGTTATCAAAATATTTTGAGATACAGTGTTTTATGGGCTTCTTTATTAACACACTGAGCAGTAAAACCTACTGGCTGGTCTGCCATAACCTTAATTGCTAAGTAGTGATGAGTGTAAATGCTGTTTCAAGTCATCTGCAACAGTGGTGAGAGAGCACGAATATATGCCTGACTGCTACCGGTAACAAGGGAACTGCTAATGATACTGTGGTTTGTTGCCTACTTTCAAGATGGAAGGAAGTGCCACTTTAATTTAAAAGTTGGTGAAAATCAAAGTGCGCTTCTTTTCCATGAGTTCTACCCAGGTTAAGGAGGTGATTCTGATGCATGTCCAAGGTTAAGGGCTACTCCTTTAGTGCCTCCCATCTAGCACCCTCTTTAAAAGATACATCTCAAAGGGTTCCTTCAAGTTCTTTAAAAAAAAAAAAAAAAAAAGATGAAGAAAATGTAAAGTAACAGAAAACAGAAACAAAGTTGTCCCCCCAATGCAGAAAAAGTCACTTCCCCAGGCAACTGCTAGGCCATTGGAAGGGAAAACAGCCTGGCATCCCCCCTGGGCCTCAAATGGGTTTCTAAAGCCCTTGGTCCCGGCCTCTTTCCTGCTGTCGGCAATTATGCTTTCCCTCCCCCCAACAATCCCCACAAAGTTCACCACAGTGAGGACTGAAAAAGGGGCTTGTGGAATTGTTAAACCTTCCAAGTTGAACCATTTGTGCTAATGAGCTTGGAAAAAGCCGAAAAACACATGCTCTGACCTCGTTCTGCTCACAAGTGGCCTCATCTTATTTTGCTTCATCTTCGTGCGATGGCAGGGGACACAGAAAGCTACAGCTCTAAGGGGGAGGCCGTGGGCCGTGGTCTAGGGAGAGTGGTCTGGGCACACCTAGGTTTTCTGCCCCAGACACCCTGGAGCCACCCATCATCATGATGGCCCCAGCGCTGCCTGCCGAGGTGCCGGTGCCGAGGAATCCACCCCCATCAGCAGGTCTGCTCCAGCCTCTCCAAGCCGAGACCCCGGCCACGGGCTATAAAAGGGACACATTACCCCTACGGTGAGCCCCCAGGTCCACTTCCTTCTCAACACTCCTTGCTGGGTAAGTCATTTAACATCACTGGGCTACAGTTTCCTCATCTGAAAAATGGGAATGACAAACCCAAACCAATTATGTTGCTAGGAAGATTAACAGCGATATGTGTGTCCACATATCATGGCCTGGACCAGACCTTCAGTTACTATTAGTCACCTTCCCATCTGCCCCTTTTGTAAAGTAGTGTATGGTAGAAGAAGGCTAGGCTTTGGAGTAAGACAGACCCATTTCCAGATCCTAACTCTGCCACTTACTAGCTGCACAACCTTGGCAAGTCGCTCTGTGCTTCCTCATCTTTAAAGCAGGGCTGGTACCCCCGTTCTAGGTGGGTTTGGTTAGAGTTAAGGAAAATCACTTCTATGAAATGGTCCACAGTACCTGGCACATAGTAGATGCTCGATGAATATTAGTTCTCTTCCCTTTCTCTCCCCCTCCAAATCCTAGCAAAGCTATCGGGGAAGGGAACGGCTCCACCAGGGCAGGCACCGAGCATGACTTGGATTTAGCCTTTCTGCAGGGCGTGTGCTCTCCCTGGAGAAGGAGGTCCCTGCAGACATTATGGGGAAAAAACAGGACCCCAAAGCAATGGGAAAAGCAAAAGGCTACTGGGAGGGGGGTGGGAGGCTGACCGTAAGGCCTGCTTCTTGCAGGGCCTGAGAGGGATGGAGTCTGTTGGCCCCTGGCCACTTTGAGGCACCAAGGACCCACTGGCCTGGGGAGCAGGCCTCCTCAGTCTGCAAGGCAAGATGTTTTTCCACCCTGACTGCTACTCACCAGGCAGTGGGCTCTCTCTGCTTTTTGTACCTGCTTCCTCTTCTGGGAGGCCATGAATTATGAGACTGTGGAAAATTCAGACTGTGGCTGTATTTTCCACATCACATCACTGAAATGTGTCAGTGGCCAAACTTCAGATACAGGTGCCTGCCACCCACTTAAAATGCTCCTCCTCGGTGGTTTAGAACGTTCCCCTTCAGGCGCACGGGTCTCGTACCCAACCAGTGGTGAGAGCAGAAGAAATCAGGTGAGAGATTCCACAGTTTCCTAACCCTGATAGCCTCTCCCAGTGACCCCCAAGGGGCTCTGCCATTCTTGGGAGGGAAAGAGCCCTGTGTTTATGGCCATGCAGTGGTCCCTTTATGATTCTGATTCTCCATTTTGAACATTTGGTGGGGGGTGTTCAATGACTCTTGGTATAAATGACAGGAGTGGAACCAGGTGGTGGAAGGTTCGCAATAACTTCTTCAAAACCACCTCAAATTATGGCTGCAAACTTCCATGACTTTTTCTATCAGAAATATAAAGCTTTTTATGGAAAAGGTCAGTTTATATCTGGTTTCAGAGGAATAGGAACCCATTTTACCATTCAACCATCTACCATGGCTTTGGGAATTTAACTTCTCTAAACTCCAGTGTCCTCATCTGTAAAATAATACCTACTTCGGGGACATCCCTGGTGGCGCAGTGGTTAAGAATCCACCTGCCAATGCAGGGGCTGCGGGCTTGATCCCTGGTCCGGGAAGATCCCACATGCCATGGAGCAACTAAACCTGTGCTTCACGACTACTGAGCCTGCGCTCTAAAGTCCGCAAGCCACAACTGCTGAGCCCACGTGCTGCAACTACTGAAGCCCGTGTGCCCTAGAGCCCACATGCCACAACTACTGAGCCCATGCACTGCAACTACTGAAGCCTGCACACTCTAGGGCCTGTGTGCCACAACTACTGAGCCCGTGTACCGCAACAAAGACCCAATGCAGCCAAAAAAAAAAACCTACTTCTCTGTTTATAAAAATTAGAAAATAAAAGGTGTAACAAAGATACCTGGTGTACAGCCCAGCAAACAGTAGGTGCTCAATAATGTAGATGAACGAATGAAGGCAAGAAAAACACAAAGAGGACCGTTTTTTCAAGCAAATAAAACTCATCTACGTATTTTTAGCTCTTTGCTGGGTCTTATCTTCAAGGCCTGCTGCTTCTGTTTATAGTCCCCAGCTTACTCCTTGGTCATACAGCTTTCATCTGTTAAATTTGTTCATTCAACTACTAAGCGCCGATCCCGTGTTGATACAGAAGTAAACAGGACAAAGCCCCTGCCTTCCCAGGGCTCACAGTCTTCTAGATACTCTCCTGGCCACCACTTCATCAACTTCGGATGGCTGCTCCCTGAACCTGAGAAGCCCCTTCCCCAGCAGTCATCACCATCTTCTCAGCATTAGGCAGACCATCTCCCCGGTTACTAATCTTACTAGATATCACAAAAACGGCAACACCAAGGCCCTGCTTCCCCAACAGGAAACTCCATTATCAATGGCTGCTTGAAGTGCTGTGTTATCTCAAGTTCTGAAGCTCCATCTGGGCTCATTAGGAAATAACTGCTATTGATTAGTCGTGTTTGCTATGGGTGTGGCAGTGGGGAGGATGGCAGTGTATGTGCCCCATGTTTTCAACCCTGGTCTACAGGAACTCAAAGGACCCTGTGAATCCTGCCATTTATAATTCTGTAACTCAGTGAAATCTTGCTTTACTTACCTTTGGCACAAGGCCTGTCTTCACACAACAGCTTTTTCATCCGTTTGGTCTAGCACCTTAGCCAGTATCACCTGAGAAAGTTTCTCAGTTACTGGGTTTCAAGGGACAGCAAACTTACAACAAAATAAATACATGTACTAATGTATCACCCTCATATTTGGTAAATCACTGCTCCTAGAGGCCCAGGAAATTAGCTCAGAAAGGAGAATCTATTAGTATTGAACATCTACGAAGTGCCAGACGCTTTCCATACATTGTCTCTTCCTTCTGAAACACCCTTAGGGCAGTCACTAACTCCTCCTCTCATGCGGCAGGAACCAGTGCTCAGAGCAGTAGGGGAAGCTGCCCAGGGAGCAGGGATCCCAACCCGTGGCACTTCAGACTCCAAATCCCACTGCTCTGTGTTCCCATAAAATGTACCCACATGTCTTG
Source organism: Phocoena sinus (assembly GCF_008692025.1). Taxonomy (NCBI): domain Eukaryota; kingdom Metazoa; phylum Chordata; class Mammalia; order Artiodactyla; family Phocoenidae; genus Phocoena; species Phocoena sinus. Next base: position 66,276,446 of record NC_045770.1, read on the forward strand.
TTTATTCTTTCTCTTCCAGGGGGTGGAGGTGAAAAGTGAAACTGACAGTGGGTCTAGACAGAGCGGTGAGATCTGGGCAAACGTTTAGATGACTCAATCCTCATCCATCATTTTTCCTACAGTCTGCTGGACATAGGACCGAGAGAAGACATTCCTGCCTGATTTGGGAGACCAGCTCAGCTCACCAGGTTTGGGGTATACTGCGAATTCCCTGAGAGCATTATACATTCCTCTGCATCCCAAACCTTCATCCTGACCCAGTTCCCTTCCACCGGCTCTGCCTCTGACCCCAGAGCCCCTGTCCTCTGGTCCTCCTCCCAGGAAACCCTCCCGACCACCACAAAACCCTCTCCCTGGAGGCCTGAGCCCCCGCCAGAGCCCCCAGGAGTCTGCAGTGCCCCGAGGGAAAGTGGGAGCTCCCCGAAGCCTCAGGGATTCTTTCAGGAGACACGGTGCGGGATCTCACCAAGGAGGGTGTGGATGGGCAGGAGATTCCTAACGATCAGGAAAACCACATCTTTGGATCCTAGAAATGAATTTCCAAGGATGCAGCCTGAGCCTGCCTACACCCAGCCGGGGACAGGGGGAAGTTTTCAGCATGTTGGCTAGAGAGGGGCATGAGTTAGCGTTTACTTACACCTCTGGTTAGTGGTGTCAGGTACCCCTCAAAGACACCCCCTGAGACGATGGTTGCCATACTGCAGAGGCTACTGGTGGGACCAGTGTTGGGAAGGCACTGCCTTGACCTAGGGCAGCAGAGCCCAGGGATTTTTGTACAGCCCTTCAGCTTACATTGGGCCCTTGGGTTCCCTAGTGCCTACAGTCACGGAAACCAAGAGGGAGCAAAACATCCCCATCTCACGCCCCACTGGTGGGAATGTACAATGGCGTAGCTGCCGTGTAAGAGTATGGCAGTGCCTCCGAAAATTAAAAACAGAATTACAATATGATCCAGCAATTCCATTCTGGGTATATACCCCAAAGAATCGAGATCAGGGATTCAAAGAGAGATTTGTACACCCATGTTCACTGCAGTAGGATTCACAACAGCCAAGAGATGGAAGCAACCCAAGTGTCTACTGACAGACGAATGAAAATATACACACAATGGAATACTGTTCAGCAAAAAGGAAGGAAGTTCTGACACATGCTACAATATGAATGAACCTTGAGGACATTATGCTAAGTGAAATAAGCCAATCACAAGAGGACAAATACAGTAGGATTCCATTCATATGAAGTATGTAGAACAGTCAGATTCATAGAGACAGAGAGTAGAAGGTTGGTTGCCAGGGGGAGGGAGGAGCGGGGAGTTATCATTTAATGCGTACCGTGTCTTAGTTCTGCAAGATGAAAAGAGTTCCGGAGACCGGCCACACAACAATGTGAATACACTTCCTACTGAACTATATGCATAAAAATGGTTAGGACGGTAAATTGTGTGTTATTTATTTTTTACCACAATTTTTAAAATGTTCCATTAAGAACATGGGTTTTAAAGGTTTGGCAATGGATAAGGCCTAAGTAATTTGTTTTTTTCTCTTAGTACTGGCTTTCCACCTAGCTCTGCTGTTTAACTGCTCTGAGCCTCAGTTACTTCATCTATAAAATGGGATCAAGAGCGTATGTGGGGCTTCCCTGGTGGCGCAGTGGTTGGGAGTCCGCCTGCCGATGCGGGGGACACGGGTTCGTGCCCCGGTCCGGGAGGATCCCACGTGCCGCGGAGCGGCTGGGCCAGTGAGCCATGGCCTCTGGGCCTGCACGTCCGGAGCCTGTGCTCCGCAACGGGAGGGGCCGCAACAGTGAGAGGCCCGCATACCACAAAAAATAAAAAAAAAAAAAAAAAAAAAAAAAGAGCGTATGTGCCCTGCATGGTTGTTGTGTTTATTATGTGAAGGGAAGCTGGCCAGATCCCAAGCACAGTGCCTGGCACACAGCAGGGGCCCCATCAATGGCAGCTCTTACGTTCATCATCGTCTATTACTATTACTGTCATTATGATCATTAATTATTACTGAGTACTGGATGACATCACAGCACTGATGAGCTGGTCTGATCGCTTACCAGGATTTACCCTGAAAAGGAGAAACAGGTGGCTTTGGAGAGAGGATGGCTAATCTGATCACTTTCTGAGTCTCAGTGACCAAACAAGGGAATGTTGTGGTCCTTGATGTTATTTTAAAAATAAAATGAGGGGCTTCCCTGGTGGCGCAGTGGTTGAGAGTCCCCCTGCCGATGCAGGGGACACGGATTTGTGCCCCGGTCTGGGAAGATCCCACATGCCGCGGAGCGGCTGGGCCCGTGAGCCACGGCCGCTGAGCCTGCGCGTCCGGAGCCTGTGCTCCGCAGCGGGAGAGGCCACAGCAGTGAGAGGTCCGCGTACCGCAAAAAAAAAATAAATAAATAACATAAATAAAAATAAAATGATATGGACTCACAAGCTCTGTGAGTTTTTCAGAACTATGCCAAAGATCAAGGACGGGAAGAGCTTCAGATCTTACAGTCAGCCTGAAAAAGTCCCAGGCTGGTCTAGAAGGATCCCCAGGCCCTAATAGCCAGGGACAGCCACCCACCTGCACAGGGAGCTCTTCAGCCCCTGACATGCTTGGGCTACTCAGAAGCCACAGAAATAGGCTTGTCCTGCAGCGTCAGCCTAATGAGATTTCAAGTTCAATCACTGTTGTTTATTTGACCTGCCTACTGGCACCAAGCAAAAGCAGCGTGTTCCACTTCTAAGACTCCAAGTTTCCAGACTCCAAGCCCTGAAGCCAGGCTTTTTGCAGGGCACAGACGACTCGGTCTCAAGTTTCAGCAGGATTAAGCAAAATCCCGTCCCCACCAACATCTCTGCCATCCAAACCACGTCTTCCTGGCTCTTTATCCCGGGGATTGCGTGGAGCCTCCCTATACTATACCGAGGCAGGGTATATTCCTAACTCAGCATGTATTTCCAACTCCTTGGCTGGGCTCTCGAAACCCTTCCTGATCTAATTCCTGCCTCTCCCCAGCCTCATCTGCTACTCCCCCAAGCACACCTCCACCTCTGGCATTCTAAACTATGTAGTGTTCCTCACACATGTTCCAGTTCCACCAGCCTCCTTGGCTGTAAACAAAGAATGCTTCTGCAAGGAATGCCCTTCCTCCTCACAACTGAGAATTCCTCGACACCGTTCAAAACACAGCCCAACTGCTACCTCTTCCAGGAAGCCTGCCAAAATGTGTGAAGGGTCTGAGGCTTTGCTTGCAAGGGGACAAGTGAGCCTTCCACAGTTTCACGGCTGCCAGCAGAGAAGTCAGACTCCTGGGTCAGAGACAAAGGGCTTCATTGCTGACCGCACAGAAGCAGCATGAGCTTCATGTCTGTGACAGTTCCCCGCACCCCCAAGTCCCAGGGGGCAACATGGAGGCGCCCAGGTGGATCCAGTGTGTGTGCATCACAGCTGACGAATGTCAAGCTTAGAGCACCCAAATCTCATATAATGGACTGCAAGCAAACCTTCCCTCTGCCAAGGAGGGAGAGCTGTCTCTGTCTTCCAAGGCTGCTTGCTGTACAAACATCCTGGAAAAGATAGTCTGAAACCAAAGGGCAATTAGCGCCTCTGCTTATAAAATGTGCGGAAACTCCAGAAACCAGGAAGGATTGTTTCCTGACAAAATCTTCCCTGGCTACCTCATCTAGCTTTCACACAATGCTCCCACCATGCTCTGTCCACCACTGCCTTAGGAAACACGTATGAATCCATGTTGTAATGACCCGTTTACTTTTCTGTTCCACCGCTAGCCTGGGTCCTCTCTGCTGTTAGGGACCATCTTTTACATTTATCTGCCAGACACACATTAAGTGCTCAATGAATGTGCAAATAAATGGATGAGTTGAATAATTAACACGGGGAATTCTGACAGCCATGGTTTGGGGGTAATCAAATAATGATAACAACAAAGAGCTGACATTTACTGACTGCTTATTCTCGCGTTCTAGGCGCTGTCTGGTATGTTTTTACCTGGATTGTTTTATTTTATCCTCATGAAACACTATATGGAAGGCACTCTGATGAATCCACTTTACATGTGGGGAAACTAAGGCTCAGAGCAGTTAAGGGATTTCACCAGTCACACAGCTAATAGCAGTAGAGTTGCACTCTGAGCCAGCTCTCCTTGCGCCCAAGACTTACCCATCCCGCTAAAGAGCTTCTCCTCTCAGAGGGCATCTAAGCTTTGGGGTGTTTGTGAAAGTGGCCAAAGAAGGAAGGAGGGAGTGCCTGCCTTTTTGTGTTTACAGGGGTGGCAGCAGTAGCCTGCATGTCACCATCACCTACTCCCCGGTGTGACTTGCAGCCCCTCAGCCATCACGGTGGACACGGAACGCACAGATAGTTCCTGCTGGAACCTCACACCTTCCTAATCTGTCCCACACTGGGCCAGATGGTATTTGGCCTTGGGAACAGCCTGGAATGCGAAACTGACCCTTCTCCCTGAAGAAGAGAGGAAGGGATGAGATAAATTTGTGGACCACTCTCTTGTTTGCTACAACTTACAATTCTCAAACAGCCATTCCCCTTGACCTTACTAATAATCAAAGAAATAGAAACAAAAAGAAAATATAGGTGCTCACCCACTATAACACTCACTGTAGGTGAGGGAGGGTTGGTGAGATTATCTCAGAAATTGCTGCTAGAAGCAAAAATAGTACAACCTTCGGAAGGAAAATTGGGCAACATCTTTCAAAATCTTAGATAGGCACACCCTTTTTTTTTTTTTTTGCAGTACACGGGCCTCTCACTGTTGCGGCCTCTCCCGTTGCGGAGCACAGGCTCCGGACGCGCAGGCTCAGCGGCCATGGTTCACGGGCCCAGCCGCTCCGCGGCATGTGGGATCCTCCCGGACCGGAGCACGAACCCGCGTCCCCTGCATCGGCAGGCGGACTCTCAACCACTGCGCCACCAGGGAAGCCCCTAGGCACACCCTTTGACACAGCAATTTAATTTCCGGGTTTTACACAAAGAAACACTGGCAATATTGTTCAAAAATATAGATAGATGTCTAGAGCAAAATTGTAAATAGTTCAAACACTTCTTTTTTTTTTTTTTTTTTTTTTTTTTTTGCGGTACGCGGGCCTCTCACTGTTGCGGAGCACAGGCTCCGGACGCGCAGGCTCAGCCGCTCCGCGGCATGTGGGATCTTCCCAGACCGGGGCACGAACCCGTGTCCCCTGCATCGGCAGGCAGACTCTCAACCACTGCGCCACCAGGGAAGCCCCAAACACTTCTTAAAACACTCAAAACATAGAGTTCTACAAAGGAAAAGTCTCTGCAAAGTTCAATTCTTCCAGAGATATCTACTAGTAATGACTTTGTGTACATTTTGCCAAGCTTTTTAATGTATACTGTTTTTTTCTAAAAATGAGATATTTTATAAGCTATATATATAAAGTATATCTTAAATACATAGTAAATATACTGCTTTACAATTGCTTTTTTTTTTTTTTTTTTTTTTTTTTGTGGTACGCAGGCCTCTCACTGTTGTGGCCTCTCCCGTTGTGGAGCACAGGCTCCGGACGCGCAGGCTCAGCGGCCATGGCTCACGGGCCCAGCCGCTCAGCGGCATGTGGGATCTTCCTGGACCGGGGCACGAACCCACGTCCCCTGCATCGGCAGGCAGACTCTCAACCACTGCGCCACCAGGGAAGCCCTACAATTGCTTTTTATTCACTTGACATTTTATTGAAGACATCCTTTCTTACCAACTTATAGGAAACCTGTATGAAACTGGTTTATCAACTTCACAGTATTTTGATTTTGCATGTGGAATCACGAATTCCTTCTTGAAGGAGATTTAGGTTGAGGAGAGTACAATTTAATATAGCCAGGTTATACCTCAAAAAAAAAAAACAACAACACCTCCTACTCCTTAAAAACTGCTCACCCACAACAACTTTATTTATTTGGGATTGCTTACCCACTTCTCAGAATGATCCAGAGCTCTTCAATTTTTCCTATAATGTTTTCCTACTGGATTAAGGCATGAGGGCCTTATACCTGGCCAGAAATTACAAAACCAATGCAAAATATAAATCTAGAAACACAAATGGACCCAAGTGTCTGGTTATAGGACTGTGGAACTGTACCTTCACACGAGACTCTGCCAATCACTCTTAGAACCACAAGTATGTTGTTTTCTATAGAAACCAAGATACGTCCTGCCAACCTGGCCCCATCCTGGAACTTGTCAGCACCTGACCATCACCTATGCTTCTTATCATTCATTAGGCCCATCCTTCCTTCTATTTGTATCCCCAACACCCAAACCAGACACTTATGACTCGTGAGGACAAGAAGTACAGGGTGAGTCAGGCTTAAGGCAGGGAACACAGAGTTTCTAGCAAAATGCATTACTCAAGAGGGCGAGGCAGAGCTCTAGAGAACTTAGCCCAAGGCCACAAACATCAGTGGGAAGAGGCCCCTGGAGTCCTGAAACACAGCCTCAGCTTCCAGGGAAATTCCACTCTTTTTTTGCAGTAGGTTGATGGGAACCAGGGGAGAAGCCAGTTAGAACCCAGTGTTAATTACCTGTCAATAATAAAAAGCCTTATACAAAGAGCTTTTATAAACCTTGCCTTACAAGACTCTCACCCAATTCTGTGAACCGGGGATTATTAGCTTCACTGGATAAAGAAAGAAACTGAATCACAGAGAGCTTGTGAGGGTCAGGACAGCTTTGAACCCAGGTGGGCCTCACATCTTGTTCAGGCCTCATTCTGCCCCCAGACTGACCGACAGGGAAGGTCTGCATTTTCTGGGACTTGGCCACACACCCCTGCCCGCAGGACTCTCCAGGAAGCTGGGCCTTTGGGAACTGACTGACGTTCTCTAAGGAACCCACGCCGTCCGCCAACGCACTTCTGTTAAACTAAACCCCAGTGCTCCTCAGCATGGTGCCCTCTGCAAGTCCATGAAATTGACAAGGGTGACTCCAGCCTCAGAAATCAGGGCAGAAGGAGCAGACAAAGCTGACACCCCACCTGCATTTACTCTGTGATGAATGAACAAGCTGGGGACAAGGAGAACCCGAGGACCAACAGGGGAAGAGGCCATTCAACACGCTTTCTCTGCCCATTCTCTTACTGGGTCTCTCTGGGCTTTGAAGTAACAGGATGCTTGCTGTTCAGTGCAAAACAAACAAACAAATCTTGGAGAAGTTCAGCCACAGCTTACCATCCCTCTTCCCCCAGACTTGGACACAAATAACACAAAGCATCCTCGCAGCAGAGGAGACACTGAGGTCACCCTGGTGGAGAATTCCACTGTCATCATCCACAGTCCGCTGTCTGCCCTGACCATTCTCTTGGACAAGGAAGTCGCGGGGTTACTCAAATCACGACTATCTGGGTGATGTGGGTAGTGAAATTTGTCTACCTAGGCCCTCAGAAGTCTCCGGCAATATCTTGGAGTTGGTTGTATGTGATTGAACCTGTAGGTTCAAATAAGGTATGTTCGGCTGGAGAAACAAACAGACCTGCTCTTTTATATCATATTCTAATGTAAAAACAGAAAAGACAACAAATGCACAACGTGCTAAGCTCTGTCGCTCTGAGCTGTATTTTAATGAGAGGACGCGTCCCTTCAAAATGGTGCCTTGGCTAATTGGGCCAGATCCTTCATATTTGGGGACATGGTTATAAACAAAAGCCTTGCATGTGTGCATAATGGCCTGTCTGCTCTCTAGCTTCCAACAAGCCACTCTCCTCCTAACCCCTTGCGCGAAAGCACAGCACCGGTCAGCCCACCCAGTGGCCCATGAAGGGGAGAGGCGGAGGGCTCCACACAAAAGCCTCACAGAAAGACGTCAGACCGCATCACCATCGCCGGTGCGCTCAGGTGAAATAAGACATCATGTCCTTTTCCCCTTTCGCATGTGAGAGCAAAAACAGACCCATACCTTGCACGTACTGTGTTAGGTTTTCTAGACGGGCCTATAGTATTACTGTCTGTGATTTTCCGTGGGCCTCCTTGGGTTACCATACATATGAATGCACACCCCAGCACGTGAAGAAAGGAAAATATGGGGTGCTGGGCGAATATTTTTAATTGAATTCATCTGGGAGTTTTAAATCCTGAAAATTTAGCTCCTGTTTATAGTAGCTTAAGGTTGGAACAGCATATGATTGTTGTCCTTTTGAGTGGTAAGCCTCCCTTTTCCATTTAAGAGAATGTCTCATTGGCACATAACGCATTTTCCAGAGCCAACTGTAAAAATCATTAAATTGCCAAACTGTGGAATGGGACAGTGGTGGTGACGTTCGGTTGTTCTCATGCCTTTGAAGGCAATCGAGTCTTTACGGCTTCCCACTCAGAAAAAGGAGCTCTACATCTCTTTATGCTTGAGTCCCAGCTCAGTTGTGCTGGGACAATGGTAACCCAGGAACCAAAGAGGATTCGAATGAAAGGATTCTGTGGGCATCTGAAACCAGACCTTGCTTCTCTGACTGCTGGCAAGGCGTTTGACAACAAGCAAGGCTCTGTAGTGAGGTAACACACCACCGCTCCTGCCACATGACCTCCCTTTCACAAGTGCCTTGCAAAGTCTCCAGGCTGTTCTCTAAAGACCCATGGGATTCACCAGGCACTGGCTGGTCAAGCATCAGATGCCCCAGGTCACCCTTCTAGCCAATCAAATTGGAGCTCATTCTCATAGAGAAACTTGCTGAGTTAAATTCCAAGGGCCTGAGCAGGAATCTGGAAAAACTCAGTGAGGCTCTACCTTCTGGATTTCTTGGATGTGTCTCTCCCTGTCACTCTCCTGCATTCTCAGGACCATCGTACACAGGGGTTCATGATCAACGTATGAACCTACATCTGCAGGCATGGGGATTCTGGGCCTCCCAGCTGAGCCTGGAACATGGACACACAGGCCGTGCAGACTCAGGAAAACTGCCACAAACTCAGAGGCTGCAGCACACAAGTGCAGGCAGCTGCTCCCTGAGCCGCGCACGCTCTTGGCATCTTTGAGGTGTGGTCTCTCAGTCACCCACCACTCTCAGAGCCTTGGTTCTCCCCGCCACAGGGCTCAAAGCCTGACACAGCTGTCTCACTCGGAGGGCAGAGCGGGGAGCATGGGACATGCACCTGGGCCTCCAGCAGGTACAGAGGTGCTCATAGCAGTGCTGTTGCCCTCTGGGCTCTGGGAAGCTCTCCAGAGCAAAACTATACTATCATGCAATCATATACCTTTTTTTTCTTGAACACAAAAGCTTTCTTTTTGTAGTCCACAGCCCTAAGAGTTGTGCTTCCCCTGCCCTTTCACAGAGACTTAAATCTGGAACATTCTAAAGCTTTTCCCCTCTTGGTACCATCTGTCTGTCTGGAATTTTTTCTATTTTTCTGGTTTTTTTCTTCTCTCTCTCCCCACCTTCAAAAGCTGGTCTCTCCTCCCTCCTGACCTTAGTCAATCCTATCTTTGTTTCACAGGCTTCTGTACTTTCAGAGTCGGGAGAAATGGTGAAAATCATTGCCTTATTTAAAGATGAGGGAAATGAGGTGACCTAGTTTATATGTGACAAACTCATGCTTCCAGCCTCTGCCACTAAGTCTCTCTTCATTTCACCAAATGGCTTGCCCTCCATCAGCTCCCAGGTCCCTTGAATGGGGGGGTCTCACCACCACCCAAAGCTGACTGGACTCCCCCAGCCTGCAGTAAATGTCTGAGCACTGTGCCAAAACAAGCAAAAAGAACCCATCCAGTCAGCAGAGGGAAGGAAACAATAAAAACCAGAGAGGAAATAAATAAAATAGAGATTAAAAAAACAATAGAAAAAAAATCAATAAAACCAAGAGCTGGTTCTTTGAAAGGGTAAACAAAATCGACAAACCTCTGGCCAGGCTCACTAAGAAGAAAAAAGAGAGGACCCAAATAAACAAAATAAGAAATGAAAGAGGAGACATAACAACCAATGCCACAGAAATACAAAAAGCCGTAAGAGAATACTATGAACAGTTATATGCCAACAAATTCGACAATCTAGAAGCAATGGACAAGTTTCTAGAAGCATACAGCCCACCAAAATTGAATCGAGAAATAGATAATTTGAATAGACCAATCACTAGAGATGAAATAGAATCTGTAATTTAAAAACTTCCTACGAACAAAAGTCCCAGACCAGGTGGCTTCACAGGCGAATTCTACCCAATATACAGAAAAGAATTTCTACCAATCTTTCTCAAACTGTTCCAAAAAACTGAACAGGAGGGAACACTCCCAAAGACATTCTATGAGGCCACCATCACCCTGATACCAAAACCAGACAAAGACGCCACCAAAAAAGAAAATCACAGGCCAATATCTTTTTTTTTGCAGTACGCGGGCCTCTCACTGTTGTGGCCTCTCCCGTTGCGGAGCACAGGCTCCGGACGCGCAGGCTCAGCGGCCATGGCTCACGGGCCCAGCTGCTCCGCGGCATGTGGGATCCTCCCGGACCCGGGCACGAACCCGTGTCCCCTGCATCGGCAGGCGGACTCTCAACCACTGCGCCACCAGGGAAGCCTGGGGCCAATATCTTTGATGAATATAGATGCAAAAATTCTCAACAAAATATTAGCAAACCGAATCAAACAACACATAAAAAAGATCATAGACCGTGACCATGTGGATTCATCCTAAGCTCACAAGGATGGTTCAACATACACAAATCAGCACCACATAAACAAAAGAAAAGACAAAACTGCATGATCATCTCAATAGATGCAGAAAAGGCATTTGACAAAATTCAATGTCCATTCATAATAAAAACTCTTACTAAAGTGGGCATAGAGGGAACATATCTCAACATTACAAACGCTATTCATGACAAACCCACAGCCAATATAATACTTAACGGTGAAAAGCTGAAAGCCTTCCTGCTAAAATCTGGAACAAGACAAGGATGCCCACTCTTACCTCTTCTATTCAACATAGTATTGGAAGTCCTAGCCAGCCATAGCAATCAGATGAGAAAAAGAAATAAAAGATATCCAAATTGGAAGGGAAGAGGTAAAACTGTCATTTTATGCAGATCACGATTCTATATATTGAAAACCCTAAAGACTCCACACAAAACTAGAACTGATAAACGAATTCAGCAAGATAGCAGAATACAAGATTAACATACAGAAATCGGTTGCATTTCTTTACACTAACAATGAAATATCAGAAAGAGAAAGTAAAAAAAACAGACCCTTTTAAAATTGCATCAAAAAAATAAATTACTTAGGAATAAACCTGACCAAGGAGGTGAAAGACTTATATGCTGACAACTATAAAACACTGATAAAGGAAATTAAAGATGGTTCAAAGAAATAGAAAGCTATCCCATGCTCTTGGATTGGAAGAATTAATATTGTTAAAATGGCCATACTACCCAAAGCAATCTACAGATTTAATGCAATCCCTATCAAATTACCCATGACATTTTTCACAGAACTAGAACAAATAATCCTAAAATTTATATGAAACCATAAAAGACCCAGAATTGCCAAAGCAATCCTGAGGAAAAAGAACAAAGCTGGAGGCATAACCCTCTCAGACTTCAGACAATACTACAAAGCTACACTAATCAAAACAGCATGGTATTGGCACAATAACAGACATATGGATCAATGGAATGGAATAGAGAGCCCAGAAATAAATCCATACACCTATGGTCAATTAATCTTCAACAAAGGAGGCAAGAATATACAATGGAGAAAAGACAGTCTCTTCAGCAAGTGGTGTTGGGAAAGTTGGAGAGCCTCATGTAAATCAATGAAGTTAGAACACACCCTCTCACCATACACAAAAATAAACTCGAAATGGCTTAAAGACTTAAATATAAGACATGACACCATAAAACTCCTAGAAGAGAACATAGGCAAAACATTCTCTGACATAAATCATACTAACGTTTTCTTAGGTCAGTCTCCCAAGGAAATAGAAATAAAAGCAAAAATAAACAAATGGGACCTAATCAAACTCATAAGCTTTTGCACAGCAAAGGAAACCATACACAAAATGAAAAGACAACCTACAGACTGGGAGAAAATATCTGCAAAAGATTCAACCAACAAGGGCTTAACTTCCAAAATATACAAACAGCTCATATAACTCAATAACAAAAAAACAAACAACTCAATTTAAAAATGCGCAGAAGACCTAAATAGAAGACCTATGTCTCCAAAGAAGACATACAGATGGCCAAGAGGTACATGAAAAGATGCTCAGCATTGCTAATTATTAGAGAAATGCAAGTCAAAACTACAATGAGGTACCACCTCACATCAGTCAGGATGGCCATCATTAAAAAGTCTACAAATAACAAATGCTGGAGAGGGTGTGGAGAAAAGGGGACCTTCTTACACTGTTGGTGAGAATGTAAATTGGTACAGCCACTATGGAGAACAGTATAGAGGTTCCTTAAAAAACTAAAAATAGAACTACCATATGACCCAGCAATCCCACTCCTGGGCATATATCTGGAGAAAACTATAATTCAAAAAGATGCATGCACCTCAGTGTTCATAGCAGCATGATTTACAATAACCAGGACATGGAAGCAACCTAAATGTCCACTGACAGATAAATGGATAAAGAAGGTGTGGTACATGTACATAACGGAATACTACTCAGCCATAAAAAAAGAATTAAATAAAGTCATTTGCAGCAACATAGATGCAACTAGCGATTATCACACTAAGTGATAAAGAGAAAGACAAATACTATATAATATCACTTACACGTGGAATCTAAAATATGACACAAACGAACCTATTTACGAAACACACTCACAGACATAGAAAGCGAACTTATGGTTACCAAGGGGGAAAAGGGTTGGGAGAGGAATAAATTAGGAGTTTGGGGTTAGCAGATACAAACTAATATATATAAAATAGATAAACAACAAGGTCCTACTATATAGAACAGGGAACTACATTCAATATCCTATAATAAACCATAATGAAAAGAATATGAAAAAGAATATATATATGCATACGTATAACTGAATCACGTTGCTGTACAACAGAAACTAACACAACATTGTAAATCAACTATACTTCAATAAAAATAAATGAGTAAATAAATATTTAAAAAAAAGGACCATCGACTACCAACCACAGCAACACCACCTAACAATTATGGGTACACTGCTTCTTTTCCTGTGATAAGGCCACAAGGGGTGAGGGAATATCCTGGATCCCCTCAGAAGACTGGGGATGCGTTCTACACCTCAGAGAAGAACGTGCAGTGGGAAGTTTGCATAACGTGCCCGGGCACAGAGAGGCTGGCCCTCGCAGGCCCCATAGAGCAGGCACCATGTCACATGGCAGTTGCCTTGATCTCTCCTCACCAGGCCTCTGCATCTGAAACCAGCCACCTCTTTGCGAAGATAAGGTACAGCTGAGTCACCTCTCATCTAGGAGTCTGGACACCAGTGACTCGGCCTGGGTCATCCCCCAACCTATGCCAGGCCTCTCTTCTGTGAAATGATGTCTCTCTCAATGTTCAGAATCTATAATTCTCTAAAAAGCAGCCCACCTTTGGACTGAGCAACAGGCCACTGAGTAGCGGGTGCAATCACAAGGGGCCCAGCGAGAAGCCTGGAGCAGGGGGACACCTTTCCAATGGGCCACTGGGTTCCACTTAAGGTTTTCTTGCTCTCAAACTGCCAGACCGGGGCTGGGATCATAAATGATGTGGGTCATGCCAAAGGTTCTAGGGTAATTTCAGGTCGGATGCACCAGGTCTTGGGACCCTGACCAATGCACCCGATACTTCAGTGTTCCCCTTCCAAGGCTGAGCCTCAGCCATGCAAATGACAACCGAATTGAATGTGTCCTGCCATTTCTGAGGCAAAGTGCATATGGAGGCAGAGCCTGTTACCAGACTGCGGCTGTCTGGCCAAAAATGTAGGCATTGGGGAATCTTTGCAGAAACGAAAACAGGAGAGGTGCAGGGGAGCCAGCTCCCTCCTGCAGCCACTCTGAAGTCTGGGCCAGCTTTGGCAGGCTCAGCAAAGGAGTGTGTGCCTCGGGTGTGAGCACGGGGAAGATGACCACTCACGTGGCTCCTTTTGCCTTCTTCATCGCCCATTGACGTAATGACCGTCTCTGAAAAGACCATCTGTCCAGTCTGGTTGTTGGTGATCTATAGGAGAACAAGTACAGTGAATGTGAAATAGGAGGAATTCTGGACAAATCCCACAGGCTGTTTTTTTGTTTTACTGTTTTCTATTTTCTGAAGCAGAAGCACCTGTCAAAGTAGACAGAATGCCCACTCCCTCCCCTCTTCTTAAATGCATTTTATTTTTTTTATATTTATTTTTTTAACTTTCTTTATTTTTTTGGCTGCCTCGGGTCTTAGTTGCAGCATGTGGGATCTTTCGTTACGGCACGCGGGCTTCTCTCTAGTTGTGGGGTGTGGGTTTTCTCTCTAGTTGTGGCACGCGTGGGCTCTGTAGTTTGCAGCACGCAGGCTTAGTTGCCCAGCAGCATGTGGGATCTTAGCTCCCCAATCAGGGATCGAACCCGCGTCCCCTGCATTGGAAGGCAGATTCTTTACCACTGGACCACCAGGGGAGTCCTGTCCCCCTTTCTTTCTGAGCTCCACCAGCAGCGTCAGATGGTGCAGCGATAAGAGATGTAACAGAGCCTACAGCATGGGGCCGAGGAGGTCTATGTAAAGCACACAGCCCGTCACCTCGCAAATATTCAGCACTAGCTATTTTTATCATTCTTGGGGCTCATTTACTTGAAACTCAGTGTCAGCTTTCTTTTCAACTACAGGTCTGGGTATTGAAAGAAGCAGGTTTTATCTACAGCTGCCCCACTTCCTGATTCTGGGGAACTGTTTTGTTTCATCAAAAAAGTGCTTAAGGGCTTCCCTGGTGGCGCAGTGGTTGAGAACCTGCCTGCTAATGCAGGGGACACGGGTTCGAGCCCTGGTCTGGGAGGATCCCACATGCCGCGGGGCAACTAGGCCCGTGAGCCACAACTACTGAGCTTGCGCGTCTGGAGCCTGTGCTCCGTAACAAGAGAGGCCACGATAGTGAGAGGCCCGCGCACCGCGATGAAGAGTGGCCGCTGCTTGCCACAGCTAGAGAAAGCCCTTGCACAGAAACGAAGACGCAAGACAGCAAAAATAAATAAATTAATTAATAAAAAAAAAAAAAAAAAGTGCTTAAGTACTATGGGAGGCCTGGCCCTGTATTTCTCTATCCGTTGCCTGCCTTCTGTGAACAGGAGCAGGCACCTCAAAGCTGAGCCTCAGAAACCTGACGTGGAACCCAGGCTACTCCCACCTGATCCAAGGCCACGTCAAACCTCTGTGTTGGTGATAAAAAGACAGAAAGAAGCCCAGGAGCTAGGAGACCTGTGTTCTTTGAGCCCTGCCTCAGACACCAATGACCGTCTAGTATGTAACCTGGAACAAATCATTTCTATTCTCTGATTCACAGTTTTCTCATTTCTAGGTCATCTTTAAAGTTCCTGCCAGCTCTAATGTCACAGGCGTCTGAAGCCAAAACAAAGTGGAAACTCTTAGGCTAATGTGCAATAGTGGATCAAATTCTAGTTCTAATTCCAGTTCTGAGGAGATAAGGATCATGTCTTCATCAACATACTTTATTTTTATCTAAATAATTCCTCTCTCTGGCAAAGAGATGATGTCTTCCTCCTTTATGCCAGATTTTTACAGGATTAACCAATGTTATATTTTTTTTAATTGTACAGTCCTATATGTATAGGTTGCAGGACTTCTCAGAGCCTTTATTATACTAAGGTGCATTTTTGTATCTCTAGGAAGAGAAATATGTACAATGTTTTCCAAACATGTTTCACCACTGAGCCCTTCTTTTATAAAGCACCACACAGGACAGGAGCTCCATGGAACCCGCTCGAGAACTACTACACAGTGCGGATACCGTAACTTTACTGTAAGAACAACAAGAAGAAGAATCTGCTGCTGGATAGCACTTCATAGTTTACAATGACTCTCACATCCTTTAAGTTCTTGCACCCCCAAAATACCGTAGTGTAGATGTTGATATCCCTATTTGCTAAACGCAGTTAGTGAGGGTCATGAAGTAAGTTTTTCAACATCACACTAGTTACTGGTAGGACTCACGTTTGGGTATTCTGATATCTACAAGGAGAAAATATAAGAAGCAGCTGAAACTACTGGCTGATTATTCTCAGAAAGGATGACTTAATATTGGTTTTGACAAGAATAAAACAATCACTTTTGGAAACACTCTCCAGTCTTCAGACAAGCAATGCGAAAGGATTCTGCTTCGCAGGTGGCTCATTTATTTATGCGGGGGGTACACTCTGGAGCTGGGCCATCAGTATGTAGCAGAAGAGCCACACAGAGGCTACTTTATAGTCAAGGCAATGGCCCATGAAAATGGACCCCTTTATCCTCTATAGCACAGAAGTGCTATTGTTTCAACCCATTACCTGGGCACTTGAACAAAAGCAGGTCTCTTTTGTGAGAGCCGTCATGGCCTCGCATGTAGGCATTGAGATGAGATCAGAGGTCAAGCTCCTTGATGCTCACAACAGAAGGTCAACTCTACAGCCTCTAACAATGACCCTGAACATCTGCACACCAGACTGTCTTCAAGAGAACACAGGCCAAGTGGTTTGCTCCCAAAGTCCCGCCAAACTCATATGGGAGACATCTCACACTAGCGGCAAGCTAATGCCACATTCCTCTAGGTTTGCAACATTTTCTTCCTCGAGTCAGATTGAGAACAAACCTGCTTGCTCTTCGTGCAAGATATTGGACCAAGAGACACTTAAGATATGTGGTAGGTTAGGAAACACTCTGCTGTAGAATTTTGAATGGATAACCAGCAAACAAAAGAATATTTCATCTCCTGGCAATAGAGGCTTTTTCTTCTGCAGGCTGAGTATTATCACATTTGCAGTCCTCCTAAGGAAATGGTGAAGATCTATTCACTACAGCATGAACTCTATTTCAACTCAGTACTGAAACACGGATAAAAACCTGTGAAATAGGGCTTCCCTGGTGGCGCAGTGGTTGAGAGTCCGCCTGCCGATGCAGGGGACACGGGTTCGTGCTCCGGTCCGGGAAGATCCCACGTGCCACAGAGCGGCTGGGCCCGTGAGCCATGGCCGCTGAGCCTGCACATCTGGAGCCTGTGCTCCACAGCGGGAGAGGCCACAACAGTGAGAGGCCCGCGTACCGCAAAAAAAAAAAAAAAAAAAAACCTGTGAAATAAATTCCTCAAATTCGATACTAGGAAAGTATCTCTCTAAACACTTGTTTGCTTCCTTTGAGACAAACGATAAAAATCCCTGAACATTCCTTTGCAATTGGACTGGCGGGAAGAGTAGAGTTAAATTTACTGCTTAAATACAAAAGCAATTTATGTTTTTGATACATATCTTTCCCCCTTTAAATAGCTCCCTCACTCCCTATGGTTTTTAACATGTATTTTACTATCCTCATTTGTATTTTTTGGCTTGTATATCAAACATGTAAACAAGACCTTAGGCCTCTGATGGGACCAGGCGACGAGGAAAGGAGGAAGTGCTGGCTACGACCACCCTTACCTTGTGAATTTCTCGGTGGACGTGGACGGTGTTATTTCCAACCTTGGTTTCCGTGTTGGTCTCATTGTGATAGCTGGGAGGTAAGCGTGCCAGGTTCACTTCTGATGACGTTTTAGCAGCAGCCTCTTCTGCCTCCATCTAATTAAACCAATGGATTTAATGAGCAATATTGTTTTCTCTTGATACAAATCAGAGTCCATTAGAAAAAAAGAACCACTTCTCTTTTCCTCCTCTGCAATCACAGTGGTGCTAATAGTAGGTACCAGTAATTGAGTACCCAGTAGAACAAGACGTTGTTCTAAATGTCTACGTATATCATTGCCTTACATCTCACAACCTCCCTGTGAGGTGGATGTTAATGGCCCCACTTTACAAGTGGGGCAACCGAGGCTCAGGAAGACTAGATAACTTCCCAAGTCTCTCAGTGGAGGGCAGAGTCGGGATTTGAGGATGCCTCTGTTGAACAGTCTTGACCCCTGTATAGATGCTCTTGGTGCCACGCCCATCTCCACGTGGCCTAATCGGGAGGTCACCCGCATTTGTTCCCTTATGTGCCAACAACCACCTCTGTCTCTCTTCGAGAGCATTCTCTGGCTGCAGAAGTGTGCTCAGTCCGCACAGGCCCCACGGGTTAGGGAGTGAGCACTCCAGGGACAACCCTTAAC